>NC_137158.1:72052125-72652125 GCF_951394435.1 Stenella coeruleoalba
GGCTAGTCTTTTCTTGTTAACATCTTAATTAATTTTTTGGAGTTAGAAAGTGTGGCTGTATATTTTCTATTTTGAGGATTGCGTAGATGTTTTTACTGTGGTGTAATTCAAATCAGTTTTGGTTAGTGTCACACTTAGGTTTATGAAGAACACATGCTCTGTTTTGAAGGTAAATAATTTGATGTCTAAATACACACACACACACACTCTCTGTACACTTATATATGTACATATATATATAAAATAAAACTTGGTAGCTGAAATATCTAAAAATTTAAATTGTCATTTACGTTTCATCTTATTGGCTTGTAAATTTCTGAAAAAGTAAAAATCTATCTCTAATATTTTTCATTTTACATATTTCTATATTACATTGCTAGTTGCATAAAGTTCTACATTTGCTTTATATTTATTGATATGTTGTATTTTTAAAATGAATGTAAAGCAGTCTTTTTTCAACTTTAATAGATTGTCTGACATTAACACTTGTTCTTCCATTTGTTATCATTTGCATGTTCATTTTGGTTCATGCATTTAGTTTTTCAACCTTTGTGTTATAAATGGGTATTTTTTTCCACTCAATCAAAGACTCTAGTCTCTGAAATAGAGTAATATAATCCATTTACATTTTTCTCTTTTTTTTTTTTTTTTTTTAGAAGATGTTGGGGGTAGGAGTTTTTTGCTGTGTTGGGTCTTCGTTTCTGTGCAAGGGCTTTCTCTAGTTGTGGCAAGCGGAGGCCATTCTTCATCACAGTGCACGGGCCTCTATCGCGGCCTCTCTTGTTGTGGAGCACAGGCTCCAGACGCGCAGGCTCAGTAGTTGTGGCTCACAGGCCTAGTTGCTCTGTGGCATATGGGATCCTCCCAGACCAGGGCTCGAACCCATGTCCCCTGCATTAGCAGGCAGATTCTCAACAACTGCGCCACCAGGGAAGCCCCTCCATTTACATTTATTTTGATAAATATGCTTTTTCTGAATTCTGTCATCATGTTTTGTTTTAAAATTTATTATATCTTCTAGCTGACCTTTACCTAACTATTTGGTGGCTGGTACTCTTCCTGATCTCTCATTTTTCCCAATATTGTTTATGCTGATTATCTCAAGTATATAAGCAAATTACTAAAAAGAACTTTTACCTATTTTCTGTCTAATATTGATACTTTTCCTTTTTTTCCTTTCTAAAATAAATGCAAACAAGGCAGGGCTCTTTTTCTTCTCTCTTATTGACCCTGGAAACAGTGTTTGAGTTGTCATTGCAGCCCAAGGATATTCCTTTTCAATATGAAATAAGAATTTGGAGGAGCGGAGAATTGAGTCCATTTAGGACTAAGAATACACATAAATTTTATCATTTGATAGCTATATTCATTTACTAGGGCTGCTGTAGCAATTTACCACACACTGGGTGGCTTGAAACAACAAAGATGTATTCTCTCACAGTTCTGGAAGGCAGAAGTCCAAAATCAAGGTGTTATCAGAGCCATATCTCCATCAAAGCCTCTATGAGAGAATCCTTCCTTGCCTCTTCTAACCATTGTTGGCTCCTGGCATTTCTTGGCTTGTGAGAGCATATCTGTGCCAATGTCTGCCCCTGTCTTCACATGACTTTCATTCTGTGTATCTGTGTCTTCTCCTTTTCTCTTTTAAGGATGCTCATCATAGGATCTAGGGTCCTCTTTAATCCAGGTTGATCTCATGGTGGAATCCTTACCTTAATTATAGCTGCAAACACCCTTTTGTCAAATGAGGTTACATACTGAGGTTCTAGGTGGACATATGTCTTGGGGGGGGGGTCACTATTCCACCCACTACAGCATTGTACCATAGGTCACTTAGCCTCTGTTCAGTTTTTTTTCTTTATTCTTTGCTTCCATTTAGATCATCTCTATTGCTTTTTTTCAAGTTTACTAATCTTTTCTTCTAAATTTGACAATGTTTAAGTCCATCCAGGAATGTCTCATTTCAGTTATAGTCAACTCTAGAATTTCTTTTTATTTTTTATATAGTTCATTTCCCTGTTAATATTCACCATTTGTTCTTTCATTATGTCAACCTTTTCCCTTAAATCCTTAAACACATTTTTAATCACTATTTTAAAGTCCTTGTTTGCTAAGTCCAACATCTGTGTCAGCTCTAAGGGTATTTCTATTGACTTTTTTCTGTTGGTTACATTGTGCACTGTCCATTGTATTTGCTACGTTACCAAGACTCTAGATTATGCTGTCTTCATCAAAAGAGTGTTGAATTTTGTTCTGGCAGACAGTTTACTGACAGTTTAGCTTAATCCTATCAAAACTTTGTTCTAAGCTTTCTTAAGTCAGGTCTAGAGTTTCCATTACTCCAGGGCTAGGGTAGCTCTAAAGAATACCCTTTCTTGAGTTTCAGCTGAATGCTCTGTGTTTTCATTAAATTTTCTTCATTTTGGCAGAACTCCAATGTCTCTCAACTCAACACTGCAACCTTCAGAATCTCCATTAAACTCACAATCTTCCAGTAATGTCTACCAGGCATCGTTAGGTATTTGTACAAACGAAGTTTAAAATTCAGCTAAAGACTCAAGTAGACCCCTATGCATATTTGTGAGTTCCTTTGCTGCTCCGATGCCTGCTTTCTGGTACCCTGCCTCACAAATTCTAATTGTCTCAGGAGCCTCAAATTCCAATCTTTGCTTCCTAAATCTGACAACACAGCTGTTCACTGTTTGAACTCTATTTCCCTGTGCCATGGGTGAGAAGATCTTCACGGGCAGAAATGTGGGAAAGTGGAGAGATCATCTTGAATATTGCCCTTCTCTCAAGGATCACAGTCCTGGGCTGTCTATTGTCCTCCGGCTTAAAGCAGTTGTTTTATGCATTTTGTCCAAATTTATCATTTTTATGGTATAAAAATAAATCCAATGCCCATTATTCTGTCATGGTTGGAATCCAAATTTCCCTGTGTGCTTCACTTATGTTTCCTCAATACATGTTTGATGAATTAATTAACATCCAGCACATATCTATTTGTATCCCTTCCAATGGTATTTATATTATCTGTTAATTAAGAAATAATGACTGTAAAAATTAAAAATTACAGTAACATACACACACATAGTATTAAACGCTGAAGAAGTCAGAGTGTGTGGTATTAGCTTATTGTCATTCGAGCGGCACAGAATGAATGAGAAATTGTTGAATTGTTGTATAATCTTTTATCAATCAGTGGTGGCTCAGAATATGCATTGCTCTATGCAAGTCATATACCATTACACTAAGTTTCTTTAAGACCAGAATATTTTCAAGAAGCCAGTGATGTTGGTTTTTATCTCATTAAAACAAAACAAATTGACCTGTCCCTTTGAGTGTTCTATAAGGATATAACTAAATAACACAGTCAGTAATAACTATGCATTCCACATATCTTAACTTAATCCTAATATTTCTCATATTCAGCTAGCAAGCAAGTTCTTTCAACTCATGCTTCATTCAAGAAAGAGCAAGAATTTTACGTTAAGAAGAAATCTGTCCCAGGAGGTCATAAATCCTATAAAAGACCTGGAAGTGCAATAGTAGACACTGGTCAGCCTATTTTGGATGAGGAAACTATCTCTGTACCCACTATAGAAGAAACTGCTAGCACACCACAGCAGGTAATTTACATTTAAAAGAACTATTTAATGGTACTGCTCATAAAAATTTAACGTAAATTGCAACAATTATTTTCCTAAAAATTGTTCCTGTATAATACTTTTTATAAGTAGTGCCACTAGTGTATAACCAGAATTGAAGAATTATTGAAAATTTTCTCTGTGCCAAGATTTTAAAATATGTGGCAAATTTAATTTTTACACTAACCCTATAATGTAGATGTTATTATCTTACATTATATATGAGTTAGTGGTTATGAGACTTTGGAAAAGTTCATATATTAAGAAAAACATACTTGCATGTGCCTTAAATTGAAGAAATAAAGGACAATGCATATAATTTAAGGCAGCAAAAGAAAACATGATTTATCCATTGAAAACCAAGAAAATAAATTAACTAATTAAAAGAAATAAAAACAAAATGCCAAAAATAAATCCTAATATGGCAGTAATTAAAATAAATGCAAATGGATTATTAATCAATTAGAAGGATAAAATTTTAACGTTAGATAAAAAATAAGATCCAACTGTAAGTAGTCTAAAGGTGACACTTTTAAACAAAATAGCACAGAAAGTTTAAACTTCAACCAAAAGAGAGCTGTGATGATATTTTAATATCTCAATACATAGGATTCATGGGGGATATTATATAAAAATAAAAGGAAAAATAAAGCAGTATGACCATAACTGACATATAGGCACCTCACTGCCTAGACTCAATAAATAAAAAGCAAAACTATTAGAGCTGTAGAGAAAAATAAGTTAACAATTGAGTTGAATATTTTAACACATATCTTTCAGAAACAAGTAGATCAAGCTGAAAAACAATATATTTGATCATTAGGATATGAAGTATTAAGTAGAAGCTTAATCTTTTAGATATCTATATAGAACACTCCACCTAATAAAAGAGAATATACTTTTTTCATAGAACACACAGGAAGCCTCAATAAAAACCAAACTATACTGTGTAAATGTTATCTGAACATAATGCAACAGTAATTAGTAATTAACTGCTTAAAATCCCATAAATGTGAAAACACAGTGAAATATACTAAATAATTCTTTAGTTTAAAAAAATCATTAAAAAAGAAACTATTAAATACAAAGGACTCCATAAAAATAAAAAACTACAAATCAAAATTTGTAAGCCACATCTAAAGTAGCATTCAGTGGAATGTTGACTTTCAAATTAATTCGTCAGAAAGTATGAATGATTAAACAAATGAACTAAGCTATTAAAACAAAAGGTTAGAAAAAGAGTAAAAGAATAACTCAAAAATAAGAAAAAGTTTTAATAAAAATGAGAGTAGAAATTAATGAAATAGGGAATAAAATTTAGGAAAATTAATAAAACCTATGCTTTCTTATGATTAATAAAGTAAACATGCTTCTTGTAAGACTAATCAAGTAAGAAAAAAAGAAAGAAAATATAAATAAATCAAATACAGAACAAAAAATTAGGATAGAGGTATAAATGCAAACAACAGGTTTTAAAAAAAGTTTAAGTATTATATACAACTCTATACTAGCAATTTAAAACTGACAAAAATTGTTTCAAATGTAAAATTCCTGGAGTTGGGGGAGGAATGGCATGCCTGCTCCAGTAAAAAAAAAGAAAATATAAAATAATAAGAATAAATAAGAATAATAAAACTGAAAAGATAATCAAAGTTTTACCTTTCCAAAAAGCTATAGGCCTAACTGCTTTACAGGATAGATCTAACAGACTTTTGAGGAGTAAATTGTTCTAGAAAACAGAAAAAAAATACAAACCTTCCAATCCTTTCTAAGAGATTAATATAATTCTGATTCCAAAACTGATAAGTAGCAAAAGTAAAATAAGTAAATTTCATTTATAAACATGAATGCAAAAGTTATAAATACTAGAATATATGATGGTAAGTATTTGTGGGGTTGTGAGGATAAACTTTTATAGACTGTGGTATTATAGAATTTTGGAGAACATCTGACAGTATCTAATTAAAGTATTATTATGTGATCCAGAAAATATGCATTTATTATGTGCCTAAAATCCTATGTTTATTTTTATTGTTTATTGCATTTTATTTCCTAGGTATACAAGTATATTATACAGTGTTTGGTGTTGTATAACAGTTGGCCTCTCACTGAAAGTCAACTGATGTTTGTTCAAGCACAAAAAGACTTAGAGAAAAATGATAACAAAGGTATGTCACCCTAAATGTTATTCATGTGTTTTATATCTTCTAGAAATATTTAACAATAAATTTATCATGTAATTATTAAAACCTTATTGCTTACAATTTGTACTTTAATCCAGTGGCATTTCCTGTTCTGTTAATTGATTACATGTTTCAAAATCTTGCTGTTTGGTTTATAAAAACCAAAAATATATGATTGTTTAGGGCTAGTTTAAACAAATCTGTCCAGTTAGTAAAGATTACTAGATGATTATCAAACAAAGGTACAGGAAACTTTTCTAGTTATAAAATTATGTTTGTCCAAGTTTTGGGGAAAGTATAACTTTAAAGATAAGTTTTTAAAAATATTTAAAAGAAGGAGAATCTCCTACTGAAAGAAGATTCAGGTTTATTTTTTAAAATGTAAACTACTCTTAATATTCCTGAGAAGGAAATGATAGTTTGATGCTTTAGACTAAAAAAAAAATTTGAAATAGCCTCTACTCCTAAGCACTATATCACATTATGCAGTATAATAATTAAATCTGAAGGAATGAGTATTTTCAATGTATATTCTTTTCAAATTTTAAACAAGATTGCCTAATCATAAAAATTAACATATGTACATTATTTTTAAAATAAAATTATACAATACAAAAGAGCATACTACAACACCAAAAGCTGGTGAGGATACAGAGCAACAGGAATTCTCATACATTGATAGCGGGAATACAAAATGGTACAGCCAAGTTGGAAGACAAGTTTCAAGGTTTCTTTTCTTTTAATTAATTTTTATTGGAGTATAGTTGATTTACAATGTTGTGTTAGTTTCTGCTGTACAGCAAAGTGAATGTTATACATATACATATATCCACTCTTTTTTAGATTCTATTCCCATATAGGTCATTACAGAGTTTTGAGTAGAGTTCCCTGTGCTATCCAGTAGGTAGGTCTTTGTTGATGATCTATTTTATCTATACTAGTGTGTATATGTTAATTCCCAACCCTCAATTTACCCCACCCCCACCCCCTTTCCCCTTTGGTAACCATAAGTTTGTTTTCTATATCTGTGACTCTATTTCTATTTTGCAAATAGGTTCATTTGTATCATTTTTTTAGATTCCACATATAAGCAATATCATATGATCTTTGACTTACTTCACTCAGTATGACAATATCTAGGTCCATCCATGTCACTGCAAATGGCATTATTTCATTCTTTTTTATGGTTGAGTAATATTCCATTGAATATATGTGCCACATCTTCTTTAACCATTCATCTGTCGATGGACATTTAAGTTGCTTCCATGACCTGGCTATTGTAAATAGTGCTGCAGTGAACAATGAGGTGCATGGTTTCTTATGAAACTAAAAATGCATTTACTGTTGTGAAATAAAATTAACATTGTATGGCATGACAAGAAATATGTGAACATAAAAAATGTTCTCTGCCCTTTGGTCTCCTCTCTCCCCTCTACTGTGCATTGTGCATCTGCATTATACATCTACCAAACCTCCCCCATCAGCAGAAATACCTTCTCAACCATAAAAAGCAACATTCTCCTGGCATCAACAAGACAACTCCTAAAGGATAACATTCCTTCTTGATCTTGTAAGGGGACAAGATGACACTTAGATCTGGATTGTGTAAACTGTCAATAATTCATCATTTAATGTACAGCCCTCTGTCTCAAAAACCTTATATAACTATGCCTTGACTTCTAATGGGTGGAACAGTTTTCAGAGCTTTCTGAAATGCTGTTCCTGGGTTATAATCCTCAATTTGACTCGAAAAACTTTTCCATTTCTTTCTTAGATCAACTAATTAATTTTTCATTGACACTACGTAACCAGTAACTGTGCTCTTTAGTATTTACACAAAAGAGTTGAAAACTGAATTCTGGTTTAAGATGGTGACACAGGATGCTCCTGAATTTACCTCCTCCCATAGAAACAGATACACAGCTGATTACCTCCTACACATCAGGCAAATGGAAAAACTCACACCAAAACGTATCGTAAAGGTTGAGATATACTCTCGCCATAAACCCCATACCCAGCATAGTGACATACAATTGGAAGGGAACTCACAACACCCAAAGCAAAGGGTTTGGACTGAACGTCTAGTGCTCCAGCTATTAAAATTTCCACATGAGTGACTGGCACCCAAAACACCTAGCTCTAAAGGCCAGTGGGGTTTTGTCCACCAAGACCCATAAGACTATATAGCAAATAGTTCTTAGTAGGCTTCCAAGGATGCTCTGGCCTCCAGGGCTCAGTGCAGAGACAGCAGACAGAACTGCCCATCTCCCAGTTTTTCCCTGAAAGGTCTATTTGCATACTTTAAAAGCTACTGCCTGAAGGTCTGGCTTCTAATCCAATATATTTTTTTAATGTTTGTACTACCCACAGACATGTGTACATTCAATGTCGTCTCTATCAAAATTACAGTGGCATTTTTCACAGAAAAAGTAAAATCCTAAAATTTGTATATAACTACAAACTAGAAGAAAACATAGGGGATAAAATCCTTGACATCAGTCTTAATGATAATTTTTTGGTATCGATACCAAAAGTATAAGCAACAAAAGCAAAAATAAACAAGTAGGACTACATCAAACTAAAAAGCTTCTGCACAGCAAAGGAAACCATCAATAAAATTAAAAGCAAGTTATGGAATGGGAAAAAATATTTGCAAACCATATATCTGATAAAAGGTTAATATCCAATATATATAAAGAATTCATACAATTCAATATCAAAAGGAGAAACAATCCAATTAAAAAATGGGCAGAGGACCTGAATAGACATTTTTCCAAGGAATGCATACGGATGGCCAACAGACACACAAAAAGATGCTCAACATCACTAAACATTAGGGAAATGTAATTCAGAACCACAATGAGATTTTACCTCACATTTGTTAGGATGGCTATTATCAAAAAGATAAGAGGTAGCAGGTACTGGCGAGAATATGGAGAATGGGGAACACTTTGTACACTGTTAGTAGAAATGTATATTGGTGCAGCCATTACGGATGGAGGATGAAGTTTCCTCAAAAAATTAAAACTATAACTGCCATATGATCTAGCAAATCCACTTCTGGGTATATATCCTAAGGAAATGAAAACATTATCTCCAAGAGATATCTGCACCTACATGTTCATTGCAGCATTATTTACAATAGCCAAGACATGCAAACAGCCCAAGTGTCCATTGATTGATGAATGGGTAAAGAAATTGTGGTAGGTATGCACAATGGAGTATTATTCAGCCATAAAAAGAAGAAAAACCTGTCTTTCACAACAACAGGAATGAAGCTTGAGGACATTACGATAAGAGAAAATAAGTCAGACAGAGAAGACAAATGCTGTATGATCTCACTTACATGTGGAATCTGAAATAATGGAACTCATAGAAACATTGAACAGATTGGTGGCTGCCAGAGAGGTGGCTGCGGGACATAGAAATTGAGTAAAAGTGCTCAAAAGGCACAAACTTCCATTTACATGATAAATAAGTCCTGGGAATGTAATGTACGTTTCTCAAGTTCAAATTGTCCGACACAGATGGATTTTCAGTAACGGAACACGGTAGTATAATTTATGAACTAGAGTAATGTAAAATGTAGATCTTGATTATGGTACAAAATTAATAATATGAATTAAGTTTTTAAAAGGAAGTTAACATTAAGTGGAGAAATACAGTAGAGTGGCTAACTACTGTACATTCCACTACCTGAAACTGGGTTATCACCTGCAAAATTAGAATAACTCCTATATTATATAATAACTCCTCTATTTCAAAGTTGTTTGGAAGATTCAAG
Organism: Stenella coeruleoalba; assembly: GCF_951394435.1. NCBI lineage: Eukaryota > Metazoa > Chordata > Mammalia > Artiodactyla > Delphinidae > Stenella > Stenella coeruleoalba. The sequence goes on from NC_137158.1 coordinate 72,061,740, forward strand.
ATAATATATATAAAGTTCCTAGAACCTAGTAGCACTTCAGAAAACGGCTTTATCATTATTGTGTATTCCAACTAGAAAATAAGTCTTTAATTATATGTCTTTTTTGACATCACATTTGACAAGTTTATGTGTGAATGATCAGCTGCTAAAATTAAATGACACCTTGTGTCACCTAATACATTTTTTGCTGAAAGTAGAAAAGCAATTCAGGATTGAATTGTATTTAAAATGAACCAGGAAAATTATCTATTTGAAAGAATATGTTTCAATCTGTTTGAAAGTTAAGTGGCTTTTGAATTCAGAATAATCCTTCTCTAATTTCATGTTTATAAATATGTTTTTTTAGTTAGCCAATTTGTTTAAATTAAAACATATCAATATGCCCACTTCCACTTGTCAATTATATTTACAACTCATAACCTACAAACTTTAACCTTAAGAGTGTGATATATTTTAGAGAAATTAAGTTATTAATGTCTTAAAATTATTCACTTAGCTTGCTTTTCAATTTAAAATATATCAAACATAAATTGGTCAAGTGTTTTTTTATTTGTACATTGATGACCCAATTTAAAATTTTATGTAGATTAAATGGAAATGTTGCCCTATTTACTGATTTAATTTATATGAGAAATAAAATATATAATTTTTTAAAATATATAATTTAATTTTTTACATCTTTATAACTCATGATAAAATATAAGGCCTGAAACATTTATTATGAGAAATAAAATATATAATTTTTTAAAATATATAATTTAATTTTTTTCAAAATTTTACATCTTTATAACTCATGATAAAATATAAGGCCTGAAACATGGTACAACCTAGGCTATTTCTATTATAAAATTTTAGGAAGTTTGGCCTCTGGTTAACATGAAGCAACAGTGCCACCTTTAGTATATTTCAATACTTAAGTTTCAGTAAAAATTGCTTACTTTCACTTAAGAAAATAGAAAATGGAGAATCTTGAGCAGGTAATACTTAGTGATATCATCTGCCTTTATACATAATTAGCGGTCTTGTTATTTTGAGTCCTTTTGTTTATATTGCTGGCCTGCATACTTGAAGTTCTAATCTATTCGCATTAAACTTTATCATTCTCAAAAGTGTTTGGTTTCAAGTCCCACTGCTAACTTTGTTAGCAGGATTATAACATTATTTCCTGAACTCTAATAAATATTATATTATTGCTTTTTCTTAGGCACAATACATGCATGGTGTATCCAGTTCAGAGTATTTGAAGAAACCAAGCATTGTAGATACTATATATATTTACTATATATATTTATATATTCATATATACATGGCGTTTCTGTTTACATTTACCAAGTGTGATTGTAGTTGGTAAATGTATACTTTGTTGTAAACAAGTTTGCTAGTTGAGAAATTATATTAATGTTCAAATCCCAACCACTTTTAGTTTCTGGATATATAAATCTAAGCACTGAATTTTAATCATAAAATCAAAATTATATTTCTGTAATTCTCCTAATTACATGACTATGCAAAGCGGGGTCACATTTTTCACAATTTTGACCTACTAGGATATTTATTCTTGCATCTTACTGACATATATGCTCCCAACACATACAGATTCCCTATAAAGCTTTATATATTAAACTTAGGCAATCTGATAATGAATACATACTATGAGTTCAGCCCTACACTAGGTGAAATTAGGAATTTAAAATGAAGTATGTAATGATATCCTCACCTTTGTTGAACTTGTAATTCCTGGAAGAAAAAGTTACCATATTGTAAGCCATTAAATAATATGGAAATTATTTTACTGTATATATTAATAATGTAAAGAAAGAGGATGGTATACACCTGCTGTGTGCCTCACACTCTAGTAAATGTTCACATATGTAAACTTGAATATTAGAGTATGTTAATTTGAGTGGAATCAAACATGCCTAAATGTATGACTCAAACACTAAGAATTATGGGTAGTGAGAAAAAGAAAGCACCAGAAATACCTAATGGAGCAGCTTGAGATTCCATTTCATCTGACATCTGTTAACATCTTAAAAACCTGGGGTGTATGATACTAGGTAAGATCCTATTTTAAATGTTTTTTATTGATTTTTTTTAAAGCCTGTGGCACAGTCTTAGGTTTCAAGTTTTATGAATACAATAAACCTGCCAAAGTTAACCTACAGTGGCTGATCCAGGATTCACTTCTAAGTCTTTTGATTATTTGACCAAAGGATTTTCCCTAGCACAACACTTCTCAGCAGGCTGGGATTGTTGGCAGAAAGGCAAGCTGCCCCCTTGTAAAATCACGGTGCTTACAGTCCACTTGCGGTTGTGCAGTTGCTCTGTGCCCACTTTGAAAGCAGCCAATAACTGGCACCAAGTGAAATAAGATCTGGATTCTTCGCAATTACTGTTTTACTTTGCTGATGGGGTGACTTACAAGACTCCGATTTTGAAAGGGACTGACATGTCCTTTGAACTGTTACTTGAATGCTGATTCAATTTATCAGTTGGGAGAGTCTGAGTAAATTACATAAACTCTCTGAACCTACCCTGCTGGGATTCTTTGAGAATTAAAAGAGAAAGAACATCGTAGGGATTCAACAAATATCATTTGCTCTCCCAATACTTGGGTATTTGTTAGAAAAAATAATAGAACATAAAGCGAAATCCTTCATATTGGGAAAAGGTAATTATACCCTCCTAAATGTAAACCCGTGTTTCTCTAAGTGCAGTCCTTGGACCAGCAGCCTCAGAACTACCTGGGTACTTGTTACAAAGCAAATTTGGGGGCTCCGCCTCATACCTTCCAAATCAGAAACTTTGGGGGGTGGGGTCCAGAAATCTGTTTCTTAACAAGCCCTTCAGGTGGTTCTGACACAGGCTAAAGTGTGAAAACCACTCTTGTAAAGGAACCTTCAGCTTCACTGAACTCTTAATTCACTGGTATTCTTCCCTTCCGCCCATCCCCTTGCAACATTTGCTTCCAAGTAAAGGGAAAACTGTATACATTTCTTAAAGCAGTGTTTCTCTAAGTATGAATCAGAACCACCTGAGATAGTTTTTAAAGCTGTACATTCCTGGGCCCCATATCAAACTCTAAGGGGTTGGACTCTCTGGGGTTTGGGCTTCAAGACCTACATTTTCCAGACTCCCTAGTGATTCATACATTCATCAAATTTGTGAACTGCTGCTTTACAGTAAGCATAGCATAACTGGTAACACAGTTGTCTGGCTGCACAAGATAAAAAGAATGAATTCTTCTACTCCAGTTTTTATGAGGTACTATTATGTAGCATTGGCCACAGATAGATCTCTAAACTGTAGTTAACTCCTGATTTTGCTGGCATTGAGATCTCTGGGACCTGGATTTAAGTGAGGTGGTAGCTGTGGCCACTGAGACTGGTTGAAGCCCAGTCACCTCATATTGGGCAAGATGAAGAGCTGGTACTGCACCATCTCTATATAGCAGAGACAGCATGAGGAGCCTCTGCAGGGAAGCGGTGCTGAAATAAATGGGCTTCCATTTCTGTGCAAATAGTGTTTCTTCAACCTCAAAGTTTTTGGTTAACAAAGGATATCAAAGAAGCAAAGAGAAAATATGTCCTTTGCAGCCTCTCTACATTCTATCCTGGGTTTCTGATAAAAGGTGATTTTACTGTGTGGCTTCCTATAAAAATCTTTGTCTTCTTTTCTTCTTTCTTTTTCTCTTGATTCAGTTTCTATGGCTCATCATTTCTACCCTTGTGCCTCATTCTTACTCTTAACCTTATTTTCATTCTGTGGTCTCATTATTTTCACTTTTCTGCTCACAAGTTAAATCAGTCCACTTTTTTCTTTGCCTACTCATCACACTCAAGAGCTGAGCTGTTTAGTATGGAATCTCACATACTCCACAGAGTTTTTTGATATTTCATGCTCTTATGACAAGGTCTCCAGGCAGCTGTGAGAGACCTAGCCTATGTGAGTTCTCCGTTCTCTCAGGACTCTGCCCCAGGCAAACAGCATGCAGAGATAACTCAGAAGCTTCAAATAAGAAGAGAAATCCAGGAGGACACCAATGGAAATAGCAGGAAAAAGGACTCCAAAAATTTACTCCTCCATAAAAACAATGAAAAAACTGGCAGAGATGATCAGAATCAACTTTTCAGAATTCTGGAAATTAACAAAGGCTTTATTCAAGAAAAACAGCCATATCTCTTTAAGAACAGTAAGCTTTATGACATTTTTACTTGCCCCAGTCCCATCCCCTGGTCTCCAGCCAGCAGTAACCTTAAAAACTAACAGCCTGTATTCCTGGTACAGGAAAATGGAACTGAATCTCTTTCAAAGCCTCATTCCCAGAAAAACAAAAACTGAAAAAATTTGTCACTGACAAACTTGCCCTATGAGAAATACTGAAGGAAATCGTTCAGGCTGAAATCAAAGGACACTATGCAGTAACTTGTATCCACATGAAGAAATAAAGTGCACCATAAGGGAAATTTAAAAATACTTAGAGATGAATGAAAAACAACTAACAACATACCAAAACTTATGAGATACAATGAAAGCAGTACTAAGAGGGAACTTTATAGCTATAAATTCTTACATTTAAAATGAACAAAGATCTCAAATCAATAACTTAATATTCCACCTTAAAAAACTAGAAAACTGGAAAAGAAAGAAAAGAAGTAAACCCAAAGTAGGCAGAAGGAAGGGAATAATAAATATTAAAGCAGAGAATAATCAATTCAATATTGTACTGGAGATACTAGCCAAGGCAATTAGGCAAGAAAATGAACTGAGAGCATCCAGATCAGAAACAAATTAGATAGTAATGATCATTATATAACCTTATGAATAAACCAAAACCATGATTTATACATTTCAATGAGAAGTTTATAGTATGTGAATTATTTCTCAATTGTACAAAAGAGAGTCACACAGATCTTTATAAAAGGGCTGTCTGCTTGTTTGCTCACCTGCTTGTTTAAAAAAAGAAAAAAAATCCAAATGCCTTAGGCTAACCATTTTTCTGACTTCTTCCCTTTTTCCTACATGACATGATTTTATTATTATATCATGACTCACTGGTTTCCTTTTTTTGTTTTTCTAGCACATGGAGAGAAACATGAGGAATTAATTACCTTTGGAAGTCCAGATTTCCACACTATTAGTGAGGGACAAAAATCTTTAGGAACTTCCAAAACAACAAGGAAAGGCAAAGAAAAGTCTTCTGAGAAAGAAAAGATAGCCAAAGAAAAACAAGTGCCTCGCGTTGAGCCTCAGGTGGGTGTGATGCTTTTTTTATTGGAGTCATTTAATAAACTTAGATTCATTGGGTCCCTATTTTCCCATATCTTTTAAGTAAAACCTGAAAAATTCCATCTCCCTGTTTCCAGCAATCATCTAGATACCTTAAAGACATTCCTTGGGCACCTTCTGTAAGCAGTCTTCCTTAGTTTAGTGTCAAAAAGTGTTAATTGAGCTTTTAATATGTAAGACACTGTTTTGGGGACTTGGGTTTCTAATATTAATATTATAAAGTCCCTACCTTCAAGGAACTCACAGTCTAATGGAGGAGACTGAAAGTAAAGAGAGAGTTGTAATGTTAGATATGGTATGCACAGGGTAGAAAGGATAGGTACCTATTTCAGCCTCTGCCTAGAGGAGTCCTGAACTGAATCAGTGAGCAAAGACATTCAGAGGCAAAAATCCAACACAATTTGGTTTTTGAGCCACTAAGGTATGGGGTATGAGGCTGGAAGGGTAAGTAAGGGTCAGGTGGAGGGGAGCCTTTTAGAAAGCCTGGTTAGAAAGCTGAGACTCTATCTACAAGCCAGAGGTCCTGAGTCCAAATTTTTTCAGGACCAGATAGGTAATCCCAATGATTAATGGTAAGGAAGAGTATGTGGGTGGCAAGTTTGAGGAGTGCAAGCAGAGTCCTAAAGATACTCAAATTCAAGTTATTTTAAAACACTGAACTCAAAACAAATTACCTGTGAGGACAAAATCTTCCTATCATTTGTGATCACAGCTTAGGCTACACAGGGCTGGGAGGTGGGACTTTGAGAAGTGTACTGACTTTAAGAAGTGTACTGACATGATCAGATTTACATTTCAGATACCTTGGTGACTTTTAAGGGTATGAAATTAAAGGGGAAAAGATAAGAGATGGGAAAACCACCAGAAAGCACTGCAATAGTCCAGACAAAAGAGTACAAGCTGTACCAGATACAGGTCAGAGGAAGGAAGAAGAGGACAAATGAGGTTCTTCTAGTTTCTACTAAACAAAGTACAGCTAACTCTCTTTCTCATCCCACTGAAGGTGTACAAACTTTAGTGTAGGTGGTTAAATTGGTGGATACATTCCCAAATTAAAGTATGATTCAGTCCAAAGAACAGGAAGAGGCAGTTAAAAACTGAGCAGACTATTAGCAAAGACAAAAACGGAGAGAAGAAAAAGCGTTTATCTCTTCAACAAGACAAGATTGCCAGGATGAGTACTGATGACAGAACCTGGGCATTTATTCAAGCATTAAGAACAACTGAGCCAAAGCTCTGCATTAATAGGGTTGAACAACTGACTTTTCATCTTCAAGAATTTCCTGAGGGAAAAGGAGTGGCTGCCAATGAAAGAATTATTCCATATTTATTATGACTGAGACAAATTAAGGATGGCATTCTTCAGGCTGCAGTTAGAGAAATTCTGGCCTTAATTTGGTTGCATGAATCCAGTGAAGAAAGAGGAATCCTAATTCGCACAACTGATGATGGAAGAACAAGGGGTGTGGTTGCTTTTTAGACATTGCGGAAATCAGGTGAACTCACTCAGAAGCCAGTTCACCAGCCCTCTGACTGTATTTGTGGTGGAAGTACAGGTGCCATATTAGCTTTCATGTTGGGGCTGTTTCATATGCCCTTGGATGAATGTGAGGAACTTTATCGAAAATTAGGATGAGATGTGTTTTCACAAAATATCATTGTTGGAACAGTCAAAATGAGTTGGAGCCCTGCATTTTACGACAAACTTGGGGAAATATTTTTAAGGATAGAATGGGATACACACCAATGACAGAAACAGCAAGAAATCCCAGAAGTCCTAAGGTAGCTGCAGTAATTACCATGGTAAACAGAGGGAAAGTGCCAACAACTTTTGTTTTCTGAAACTATGGTCATTTTCCTGGAATCAACTCTTACCAGTTGGGAGGCTGTCAGTATAAGATGTGGAAGGCCACTACAGCCATATCTGCTGCTCCAGGCTACTTTGCAAAGTGTGCATTTGGAAAATGATCTTCATCACAATGGAGATTTGCTTCCGAATAACCCCTCAGCATTAGCAATGCATGAGTGTAAATGTCTTTGGCCAGACATACCATTAGAGTGCCTATGACATTGGACATCATGAAAGTGATGTGAGAAACACGGTGACATACACAAGCTTGAACTGTCTAAAGTTATCAACAGTGCTACAGATAGAGAAGAAACCCATATAATACTTGATGATCTATTATATTACTTCCTGACACCTATTTTTAGATTCAGTCTTGCCATGCGTAAAATCTTTACCTCTAGATGAAAGTTAAAATGAAAAGCTGGATAAGCTGCAGGTAAAAGAGTTGAAGTACATAGAAAGAAATGAAGAAAAAAAATTAAAAACTTGCAAAAATATTGTCAAGAAAAAAGTTCTTCAGAAAACTAATGATTGGATGAAACTAAAAACTGACATGTGTGAAAGCCTCTGTTCTTTTCAAAATTTTGAAGAATGTATGCATATTCTCCAAAATGAAAGCCTGCTCAGAAGATCCACCAAATTTAGTAAGGAATTGTGGGATTCAGTTTGAGTTAACTTTCAAATACTCAAGAATTCTAGGGAATCCTGAAAGAGACAATGTTTAGAATATCTTGTGAAGCACAAAAGGTATGTTTGGTTACAGAATTCAAATGGGAATTGGGTTTTTATGACATTAAAAATGAACTAAGCTTTAGGAACCTTAATATTGTGCTAGTTGGTTTTAGTAGCTATTAGTATTATATTGTTTGATGTTTGAAAGTTTAACATATGGGCCAAACAGGAAACCAAAAACTATAATAATATACTTTGTAGTTTTGCTTTAGTCACCAGAATCATGTTGAATTTATTTGATCCTTTATTTTATTTCATATGGAAAAGCTAATTTCTTCTTAAATTTATATTACTTATGTTCTCACTAGCTACATTCTACAGTCCAAATACTGCCTTTTAGTGTAATATCATCTAAACAAATGCAGACAAATGGAACGCTCTCTGTCAAATTACAATTACGTTTGAAATATGAAAGAGCCAGATAAAATTTTCTATTCAAAATGTGTTTCTTTCAACATTGTTTTGCTCAAAAACATAGGTGAAGTTCCAGTCAACCACTTTTTTCCCCTTGAAACTTCAAGATAATGCTGTGTGTTAACTTTTCTAGATGTAACTCCAGTTTATAAAATCAATTATTTGAATTTTCTGAGAAAATAGTCCTATCATTAACAACAACAAAACCATTCAAGTTTAAAGCAAATAAGCTAAATTCAATCCATAAATTCTTATAGACATGTGGCCTTCCCTTAGTTCTTCATAGTGCTCCCTTCCCTAATCAAAACTTGATCCCAGAGAAGTTTCTGAAAAACTCACTTATCAAGCAATATAAAAGGTGGTAAAAGCTTATGTACTGTGTTTTAGAAGGAAGAAATAAAAGAATATCCAATTGTGAGATTTAAATTTTCATCAGAATATTAAGGGAATATTGCAGAAAGCTAGGAGGTCTTTTGATAACCTTAAAACCAAACTACACGTGAAAACTTTATTCAGTGGCCCCCCCAATCTCCACTTCCCCATCTGCGTTATGTAATATGGATTACTGACATTGTCTCAGTCTTATGTAAAATGCTAGTAACTCATCAGACTCAAGCTCGTCTCCTTAACAGATTGCTACCAATAAGCCTCACTTATCTAGACATTTTCAAGTCCTATGTCAATCTGCTCCCAGCCTAAGGTCCGTGAAAGTGATCCTACAAGACAGCAAAATGTTAACTTACCTAATGAATATATATCAAGTATATCCAGGCTTGGAAATGATCAACTATTCTTGCCCTCATTCTTGTAAAGAGATGGTATGAGTGAGCCTAAGTGCAATTTAGAATTATTTTTATTTACAGTTTTTAGGTGAAATTTGCATAGAGTGATATGCAACAATCTTAAATGTGCAATTCAGTGAGTTTTGACAAGTGAATTCACCATGTAACCCACATCTCTATCAAGGTTTAGATTATAGATCATTTCCATAAGCTTAGAAATTCCCTTAAAACCTCTTTGCAGTGGATTCTGTCATCCCCATACCTCTCCCCCAGGCAAATTTTGCCTGTTCTGGAATTTCATACAAATGATTCATACAAGAAGTACTCTTTTGTGCTCAACTTCTTTATTTCTGTATAATGTCTGTCTGTGGAATTCAACCACACTGTGGTATGCATTAATAGTTTATTACTTTTTAATGTTAAGTAGTAGTCCATGTATGAACATACTACAATTTGTTTATCTATTCATCAGTTGACAGATATTTATATTGTTTCCCCTTTTTAGGCTAATAAGAATGAGGCTATAATAAATATTCTTTTCAAATCTTTTTGTGAATATATGTTTTCCTTTCTCTTGGCTTAAATACTTAAGTGAAATTATGGGTCACAGGGTAAAATCTAGATCCTTTTGAAAGGAGGAAAGCATCTGACCCCAAGGTTTTTACTTTACTTTGCCAGATACCCACTGCTCACCCTCAACAAGAAGACCCAAATAAACCCTACTGGATTTTGAGGTTGGTCACTGAATACAATGAAGCAGACTTTTTTGAAGTGAAAAAAGATACAGAACGAGCAGATGAAATCCGAGCCATGAAGCAGGCCTGGGAGATGACTGAACCAGGAAGATCGATCAAGGTTACCTGAGTTTGAAAAGTTGTCCTTTTACCTTTCATTCCTTGGGCGTGGTCTGAAGCAAGAGCCATATTGGTGAAACAACATAGTCTTTCCTTTAGGAAGTATCTGGAATTTTGTCAGGCATCAACTAACTAAATATTAAGACCACATTTGAACACATAGTGAAATGTTATTATCCGGATACCCAGATGACTTCCAAAAGCAAAGCACATAATGGTGCCACTTATGGCCCAAACTGTAGGTAGCCTTGTCCTTTCACATCATCTGGGATTAACACTCTGTCCTTAACACTCCCAACTAAGAAAGCATAAAAATGTTTAATATGTGCTTTCATGTGCTTAGATAGAGAAAAATCATGTGCTGCCCTTGTGGAATACACATACCGCATGATTCCTCCTCTCTATATTTTAGATAAGAATCATTGCCATAGTGAAACATTATTATTTATATGTGCTTCATGTCCCCAACTCAGGGTTATTGAGGCAGATGAAAAAGGTTCAAGAGCACCTGGATCTAAGCTAGCATGCACAGCGTATGAGTTTTAGGACTTCTTCATTAGTTCTCACAAATCACTGTCAAGATCATGGATGGTTCAGAATTGGAGTTTTTCTTTGGTAATTCATAAGAGCCGGTCTGGTTCAGACTGCCGTATTCATTCACATTTTCCTGTGTCTTTTGAGTACTGTTGAGATGGTGTTGCCTGTAATGTGTGTTGATAATGTCTGTCCTTTAGGCTGCCCAGGCGCGTCTCCATTATCTCAGCCGGTTCATTAAGAAAACACCTGATGCTGAGTGTGTGCCTATGTCTGAAAGCCAAACCAAAGAAGGGGAAGAAGGTCAGTGAACCCTACCCCAGCTGCCCCAAGCACGGAGCTGTTACTTGCACCTCTTCAAAGCTAGTCAGCAAGTCATGCTTGGTAAAAAGAAAAATTTCAGAATCTATTTCATTATAGGATTGTAAAGTTATAGACAGTTTTGTAAGAAAATAGATTCTCAAGCATTTTCTTTTTACCAAGCAGGTGTTCACTTTGTCCCCAAGTAGATATAATCTTCCCCATTTAAGAAAAGATGAAACCAGAAATAAGATGAAAAAAAGATGAAACCCTCATTAGAAGGTAGCAGTATGTGAACTTGAAGGCAGGCTCACAACTATAAATCTGGCACCTTTCTAATCGCAATAGCAATAAACAATAGCAATAAGAATCAAAGTAAGAAAGCTAACTACTTTCAGTGAACAATTTGCCATGGGCCTGGAGCTATAAAATACTAATTATTTCATCCAATACTCACATCAACTCACTGATATAAATATTATTTCCAACTTGCCAGTAAGGACCCAGGCCCAGAGTAATTTGCTAAATTCACAAGCTACCCAGGGACAGAGGCAGCATGCAGACAGAGCTCTCCATCACCCCAGGGCTCTTCCCACAAACACTTGGCTATACCTCCATCTATCACCATGCTGAGTTGTCCAGGGAGGCTGAAGACATTCACATCCCAAATCGTGCTTTTCCACTTTTACATCTTCAGGAGTATAACTCAATAATTGTTATAAAAGTAATGTCCCTTAACATTTCATGTGAAGGGGATAAAAAATAAATATCACCCCAATCCTGTTATTCTGGGATGGGCACTGCTCAAAGTGCTTTATGTTTATTATCTCACTTTAACCTACAGCAACTATGAGGTAGACCTTACTATTTCCATTTTGTAGATTTAGAGACCAAAGCTCAGATGGTCACCTTATTCTTCCTATGCCATACATCTAAAAAGTGACCAAGTTGGGATCTGAAATATTTCTAACTCCTAAAGTACTCACTCCTCTAATTGGTAGAGTTTAATGTAATGTTAGGAATATAAAGGTGAATAGAATATAAAGGTGAATAGAATACAGTTCTTTTTCTTTAGGCTCTAGATTTTATTATTAATTTTTTAAATGTTGTGCTAATTTGTATGTAAAAGGAAATTTATTGCACTGGACACGTTAAAAATGTCAAAGAAGATTTTATTTATGACTATTGCAATAGGGGAGAGATTGAACTCAACTCTGAAAACAACAGAAACAGTGAGGATTTATAACTAACTAGCAGGGAGTGGATGAAAAATTACTTACAGGAATTTGGTTAGGTATCAAACGTCAGGGAAGAGAAATTTGATTAAATATCAAGTGTGGAGGAAGAGGAGTTTAATTGGATATCAAGAGTAGGGGGATTCTTGATAAACTAGTTTGGCAGGATTCCTGGCTAAAACTGGGATTCATCACAAGTCAAGGACAAGGCCTAGTGGAGAACAGAGCTCAGAGAAGGCTGACCTTATCATGTAACATACAGGCAAAAAAGGTACAAATCTTAATTGCACAGCTTGATGTATTTTCATATGTGTGTATATTCAGGAGCCACCCCATTTAGATCAAGATAAAAAACCCTTAATACACCCCAATAGTCCTCTTCATTCTCTTTCCCAGCCTTTTCCTTCCTGAAAGTAACTATTTGATCTCTATGACCATGAATTAATTTTTTCTGTTTCTGAGCTTTACGTATTTATGTATTCTATGTCTCGCTATTTTTGTATGTGATTTCATAGAATGCAAGTTTTTTCGGTAATGCATATATCATATTTAGTAGAAACACCTTCAAGTGCCATAAAAGAGTCAGATACAAAGAGTTCCATGAGTTTAGATAACAGAGAGACTGTACTATCAGGGAGTATGCTGTGGAAGAAGTGGCAGACAAACAAGGGCTTCAAGGATCTGGCAAAATCAACAAGTAGTGAAAGTGAAGGATCATCCCCCACAGGGAAGGAAGAGCGTGAGCAGAGCATGCAGAAGGAAAATATCAGTAAGTATTGCCTTTATTGGTAGGATAAACACATATCTTAAAATAAAAATTCTGGAAAAGATAGTTAAGCACATGATGGCTAGGGTTAAACATAGAAAAATATGTGTACAGGTCTTCATTTTGATTATCAGAGTTGGTAATCTGCTCAAGGACCTGATTACTAAATACTTAACCTAAAGATAAAAGTGGGAAATTTATTTTTATATTTTTAAGTAGCAGTTATATTTTCACATAGTTTTAAGTAGCAGTTATATTTTCACAGTTTTCTGTGTCTACGAATACTAAAAATGCACAGATCGCATATACAGTTGTCACTAAAAACAGTTTGATCTATAGTATACTACATCTTTTATAACAAATTTTAAATATTTGGTTTCTAAAATGTTCTAAAATCTCTATTCTAACACAAAGTTTTCCATTATATATATATATATATATATATATATATACATACACACACACACACACCACATCTTCTTTATCCATTCATCTGTTGATGGACACTTCGGTTGCTTCCATATTTTGGCTATTGTAAATATTGCTGCTGTGAACATGTGCATATTGGGGTGCATGAATCTTTTTGAAATAGTGTTTTCATTTTCTTCAGATATATATGCAGGAGTGGAATTGCTGGATCATATGGTAGCTCTATTTTTAGTTTTTCAAGGAACCTCCAGACTGTTTTCCACAGTGGCTTCACCAACTCACATTCCCACCAGCAGTGTACAAGGGTTCCCTTTTCTCCACATCCTTGCCAACATTTGTTATTTGTAGTCTTTTTGATGATAGTCATTCAACAGGTGTGAGGTGATACCTACCTCATTGTGGTTTTGATTTGCATTTCTCTGATGATTAGCATATTGAGCATCTTTTCATGTGCCTGTTGGTCATCTGTATGTCTTCTTTGGAAAAATGTCTATTCAGGTCTTCTGTACATTTTAATCAGGTTGTTTGGTTGTTTTTTTTATATTGGGTCGTATGAGCAGTTTATATATTTTAGATATTAACCCATTATTGGGGTGCATTTTGGGGTAATAAGGAGGGGTCAGGAAACAGAGAAGAAAGATAAGAGTGAGCAGGGGTGGAAGACCTAGAGGCCAAAGCAGCCTGTCCTCAAGCAAAAAATGCTTCAAAGCATTCTTAAGTATGTTTTATTACAATTTTATTTTAATATATTTTAATTTTATATTTTAATATTTTATTAGTTTTATTTAATATATTTTATTTTTATTTTAATATAACTTAAGTATGTTTTATTACAATTTTATTTTAATATATTACAATTTTATTTTAATTTTTTGCTGTCCTCAAGCAAAAAATGCTTCCAAGCATTCTTAAGTATGTTTTATTACAATTTTATTTCAATATATGATAAGTTGAATTACACACCATCAACAAGAAATTTACTCCCCCTCCCACCAAGAAGAGGTGTGCTATTGTATGGTTCTAGTACATCCTATGGCACTGAAACACTGCCATGTACCCCACGTACTGTTGCTCTAGAAGGAATCCTGCTTGAAAATCATGGGTCCGGCTATCTAGCTGTTCTCTGGAACTTTGTGTGTTGCTCTCACCTCTGCTGTTGGTGCACCACAGATTGGCCCTCACTCCTGAGGAAGCATCGCCCATAGGAGATTACAGTCCTTGTGAGAGATTTACATGCTCTGGCCTCTACATTTATATACATATATACATATATGTATATTTATGTACTCATTTATTTGTGACTCCCAAAATGCTACCTTATTCTTGCTACTTTCTATTTTCATATATAGTAGGTAACTTAGAACAACCTCCTTCATAATGCCAGAGGACATGTAAATAATATCATTATGGATTTCACTCTTATGCATTCTTTCTCAACACCAAGCCATCATCAAGGTCAAGAGTTCAAACTTTGCTTTTTCAACTTCCCTTTTATTTCTGGAGGCCTCTGGAAAGTGCCTCTTCCAACGGCTGGAGGTGATCTTTGTCTTTAGTCCCAATCTTTTCCCCAGGCTTCACAATCAATCAAACTATTCTTCACCATTTCTTTTAAACAGCTATTTTCTTACAATCTATGATGAAAGAAGTTTTCTGCCGATTCTGTTGCAAACTGAAACTTTTATAAAATATAATAAAACGACCCAGTGATGACCAATTGCTGTAAAAATATCTCTAAATGCATACTCTCACTTTCAGAGCTTATCCCACAGAGTACCAGTTGGCAGACGGACGATGCGTGCACACACACACACATGCATGCATGGGCACACACTTGGAGTTGCACTGTTCTAGAGGTCCAAGATCATACTACACTTACACCCTATTCTGATACAACAATTTTATAAGTGAAAATGAAGATTAACCTTCTCTTCCCCTTTCATACCCTCCCTGTTTAAATACGTATTATTTGGCAGGATGCAAGAGAACACAAATATCCAATTAATCAAAAACATTTTCTTTCCAGTCAGAGTCAGCGGAGTTGGTGTCTTTCAGAAACAATTCAAGTTTGAAATGCCAAAAATATATGCAACAAAAGTAGATAGGTTCATAAGAAAAACAAATGAACTTTAGAAATCTAAGATCACAGAGCAACCATGATGAAAAAAGAAAAGTTATTAACCACTGGTTTCTAGAAGAGTCATATTGTATATAAGATGCAATATTTCAGGAATGTTTTATTTAATGTTATAAAGTGAAAAACATGACTGAATTTATGTTTCAATAATGGTGCAGAGTTAGGGTTTGTCCTACTATATTCTTTATTTCTCAAGGGTATCATGCCTATAAAAGCATGATATTTTTGAAAAAATAGTTTTGAAAAATTTGATGTTACTGTTTTTTACATTTTTAAAGTTTTACATTAGATTATATTTCTATGAATAATCCCTTTTAAAAAGTTGTTATAAATTAAACACTTTACAATACTCCTGGAGACTATTCCAACCACACGTGAAAAGCAAGATTAAACAGCCAGTGGGAGGGCAGGATTTTTTGCATGGCAGAGTGAAGACTTGACATATCCTCTCCCCAAAAGCAATGATAAATGGGAAAAGATTAAGAAACATTTCAAAATTCTGAGGGTGTACAACTAAATGAAAAATATTTATTAAACAAAAAAATAAATTAACTTAGTTGGATAAATTTCTTGTTACTTCGGTAAGAAATAACCACAAATTTAGTGACTTAACACAAACTTCTTGCAGTTCTAGAGGGCAGAAATTCTAAAGTTAAGCTGTTGGCAGGGCAGCATTCCTCCTGGAGGCCCTTGGAGAGGATCGGTTTCCATTTTCAGCTTCTAGGGCCATTGACTCTGGCTTACGGCTCCTTCCTTATATTCAAGGCCAGCAGCAGAGCATCTTCAAATCCCTCTGTCTCTCTTTCCTTCCCCCTCTCTCTCTTTCCTCTATGACCATCACTTCATCTCCTTCTTGGATTCTATCTTTTCTACATTCCTCTCTTTCCCTTACAAGGGTTTAGTCCAGCTGACTAATACAGCATTATCGTCCCATCTTGAGATCCTTAATTACATCTGCAAAGTCCTTGTATGGTAGCATATTCATAGGCTTCAGAGGTTAGAACATGGATATCCTCGGAGGTCCATTAGTCTGTCTACCACAGTTAGCCTACCAACTATTGCATATTAACGTGGGGTTCCCTCATCAGCCCCAAGGTCTGTAGCGTGGTAGCCAGGAGAACCAGCAGTCTTGCTGCCAATGCTAAAAAGGATTTACCTGATTTGAGGCTCCATGGAAAAGTTCTATGCCCATGGATATTGTTGCAAGGAATAGTGAACTTGGTGGCAAACAATTGGAATAGCCAACATCACAGCTGCTTGAGACTGTGACGCTGGTCAGGAAAAGCAAAAAGTAAGCCAAAAATCAAATAAAGAGATCTGTGTGACAAAGCAGATATAGTGATTTCAACCTTCAGGAACATAGGATGTCCACTTTATCCATACATCCATATCAGAAAGGAAGAAATAAAACTGTGTTGTCAGACAAATTGATCCTGTATATTGAAAATCCTAAGAAATCATGGGAAAAGAACCAAGAATATCATCTAGAACTAACAAGTGAGTTTGGTGAGGTCACATGATAGAAGATTAATATATTTTTATTTCTACATTTCAATGAGCAATCAAAAAATGAAATTAAGAAGACAATTTCATTCACAATAGCATCAATAATAAATATATGGAACTAAATTTAACAAAAGTGCAAGGCCTGTATACTGAAAATTACAAAACATTTCTGAAGGAAATTTTGAAAGATCTAAATAAAGAGAGAGGCAGTCCATGCTTTGGGGCTAGAAGACTCAATATAGTAAGATATTAATTCTCCCTAAACTGATCTATAAATTCAGTGTATCTGAATTTAGATACTGAATTTAGATAGATCAAATTTATAGTGATCTATAAATTTCTATCAAAATCCTAGTAGACATTTTACAGAATTTGACAAGCTGATCCCAAAACTTATATGAAAATGCAAATACCCAGAATGACCAAAATAATTTTCATAAAGAACCAAGAGGAAGGATTTTACCTTCATGATTTCTGAATTTATTATGAAGCTAACAATAATCAAAACACTATGATTTGACAGTTTCTTAAAAAGTTAATTTTTTGATTCCTACTTGCATGAAATATCCAGGAAAGGCAAATCTACAGAGACAGAAAGCCTGGGGCTTGTGGTGGGAATGCAGAGTGACTTTAAGAGGGCACAAAAGAATTTATTTGGATAACTGAAATGTTTTGAAACAGGGTTTTGGTGCTGGTTGCATAACTCTGTAAATTTACTAAAACATATTGAATTATACTTTTAAAATTGGTAATTTTTATGGTATGTAAATTACACTTCAATAATTTTTTAAAAAGAGAGACTAAATGGGCTGGAAAGGCTGAATGGTTAATATCTTAGTCTCTAAAATTTCTTTCTTAAAACTATTCTTGTGGGTTCTTGAGTCCGTGGGGTAAAAATCTCCTGATATTTGATTTTCAGCGTTCACCTGTTATATATTGCCTACTCTACTGGACTAAAACTTTCTTGAGGATAGGATACTGTGTCTGAAAACATTTTTATATCCCACCCCCATAGTGCTTCGCATAGCTTTCACGGATATACCAAGCTCTTTAAATATTAGTTTATTTAACTTGTTTATAATGAAATTTTGTAACAAAATATGACCTTTTTAGGTCTCTGCTTTCATTTAACTGTAATTAGAGTAATTTTGTTACTCTTCTTATAGAGCATATTTATCTTTTTCTATATTCATTTTGTCATCTCCTTCATTTAACTGTAAGTATAGTTACACCAGCTAGAGGATAAACATAAAATATAATTATGTTTCAATAAAGTCATTAAACCACATTAAAATCGTATTAAACAAGGCAAGTCCAAAATATTGTCAATTTAAACAAGATATACAATCGTTTAGTTAGTCATTATTGATTCTTTCTTGAAAGCCTAGGACTTTTTTTTTTTTTTTTTTACAACAGGGCCTCGTTCACGATCCCCAACAATTTTGGAAATGCCTCCCCAACTTATTCGAAAAAAACTAGAATGTGTAGACTTAAGTCAATATGTACGGTAAGTTTTAATAAACATGGTTAATGCACATATCTGTGTTCATAGAATTTTGGATAGATTGTCAATAGGCAGTTGCTAAACAACAGAAAATTTGAAATTAAATGCTTAATATATTTTAAGTGTATTTGAATTTTTAGAAGTACAGAATTTATATGTTAAATTTAACAAATGTTTTATTAAGTCAGTTATAAAAGCATTTAAATGTTTTCTGTAAAGATTTAATTTGTAGCCTAGTTAAGGTGAGTTGAGCTGCAGAAAAATCCCATCATACCTGCTGCTATTATTTAATTAGATTGAATTTTCTTAAGAACTAAACAATAGGATTAATATAGTTACTCAAGCACATTTATCAATTTGAAAACATTTTCAAATCTACTTAGCTTCATAAATTAAAAAGAAAACACCTACAAAATATTCTCATAGCTTCGCACACCAATTCCACAAACACCTCTTCAAATAGTACATCTAATTTTGCTGGTATTTTCCTAAAATAATTTCCTAAAATATTAGTGACTTAATAAATGGAGCCTAGCCCATGTAAAAATAATGATTTATTCTTTCTGTTCCTGATATTTGATTTGATTCAGACCACCACCCTACTGATATGATTTTAAATTATTTGAGTGCTAAAGTTCATGCTAGAGTTCCCAAATGACTTATGTATCTCTTTTGATGTTTTTATATCAAGAAAAACAAATACTGATCCTCTGCTGCAAACGGATGAGCTGAATCAGCAGCAAGCAATGCAAAAGGCAGAGGAGGTCCATCAGTTTCGACAATATAGGACCAGACTCCTTAGCATTCGTGATATTGAGCAAGAAGAAAGGCTTAAAGTAAAGGGGCGAGTTCTGGAGATGTACGGGGAGATGCGGGTGAGTCTAAAAGGGCATATACTTGGATCACAATTGACAAATTCTTCTGTAATATTAAAAAGGTGTCATAGAATCATATTGTAACCAGGTAGAAAGAAGTCTTGAAAACATTTAGTTCCCAACTTCTCAGAAAATTGGCAAATTAATTATACACATCTATTTTACTCACTCCCTAAAATCCCTCTAAAATACACTATTGAAAATTTATCCACAAAATGGGAAGAATGGAAGCAGAGACAATAGCAAAATATTTGTGAAGTCGGAAAGTAGCTGAAGGAAGATTGCATTAACAGGCTTGAAGTAGCCAAATCCTAAGCTGGCAGTAGAAAAACTCTTAAGAGTCAACCCAGTTTGCTACACAGAATGCCCCAAAGGCTCAGAAATCGCTGGCACCAGCCACGTTAAGAAGTGAAGCTGAAGTAAGTGAGAGGAAGAAAAAAGATACCACCTAAAGTTCTTCAAGTACAAATCAGATATATTTTGTCAGGGTTAGAATACGTATGGGGAACTAGTAATTTACTGAGCACAGTTACTGTGAGAGACACACCGGCTGCATATTTTATACAGATTAGGCCTGAATTCATTTAAAGCAGATAGTTGCTTTATCAAAATCCCTGCTCATTTCTTTCTTCACCTTTCTCTTTATTTTTCTCCTACTGACTCTTTTATTTACCATTCTGTAAAATCTCATGTGCCCTTTGATATCTCATGTTTTATGCACTAAGAAACATTTGCGACCATAACCTAATTTTCATCTTTCTTCAATAATTTCCTACATGATTCTGTTGGCCTGAGGAAAGGGAGTGCAGTTTTTTATGGAACCATAATAAGGCTCTATCAGTCGATCATATTTGCTTGGGTTTTTTGTTTATTTGTTTGTTTGTTTGGATTAGGACTCCTTAGATGAAGCCCGGCAGAAGATCTTCAATATCCGGGAACAGTACAGAAAAAAGTTACTGGAAGCTGAGCGGCAAAGATTGGAGTCTCAGGCTGCGGAGGAAGCCGCGATCCGGCTAGAGCCAGAAAAGAAGGTCCCGGCTCCAGACACACAAAAAAAACAGAAAGGAAAGAAAAAGTGACCAGGACATGCCCAATACTCCCTTTCCTCCAAAGAGGGAAAACCTACTTTTAATTATCTATAACTTTGCCTTTTGACGAGAATAAGGTATTAATTAGGCCAAATGAAAATAGACGTTTTCCCACCTTAGAAGTACTTTCTGTGTTTTGACGTTAACTTATTGGTTGTTCCCAGAGAGCTATGATTTGAGTATAAAATTTCAATAAAAATAGTCTCAAAATATTTGGAATGTAATAAAATGTAAGTGTCTCACTCTGAATTGCTTCATTTTTAGTTAGTGCCAGAACAGGATCATAAGTGAACCAATAGGATTGCCTTTGAAAAATTCAACAATGAGAAAAATAGCTATTGCTCTTTCATCTCTAACTTTAAAGACTTTAATATATTAAAAAATATGTTTCAAAATCATTAAATAGGGTAGAGATGATGCTCTGTATGAGTTTAGATTCAAGGATGAAAAACACACTCAAAAAAAAAAACTTCCAAAAATAAATAAAACTTAAAAACAAATTTTAATAAAAAGTATGCTTCAGACAGCCACCCCCACCTCTGCAGGAGACCTGCCAACTCTAGCAGCAAAAACAGAAAGAGGCTGGTCTCTGATGACATTATGGAGCTGCCATACTGACCCTGTGCTGCTCATTTCTGGAGTTCTCACTATATGAGATAAACAAAAGAACAAATTTATTTCAGGAAAGCTAAGAAGGAAAGAATGGCAGTGGATTTGCTGCCTGCTCAGGTGGCACTGTGTGGATGAAAGGCTCTTGGTGCTCCAGCCAGGAGTCAGTGCTGTGCCTCTGAGGTGGGAGAGGCAACATCAGGACACTGGTCCACAAGAGACCTCCCAGCTCCACGTAATATCAAATGGCGAAAATCTCCCAGAGATCTCCATCTCAACACCAACACCCAGCTTCACTCAACGACCAGCAAGCTACAGTGCTGGACACCCTATGCCAAACAACTAGCAAGACAGGAACACAACCCCACCCATTAGCAGAGAGGCTGCCTAAAATCATAATAAGGCCACAGACACCCCAAAACACACCACCAGATGTGGACCTGCCCACCAGAAAGACAAGATCCAGCCTCATCCACCAGAACACAGGCACTAGTCCCCTCCACCAGGAAGCCTACACAACCCACTGAACCAACATTAGCCACTGGGGACAGACACCAAAAACAATGGGAACTATGAACCTGCAGCCTGCAAAATGGAGACCCCAAAAAAAGGAAGATAAGCAAAATGAGAAGACACAAAACTACACAGCAGATGAAGGAGGAAGATAAAAACCCACCAGACCTAACAAATGAAGAGGAAATAGGCAGTCTACCTGAAACAGAATTCAGAATAATGATAGTAAAGATGATCCAAAATCTTGGAAATAGAATAGATAAAATGCAAGAAACATTTAACAAGGACCTAGAAGAACTAAAGATGAAACAAGCAACGATGAACAACACAATAAATGAAATTAAAAATACTCTAGATGGGATCAATGGCAGAATAACTGAGGCAGAAGAACGGATAAGTGACCTGGAAGATAAAATAGTGGAAATAACTACTGCAGAGCAGAGTAAAGAAAAAAGAATGAAAAGAACTGAGGACAGTCTCAGAGACCTCTGGGACAACATTAAACGCACACAACATTCGAATTATACGGGTTCCAGAAGAAGAAGAGAAAAAGAAAGGGACTGAGAAAATATTTGAAGACATTATAGTTGAAAACTTCCCTAATATGGGAAAGGAGATAGTCAATCAAGTCCAGGAAGCACAGAGAATCCCATATAGGATAAATCCAAGGAGAAACACGCCAAGACACATATTAATCAAACTGTCAAAAATTAAATTCAAAGAAAACATATTAAAAGCAGCAAGGGAAAAACAACAAATAACACATAAGGGAATCCCCATAAGGTTAACAGCTGCTCTTTCAGCAGAAACTCTGCAAGCCAGAAGGGACTGTCGGGACCTATTTAAAGTGATGAAGGAGAAAAACCTACAACCAAGATTACTCTACCCAGCAAGGATCTCATTCAGATTTGATGGAGAAATTAAAACCTTCACAGACAAGCAAAAGGTGAGAGAATTCAGCACCACCAAACCAGCTTTACAACAAATGCTAAAGGATCTTCTCTAGGCAAGAAACACAAGAGAAGGAAAAGACCTATAGTAACACACCCAAAACAATTAAGAAAATGGGAATAGGAACATACTTATCGATAATTACCTTAAATGTAAATGGATTAAATGCTCCCACCAAAAGACACAGACTGGCTAAATGGATTCAAAAACAAGACCCATATATATGCTGTCTATAAGAGACCCACTTCAGACCTAGGGACACATACAGACTGAAAGTAAGGGGATGGAAAAAGATACTCCATGCAAATGGAAACCAAAAGAAAGCTGGAGTAGCAATTCTCATATCAGACAAAATAGACTTTAAAATAAAGACTATCAGAAGAGACAAAGAAGACACTACATAATGATCAAGGGATCAATCCAAGAAGAAGATACAACAATTGTAAATATTTATGCACCCAACACAGGAGCACCTCAATAAAAAAGGCAAATACAGCCATAAAAGGGGAAATCGACAGTAACACATTCATAGTAGGGGACTTTAACACCCCACTTTCACCAATAGACAGATCATCCAAAATGAAAATAAATAAGGAAACACAAGCTTTAAATGATACATTAAACAAGATGGACTTAATTGATATTTATAGGACATTCCATGAAAAAACAACAGAATACACATTTTTCTCAAGTGCTCATGGAACATTCTCCAGGATAGATCATATCTTGGGTCACAAATCAAGGCTTCGTAAATTTAAGAAAATTGAAATTGTATCAAGTATCTTTTCTGACCACAATGCTATGAGACCAGATATCAATTACAGGAAAAGATCTGTAAAACATACAAACACATGGAGGCTAAACAATACACTACTTAATAACGAAGTGATCACTGAAGAAATCGAAGAGGAAATCAAAAAATACCTAGAAACAAATGACAATGGAGACACGACGACCCAAAACATATGGGAAGCAGCAAAAGCAGTTCTAAGAGGGAAGTTTACAGCAATACAATCCTACCTTAAGAAACAGGAAACATCTCGAACAAACAACCTAAACTTGTACCTAAAGCAATTAGAGAAAGAACAAAAAAAACCCAAAGTTAGCAGAAGGAAAGAAATCATAAAGATCAGATCAGAAATAAATGAAAAAGAAATGAAGGAAACAATAGCAAAGATCAATAAAACTAAAAGTAGGTTCTTTGAAAAGATAAACAAAATTGATAAACCATTAGCCAGACTCATCAAGAAAAAAAGGGAGAAGACTCAAATCAATAGAATTAGAAATGAAAAAGGAGAAGTAACAAATGACACTGCAGAAATACAAAAGATCATGACAGGTTACTACAAGCAACTCTATGCCAATAAAAAGGACAACCTGGAAGAAATGGACAAATTCTTAGAAATGCACAATCTGCCAAGACTGAATCAGGAAGAAATAGAAAATATGAACAGACCAATCACAAGGACTGAAACTGAAAAAAATCTTCCAACAAACAAAAGCTCAGAAACAGATGGCTTCACAGGCGAATTCTATCAAACATTTGTAGAAGAGCTAAAACCTATCCTTCTCAAACTCTTCCAAAATGTAACAGAGGGAGGAACACTCCCAAACTCATTCTACGAGGCCACCATCACCCTGATACCAAAACCAGACAAGGATTTCACAAAGAAAGAAAACTACAGGCCAATATCACTGATGAACATAGATGCAAAAATCCTCAACAAAATACTAGCAAACAGAATCCAACAGCACATTAAAAGGATCATACATCATGATCAAGTGGGGTTTATTCCAGGATTGCAAGGATTCTTCAATATACGCAAATCAATCAATGTGATACACCATATTAACAAATTGAAGGAGAAAAACCATGTGGTCATCTCAATAGATGCAGAGAAAGCTTTCAACAAAATTCAACACCCATTTATGATAAAAACCCTCCAGAAAGTAGGCAAAGAGGGAACTTTCTTCAACATAATAAAGGCCATATATGACAAACCCACAGCCAACATCATCCTCAATGGTGAAAAACTGAAAACATTTCCACTAAGATCAGAAACAAGACAAGGTTGCCCACTCTCACCACTCTTATTCAACATAGTTTTGGCAGTTTTAGCCACAGCAATCAGAGAAGAAAAGGTAAAAGGAATACAAATCGGAAAGAAGAAGTAAAGCTGTCACTGTTTGCAAATGACATGATACTATACACAGAGAATCCTAACAATGCTACCAAAAAACTACTAGAGCTAATCAGTGAATTTGGTAAAGTAGCAGGATACAAAATTAATGCACAGAAATCTCTGGCATTCCTATACACTAATAATGAAAAATCTGAAAGAGAAATCAAGAAAACACTCCCATTTACCACTGCAACAAAAAGAATAAAATATCTAGGTATAAACCTACCAAAGGAGACAAAAGACCTGTATGCAGAAAATTATAAGACACTAATGAAAGAAATTAAAGATGATACAAATAGATGGAGAGATATACCATGTTCTTGGATTGGAAGAATCAACATTGTGAAAATGACTCTACTACCCAAAGCAATCTAGATATTCAACGCAATCCCTATCAAACTACCACTGGCAGTTTTCACAGAACTAGAACAAAAAATTTCACAATTTGTATGGAAACACAAAAGACCCCGAATAGCCAAAGCAATCTTGAGAATGAAAAATGGAGCTGGAGGAATCAGGCTCCCTGACTTCAGAGTATACTACAAAGCTACAGTAATCAAGACAGTATGGTACTGGCACAAAAACAGAAAGATAGATCAATGGAACAGGATAGAAAGCTCAGAGATAAACCCACGCACATATGGTCACCTTATCTTTGATAAAGGAGGCAGGAATGTACAGTGGAGAAAGGACAGCCTCTTCAGTAAGTGGTCCTGGGAAAACTGGACAGGTACATGTAAAAGTATGAGATTAGATCACTCCCTAACACCATACACAATAGTAAACTCAAAATGGATTAAAGACCTAAATGTAAGGCCAGAAACTATCAAACTCCTAGAGGAAAATTTAGGCAGAACAGTCTATGACATAAATCACAGCAAGATCCTTTTTGACCCACCTCCTAGAGAAATGGAAATAAAAACAAAAATAAACAAATGGGACCTAATGAAACTTCAAAGCTTTTGCACAACAAAGGAAACCATAAGCAAGGCGAAAAGACAACCCTCAGAATGGGATAAAATATTTGCAAATGAAGCAACTGACAAAGGATTAACCTCCAAAATTTACAAGCAGCTCATGCAGCTCAATAACAAAAATACAAACAACCCAATCCAAAAATGGGCAGAAGACCTAAACAGACATTTCTCCAAGAAGATATACAGACTGCCAACATACACATGGAAGAATACTCAACGTCATTAATCATTAGAGAAATGCAAATCAAAACTACAATGAGATATCATCTCACACCAGTCAAAATGGCCATCATCAAAAAATCTAGAAACAATAAATGCTGGAGAGGGTGTCGAGAAAAGGGAACACTCTTGCACTGCTGGTGGGAATGTGAATTGGTACAGCCACTATGGAGAACATTATGGAGGTTCCTCAAAAAACTACAAATAGAACTACCGTATGACCTAGCAATCCCACTACTGGGCATATACCCTGAGAAAACCATAATTCAAAAAGAGTCATGTACCAAAATGTTCACTGCAGCTCTATTTACAATAGCAAGGAGATGGAAACAACCTAAGTGTCCATCATCGGATGAATGGATAAAGAAGATGTGGCACATATATACAATGAAATATTACTCAGCCATAAAAAGAAGCAAAATTGAGCTATTTGTAATGAGGTGGATGGACCTAGAGTCTATCATACACAGTGATGTTAGTCAGAAAGAGAAAGAGAAATACCGTATGCTAACACATATATATGGAATTTAAGAAAAAAAAATGTGATGAAGAACCTAGGGGTAAGAGGGGAATAAAGACACAGACCTACTAGAGAATGGACTTGAGGACACGGGGAGGGGGAAGGGTAAGCTGTGACAAAGTGAGAGTGGCATGGACATACATACACTACCAAACTTAAAATAGATAGCTAGTGGGAAGCAGCCGCATAGCACAGGGAGATCAGCTCGGTGCTTTGTGACCACCTAGAGGGTTGGGATAGGGAGCGTGGGAGGAAGGGAGATGCAAGAGGGAAGAGATATGGGAACATATGTATATGTATAACTGATTCACTTTGCTATAAAGCAGAAACTAACACACCTTTGTAAAGCAATTATACTCCAATAAAGTTGTAAGAAAAAATAAAAACTTTAGGTACCAAAAAAAAAGTAGTCCTGTCTTTTGAGCAGTAATTAAAAAAAAAGTATGCTTCAGACTTCTGCCTTTCTTTTTCAAAGCAGAATGCCAACAAACTCCCTTCATTGGGCAAGAACTTTTGTAGGTTAAGCACACACTCAAAGTGCTAAAAGTTAAAATCCTAAGAATGAGTCAGAGCAACCCAGGCATAGAGAATGTGATCACACACATCCTTTGTTATGTGTACCAGCATTGAAGTTTTTGTAACATAGAGCATGTTCTTGTATGCTAGTTTAAAAGAAAAAAATACAGTGAGTGCCTTAACTGAGACACATGGTAGGAAACTGCCCCCCAAGCACACTTCCGATTCATGACTTTCTCAGGTGAAGATTCCCATAGTATTTCTGAACCAGTCAAAGCTGTTCCACTTTGATAGATCACTTTTTTCATTTATTTAAATTCTTTATTATTAAAATTTTAATTCTTTATACATATGTATGTGTAAATCTACTTATTTAAATATGCAAACACATGCATTTTTCCTCTATTACTCTTTGCCTGCACTTCCTTCACAACCCTCTGATCTACCAGCCCCTCCCAAATAATCCATGAGAACAACCTAGTGTGGATGTTACCACACTTTTCACTTATCTCATGTCATTATACATCAATATTTATATTATACCATGGCTTGTTTTACAAACTGATATTTTATTATACATACTTCACTTTATTTTGATTTTTCACACCATACAATACAAAATCTAGTCAAAAGTAATTTATTATTTTTTAACTGCTGTGCAATATTCCATAGTATAAATATACCATAATTTAACCAGCTAATTACTTTGCTTTTAGATTTTTACTATACAAGCTATCCACATGAAAATGTGTGTGTATGTGTGTGTATCAGGACATTCAAGTACAGTTGACCCTCAAACAACACAGGTTTGAACAGTGCAGGTCCACTTACACATGAATATTTTTCAATAAATATATTGGAAAAATTTCTTGGAGACTTGCACCAATTTGAAAACCTCACAGATGAATTATATAGTCTAGAAATATAAAAAAAATTAAGAAAAAGTCAGATATGTCATGAATGCATAAAATACATGTAGACACTACTCTGTGTTATCATTTACTACCATGATGTCACAAATCCATTATAAAAAGTTAAAATTTATCAAAATAAACACTTGAAGATCATACCTGGTGCCTTTGGCAGTCAAGAGAAATATAAACAAACATAAAAAGGTAGTATTAAATCATAACTGAATAAAATTATCTGTAGTATTAGTTTGGCCAAAAAGTTCCTTCCAGTTTTTCGTAACATCTTCCGGAAAAACCCGAAGGAACTTTTTGGCCAACCCAATACTTACTGTAATAATTTTGTAGCCACTTCCAAAAAAAAGCAATTTTGTTGCTTTTGCAGTGAGCTCAAGTGTTGTATCTGCTTAAAATGCCATGTGATGCTAATCATCTCCATGTGAACAGTAGTCTCTCCAGTAAAATGCATATGGCAGTAAAAAATGATCTCTCATGGAATTTGAGTATTTTTCACTGCATTCAGCGCAATACTGTAAACCCTGAATAACATCAGGGGACCCATACAAAGTGTCACTAGTGATGCTGAAAGTGCTCCCAAGAAACAGAGAAAAGTCCTGATGTTACAAGAAAAAGTTGAATTGCTTGATAATGTACCATAGATTGGGGTCTGCAGCTGCAATTGCCCAACATTTCAAGATAAATGAATCCAGAATAAGGACAATTGTAAAAAAAAAAAATGAAATTTGTGAAGCCATTACTGCAGCTATGCCAGAAGGTGGGAAAACTTTGCAGTTTTTGAGAAATACCTTTTTATTTTGTATTGACAAGGTAGCTTTTCTGTGGGTGCAGGATTGCTCTAAGAAAGGCATACCTATACACTCTAATATGATTCAAGAAAAAGCAAAATCATTATATGACAACTTAAAGCAAAAGGAAGATGAAGGATCTAAAGCTGGAAATTTAATGCCAGCAAAGGATGGTTTGATAATTTTAGAAAGAGGTTTGGCTTAACAAATGTCAAGATAACAGGAGAGCAGCTTCTCCTGACCTAGAGGCAGCAGACAAGTTCCCAAAAGCCATTAAATAAATGAACAGAAAGGATATCTGCCTGAACAGTTTTTAATGCAGACAAAAGTACCTATTCTAGGGGAAAAAAAATACCACAAAGGACATTTATTAGCAAGATAGAGAAGTGAGCACCAGGCTTTAAAGCAGGAAGGGATAGGATAACGCTACCGTTCTGTGCAAATGCAGTTGGGTTTATCAGGACTGCCCTATATAAAGCTGCTAACCCCCAAGCCTTGAAGCGAAAAGATAAACACCAGCTGCCAGTCTTGGTTGTATCACAAGAAGGCCTGGACACTGGAACCCCTTCTTCTGGATTGGTCAGTCAGGAAGTACCTTGCCAGTAAGTGACTGCATTTTAAAGTTCTTTTGATATTGGACAATGACCCTGGCCACCCAGAACCCCATGAGTTCAACATCGAAGGTGTTCAAGTGGTCTACTTGCCCCCAGGCACAACAGCTGTAATGCAGCCTCTAGATCAAGGGGTCATAATGTAACAGAGGAAGAACAGAACTAACACCCTGCTGAAACTGCCTCCCTCATTCTTTAGCCTATATATTCTATTACTAGAGAAACACTGCTTGTGCCCAAATAGTTCAGTAAGTTTCCCGAAGAAAGTTCCCATCCCGCGGTCCAGCATTAGTTATGGCTATTACTTGTTGTCGATAAGGTTTCAGCCTAGAAACCTTGCAAATAAGCAGATATAAGAATGGTAAAGTAAAAATAACTGCTAACAACTTGAAGTTTTTGCAGGAGCCTTGTGATCCGGCCTACATGAGCAAGCAGAAGCACAAAGAAATGTCATGCTTCCCTTGAAGGCCAGGCATCTCCAAAAAGTGTGCAATCTGCCTTTACCCTTTAATCGTGAGCCCTCCCATTTCCCCTTTTCCCTTAGCATAAAAGAAGCCTGAATCTACTCCAAGTTAAGATGGTTCTTTAGGACATTATTCCACCACCTTCTCGGTTTCCTGGCTTTCTGAATACAGTCTCTAGTCCTTGCCCCAGCACCTCGTCTCTCAACTTATTTGCCTGTCGTGATGTGAGCAGTACAAGCTTGGACTCGGTAACGATAAGGAATTTAAAGGCTTATTACACACAGGACTCTATGGAAAGGATTATTAATGCTATGGAAGAGAACTCCAATAGAGAGAACATCATGAAAGTCTGTAAAAATTACACCATTGAATATGCCATCGTTGTTACAGAAGAAAGCTGTGAAAGCCAGAAGGCCCAATACAATAAATTCCTACTGGAGAAAACTGTGTCCAGATGTTGTGCGTGACTTCACAGGATTTACGACAGAGCCAATCAAGGAAATCATGAGAGAGATTGTGAATATGGCCAAAAAAAATGCGGTGGGGTGGGGTGAAGTGTTTCAAGATAAGGATCTTGGAGAAATTCAAAAGCTAACAGATACCACACCAGAGGAGTTCACAGAAGACAACTCGGTGGAGATGAGTGCTTCCAAACCAGTGCCAGATGAGGAGGAAGAAGACACAGAGGAAGCAGTGCCAGAAAACAGATTGACATTAGACAATCTGGCAGAAGGGCTCCAGTTATTCAAAACTGCTTCTGACTTATTTTACAACACAGACCTTTCTATGATACAGGCACTGAAACTAAAGCAAACGGTAGAAGAAGGCTTGGAACCATACAGAAACTTTTAGAGAAATGAAAAAGCAAAAAAGTCAGACAGAAATTAGAATGTATTTCTGTAAAGTTAGACCTAATGTGCTTGCCCCGCCTCCTCCCCTTCCACCTCCTCCAGCGGTGCCGCCTTTGAGACAGCGAGACCAACCCCTCCTCTTCCTCCTCAGCCTACTCAACGTGAAGACGATAAGGATGAAGACCTTTATGATGATCCACTTCCACTTAATGGATGGTACATAATCATCATGCCTTACACTTTTTTTTTTTTTTTTTGCGGTACGCGGGCCTCTCACTGCTGTGGCCTCTCCCGTTGCGGAGCACAGGCTCCGGACGCGCAGGCTCAGCGGCCATGGCTCACGGGCCCAGCCGCTCCGTGGCATGTGGGATCCTCCCAGACAGGGGCATGAACCCGCGTCCGCTGCATCGGCAGGCAGACTCTCAACCACTGCGCCACCAAGGAAGCCCTCTTATACTTTTTAACCTTTTAACTTTTTTTAAACCTTTTAACTTTTTAACCTATTGCTTTTCTGAGCTTTTCTATTTTTCTATTTCTGATTTTTCAAAGGTCTAAAATTAAAAAAAGATTTACTATACAACATTTTTCTTCTGATTAATACACACTTCTCTGGTATGTTCTTATTTTCTATCTGAATGTTATTTGCTTCACTTTCATCTCATTACCTTTAATAACTTATATAGAGTTAGACAGATTTTACTCACTATTCTTTTTTAAGCTTCTTATGGTGGTCTTTATTTTTCTTTTCAAACAACTTCACTGCTTTGTCTATTATAACTATACATGTCCACTTTAGAAAAGACTTAAAGCATAACAAGTATAAAAGAAGGGAGAAAAAAATCATCTGAAATCCTGCCACTCAGATAAACTACTGACATTCTGCTGATCATCTTCCTAGATATATTTGTGTGCATATATACACACAGAGATGTCCAGTTTTATACATATTAAACTATACTATACATGTTTTTTAAGAGTCATGTTGAAAGTTCTTTAACATTTTATGTCAACAGAATTTTTTTAAAATACATCAAACTATTTTCCTTCCTTCCTCATGTTTAACAGCTTACTGAGGTATAACTGACATAAACTGCACATACTTAAAGAGCACAAGTTGTAATAGGTTTT
Source organism: Stenella coeruleoalba (assembly GCF_951394435.1). Taxonomy (NCBI): domain Eukaryota; kingdom Metazoa; phylum Chordata; class Mammalia; order Artiodactyla; family Delphinidae; genus Stenella; species Stenella coeruleoalba. Next base: position 72,093,287 of record NC_137158.1, read on the forward strand.
GATGTAATAATAAACATATCCATCATTCACAAAACGTTTCTTCCTTTTTGTTATGCTTCCCTTTTGCTCATCCCTGCAACCACTGTTCTTTCTGTTACGATAGATTAGTTTGCATTTTCTAGTTTTTTTATATAAGTAGAATCATACTATATGTACTCTTTTTGTCTGGCTTCTTTCACTTAGCATAATTATTTTGAAATTTATCCACGTTGTTTTATGTACCTATTAGTTCATTTCCTTTTATTGTTCGGTAGTATCCTATTATATGCTTATAAAACGATTTGTTTATCCATTCACCTATTGATGGACATTTTAGGCCGTTTTCAGTTTTTGGCAATTACAAATGAAGCCATTGTAAACATTCGCGCTTAAATCTTTGTATGCACATATGCTTGTATTTTTCTTGGTGAATACTCGGAGTGGAATGACTGGGTCATGTCATATGCATATGATTATTTTGTTTAACTTTTTACCTGTATTCCAAAGCAGTGGGATAATTTTATATTCCCAAAAGTTACAGTTCTCCCACATGTCCACCAACACTTGGTATGGTCAATCTTTTTCATTTTCGCTAACAGGTTTGTAGTGGTATCTCTTATGGTTTTAATTTATATTTCTCTAGTGACTAATAACATTGAGCATCTTTTCATGTGCTTATTTTCCATTCACATAACTCTTTTGGTGATGTGTCTGATCAAATATCTTGCTTATTTTTCATCAACCTGTTTTCTTATTATTGACTTTTTAGAGTTCTGTATATATTCAGGATACAAGCCCTTTGTTGGACAGATGATTTGCAAATATTTTCTCCCAGTCTATGGCTTGTCCTTTTATTCTTCTGATAGAATAAATAAAAACTTTTTAATTTTGATGAAGCCCAATTATCAGCTTTTTATGGATTATGCCTCTGTGTCACACCTAAGGAATATTTGTGTCATCCAAGGTCATAAATATTTTCTCTTACGTTTTCTTCTAGAACTTTCACACTTCAAGTTTTATATTAAGGTATATGATCCACTTTGAGTTAATCTTTACATATGGTTAAGGTAAAACTGCATTTGGTTAAGGTCTAAAGTTAATATGTAAACATGAACTTATGTTGGATAGTAAAATTAAAGGTGGTTTTCCTTGTTTTGATTTTTTTCTTTTAGAATATTATAATGCTAACTTTTTAATGAACATACCATTATAAAAAGGAAATACTATGGGGTCAAGATGTGTTCCTAAGCTGAGCCCTAACCTAATCCACTGAAATGCTCACTTGATAAATGCAGCTGATACAGTAGGGACATCAGCTGCCTCTCAGAGAGAGTGAGTTAGATAACCTGAAACGTATCTGGAAACAGTGACATACTGTCTTATTGGTGGAAGACAGTTCTCCATGGGTTTCCCATATTTCTGAATATATTGTGAGCAGAGGAACTAAACTACCTTTGTTCTAGACTTTTTTTTTTTTTTTATTTATAACAACAGGAATTTATTTCTCAGTTCTGAAGTCTGGGAAGTCCAAGTTTAAGGTGCTAGGAGATTTGGTTTCTGGTGAGGGCCTGCTTTCTGGTTCACAGACAGCTGTCTTCTTGCTGTGTCTGCACTTGGTGAAAGAGACCTAGACTATCTTTTTAAGGATGTTTGTACTGAGAACAGCCCTGGGAAATAGAGAATATTTCCCTTCAGAGGACAGAAGGTTTGTTTGCTTTCTAGCAAAATAATGTTTCCCTCTGGCACAGAGGTTTAGCAGATTTGCTTGTATCTCACTATAAAATATGGGTGTTGGATTTTCTAAATTTGGGATTCCTCAGCTGTGACACAAACCCACCAAGTGCATAGCACATATCTGTGCCTTCTGCCGCCCCCATGGAACTTGGGGGCCAGGGTAACGGACATGAGCTTGAAGCTCATCAGCTTGCCATGCCATGAGTAGCAAAGTCTTTTGTGCCTGACCCAAGAGTCCTGTATATTCTTCTAGGCCACCTTGATAATTTTCAAGTAGGGTAAAGTCTCAGGCCCTTCATAGCTCTTGACACTTACCTCTACTCTTTAGGCTTGAATACAGATCCCCTAAGAGCATATCTGAGTCAGTTTACTGTCAGTGATTCTATCCCACTATTTTTAAAAAGATTTGTTTTTATGAACTATTAGGAGAAGTTTCCTATGTATGATCGATAGTATAGAATAACTTTCCCAACTTTATAGATGGAGGACTCCCTCCCCTATTGTAATCATCAACTATGGCCTTTTATCTAGCTATAATGCTCTATCTCAGAGATAAGCTTGGCTTATGAAGGTTTTTTTGTTATGATTTGGTTTGTTTTTTGCCACTACACCTCTGTTGCCTAACTCTCTGTAAACCTTGGTTTTCAAGGTAGAACTCTCATGTTTAGATATTTTATTTTGCTGCTACAATACTCTGGTCCCCCACCATTGTGCATTGTTGATGGGGATGTAAATTGGGGCAGCCACTATGGAAAACATTGTGGAGGTTCTGTAAAAAATTAAAAATTGAACTACCACATGACCCAGTAATTCCACTTCTAGGTATATATCCAAAAAAAAAAAAAGACAAAATCACAATCTCAAAGAGATATTTGCACCCCCTTGTTCATTGAAGCATTATTCATTCATAATATCCAAGATATGGAAACAACCTAAGTGTTCATCGACAGATGGATAGATAAAGGACAGATATATAGATAAAAGGACATTTAAAGAAAATAAAAAATATATATACACACGTATATTTCAGCCATTAAAAAAAAGGAAATTCTACCATTTGTGAAAACATGAACCTAGAGGACATTACGGTAATTGAAATAAGCCAGACATGGTAAGACAAATACTGTATAATCTTACTTATATGTGGAATCTAAAACAGTCAAACTCGTAGAAGCAGAAATTAAAGCTGTGGTTACCAGGGACTGGGAGGCAAAGGAAATGGGGAGGTGTTGATCAAAAGGATATGAACTTTTAATTATAAGATGAATATGTTCTGGGGAATCTAATGTACAGCATGGTGACTACAGTTAATAATATTGTATTGTATACTTGAAATTTACTAAGAGAGTAGACCTTAAGTGTTTTCACCACAAACCAAAAAAAAAAAAAAAAGGTAACCACGTGAGGTGATGGATACATTCATTAAGTTGGTTATCATTTCACTATACATATATGTGTACATATATATAATCATCAAAAGGACAGGGAGGGCTTCCCTGGTGGCGCAGTGGTTGAGAGTCCACCTGCCGATGCAGGGGACACGGGTTCGTGCCCAGGTCCAGGAAGATCCCACATGCCGCGGAGCGGCTGGGCCCGTGAGCCATGGCCGCTGATCCTGCGCGTCCGGAGCCTGTGCTCCGCAACGGGAGAGACCACAACAGTGAGAGGCCCGCGTACCGTAAAAAAAAAAAAAAAAAAAAGAGCACAGGGAGATAAAAGTACACTACTGTAATGTTCTTACATAATACACAAAGTGTTAGAATATTATTTGAATGAAGGCTCCAACAAGTTCACGAAGTATATTGTTAACTTTAAAACTTTAAGCAAAAAATAAAACAAAGGAAATAAGCTATTATTGAAATGAAATAATAAAAATAATTCAATTAACCCAAAAGTAGGTTAGAAAAGAGAGAAAAAGAAAAACTGGTAAGGAGAGAAAATAGATAACAAAATGGTAGATTCAACAAAGTATTTCTACTAAATAAAAAATAAATATAGAGTGCAATCTTTAAAATAAAGGAAAAATAAAATCAAAATATTTTGTAATAAGGTACTATGAATATTGATGTATAAATGCTTGGAGTGACTATACTAGAAATACGTGGTACATGAAACACTAGTTACGATGTTCATACCTATACGTGAAGTCACTGAAAATGCAACATGTACAACTTCAGACTGATATACAGGTGGTGTGTAATTGTCACTCAAATATTTGGAATAAGGTTGCCATTGGTGATACATTTTCCTAAACAGTGAACAACACTTTTCAGAGATCACAGTGTTTAGTCTGCCCTTACAGTACACAATGGTTGCATTCCTGAAATATTCAGTGAACTTTAAACCATGCAAGAGACACTTTGGTTTTATTTATCTTACAAAGTTAGGTTCTTGGTTCACCAACTTGCTTTTAGACTACATGAATGTTGGGCCATTCAAATCATTTATAGGAGGAAAGATAATTCTTTGTTTCATGTAACTTTAAAAAATTGAGGGATGTCTAACATAGTTTGGTTTCAACCAATAAATAGCAGTAGTTCTCTCCTATTATTGGGACAACCTGAAATGCCCCCCACCATATATTTCCTAAATATTCCCTAAAGGTGGCATTTTCCCCACTCAGATCATCCTCATGTAGAAAAATAGTAAAGACTGCTGGGACGGTGAAGATAGTAATGTCTGTGGATCACAGTTAACAAATAACTCTCTTAGAATACATAGCCATATAAATATTCTCCGTAGTGTGGAGTTAACCAGGGTAGAGCTATAAAGCATATCATCATTCCTACGATCCTTAGGCTGTTGTCTTTGACAAAGTATATGGCTTACCATTCAGTTTCTTTCTCCTTTGTTTCTTACCATCTACCTATTTACAACACCCCCAAGTACTTCAAGGTCAACCCCTCCTTTCTCAGAACCGCTTGTGAAAGCAGAGAAAACAGTTTTCCTCTTCTGCAGTCACAGGCTTGCCTCTGAGTCAATAGTAATAATCCCCAGGGTGCAATTCCGGTGATAATGAAACATCATTATCAGAGCAATGTAATTCCTCAGTGTCTCCAACACCTCCTCTGAAGAATAGCATTGTGGCTTTTCCGTTTGCAAAATCAAAGCATCCATTAAAGTACTTTTTGAAATGTAACCAGGGACAGTCTTCATTTAAGGGGATCAGAAAATTGCTAACAACTTCAATAGACTTTTAACTGGTTTCTAGAAATCAAGTTTCCAAAGACATAAAACATTGACTTCTAGTCTCGAGCCCCCTGTTAATATAAACTATTGGCACATATTGGATATATTCTGCATGTGAAATGTTGCATATATTCTGATATGTTAACTGATATTTACCTTGTGTCTCTGTCTCATTCAAAAGAAGCCCTTGCATCCACTGATTCTTGAAAATGGGAAAATAGAGGGAGAAGTGGCAAGAAGAGCCACACAGTAATGGACTGCACCCCAGAGAAGAAACACTGTGCTGCCACCCTCGACCCCTGGCTTGGGTCATATCCCAGGTGGGATTATTTATACCATATTGATTAAAATTTTCAATGACCTTCGCAGAACAGTTCTGAAATTAACATTATGAAAGAACTTTGTTTCAAGCTGTTGTTACAACATTTTTTGTCTAATCAATTATAAAACAGATTTTATTCAGCCTAATTTAGATAAAATAGTTTCCAACCACAGGTGTGTTTTCATGTAAGAGCTTCATTACATACTGAAGGCTTTGCAAGTGCTTGGAACTTTAGGCTAAACATCCCTGTTTTTGGTATGAGCACAGATGGCGGTACCACCACACAGTACGATTTGTTTTTGAAATGAACCTATATAATAAATCACTCTACTATATATATATATATATATATATATATATACACACACAGAGAGAGAGAGAGACAGAGAGAGTATGGTATATATATATACGTGTGTGTGTGTGTGTGTGTATATATATATATATTCAATCTATAACTTTAGACAATTCTAACTTATTCAAATAAGCCCAACACTTCTAATACATTTTGTAATTATAAAAATTCACTAATCTGTAAATCACTTCCCCATCTGCTATATAATATAATGACACTTTTTAATTTCAATGTTTATCAAACTGTTGATTCAGAATCACCAATTCAGATAGCATATGGATGTCTCTTTCATTCCACTGTAGGTGGTTGATATATTTTGACAGATACAAAGAAAACATAAAAAATGATGTTTGCTTTAGTGGAAACTATTCCAAATTAATATGTTACATAGTAAAGACTTATCAGTTAATATAAAAATGGTTAAATAATATAAATCATGATTATAGCTCATGGGTGAAATTGGGCTAAGTCGTTTATCATCTTTATAACATTTTATGAATTTGAGAAAAAATTTACATGCCGTTTTCACCAAGAATATTAAACTTGTACAAATGGCCAAAATTATATTAGATACAACCTCATCATTGACTATTCCACTGATTAATAATATAATACGAAATTGTTCTTATGTGTTTTTTTTCTCACGGACCTTTGAGGTTTTCATGTATTTCTCCACAAACTCAGCCAATTTTTAATTCAGTTGCTTCTGAAGTAGCATGTGCCCAAAGTCTGCATATTCTACAATAAGATGTGTGGAAAACAACCTTTGGCAAATAATATAAAAGGCTGTATAAGGACCTTCCTTTCCATAGCAAATCATTTGAAGTCATTAAACTTTTAAAGTTACACTCTATGAAAACAATTTTTAGAATAGTCAATTTGAATTCAAAAGATGCTTTTTTCCAATTTACAATTCATACAGCTCCTTATATTTACCCTTCCTTTTTCATTTATGAACATTTTAGTCATCTCTGTATCCATAAAGACAAAGAAGAAGAAAGCAGGAGAAAATCCGAAGAGTTTCATGTGTGGTTTACTGATTATGATTTAAAAATTTCCTGAAGGGAAGTGAAAGTGCCTTATGAGAAGTTCATGTATCATCCGCACATTTTAATAACCCTGGACCTTCAGTACCAAGGATACTTCAAACTTGGCCGATAAGCTTTATTTCTTCAGCTGTGTCATTATTGTTTAACTAGCCTGTCACATTAGGATCATTTATAATACTTTATAGAAAGACTTTTTCTCTGTTATCTAATGGTTTATAGTCTCCTGGAGTGCCAGAACTACATCATAATTGTCATATATTAAGCATCTTAATTATCCACAGATTATAGCACAAAACTGTACAGAGTAGGCTCTCAGTAGATTATAGTTGAATAAATGTGTATTTGAGCTATTAGGCTGATGTTAAAATGGGCCTATATCAATGCTTATGATCATTTTCAAAAATGTATCAGATTGGCCTTCAAGTGAAAATATTGAAAAATACAGTTTACAGAGCTTAAAAAAAGATTTACACCCTTAAGAGACTGTGATAAAACCAGATGGCAGGTTGTCAACAATGGAATTTTGCAACGTTCACAGAAGACATGTATTATAGGCTAGTTGAGACAGCTTCGTTCTCCAAATAGGATCTTAAATTATACACCACTAAAGCAACCAGGGAACTCATATTCGTGCAATTAAAATGAGAATGTTCTGGGCTTCCCTGGTGGCGCAGTGGTTGGGGGTCTGCCTGCCGATGCGGGGGACACGGGTTTGTGCCCCGGTCTGGGAAGATCCCACATGCCGTGGAGCGGCTGGGCCCGTGGGCCATGGCCGCTGAGCCTGCGCGTCTGGAGCCTGTGCTCCACAACGGGAGAGACCACAGCAGTGAGAGGCCCGCGTACCACAAAAGAAAAAAAAAAAAAAAGAGAATGTTCCAAACTTACAACAGCATATATCTTTTACTGATGTCTTTGTCTAGAAGAGCATCGCTTTATTTGATTTTTGCCCCTTTCCCCCACGCAACTCCAATATACAACTATATGCAAGTGTGGATCGGAGAATAAACAATGAATGAAAATGGAAGAACAGGAGACACACCCATCACTGCTTCATAGCAATTCTGAAATCCCTCAGGGTAGACATTGTGAAGGCCCCACCAAGCAGTGGGAGAGATCCTTGATCAGGTCTGATTTTGCACCCCAGGAAGACTTTGCTATTCAGTTGATCTCCATGATACCTGGTTCAATAGAATTTCTTCTTGTCTATTATACTCTTTGGCTATAACTGAAGTGACTGTTTGAAAGTATGTCCTTCTTGGAAGCTGACCAGTGTTTGTATCCTGGTTCCTCAAAATTCCTATGGATTTTTTGTATATAGATATAAGTTAATAAGAATAGAATAATTGTGGCCATAATAAAAATAGCAAAGGCAGTTAAAATAAGGGATAGCAATAGTTTCCATTCCTATCTTCTTAGGAGTCTGTGGATCCTACAATGTACATTTCATTTCTTGTTTCTGCCTGCCCTGAATCCCCTCTACTGGTGTGTGTGTGTGTGTGTGTGTGTGTGTGTGTGTGTGTGTGTGTGTGTGTGTGTGTGTGTGTGTGTGTGTGTGTGTGTGTGTGTGTGTGTTTTAGCAGCAACAAAAGAGCTAAAGCTGGGTCATGAGCATCTCAAAGGGACTGTCCATTATATTAGTACCTGCTACCTCACTTTCTGTCTTTTCTGGTCTGGGTTTTTCTTCAAATCTGTGAGTTATTCAAATATCTCTCCAATGACATTTTTTCTTAAGATAACCAGAGTTTGTTTCTGTTATATATAACCAAAAGAACCATAACTCATACACTCAAAGCTCACTTTTGCTTCTACTCCCTGAAATAGTTGGATTCTGAAATTTAGAAGAGACCCTTTAGAAGTTTTTAAAAAACAATGACCTCATTCCAGAGCAAGCATTCTTAACCTGGGGGGTTTTAGGTGATCCCTGAGCCTCCTGCAATTATATATGTTGTCTTTTGATGAAATCTATAGCTTTCATCATATTATTAAAGAAGTCTATAACCCATAAAATTCTAACAACTACTGCTCTAAAAACTTATTTCAGTTTTCATTTAGCATAAGGGATAGTAAAATACTTAAATATTTTCTTTTAGTGCAAATTATTTTTTTCTTTGAAGAACAGCTTAATACCTAGTCAACTTGGAGACATTTATTTCAAAACAGAGTTATTCAACATTAGAATGTATCTGCAATAGTTATCATGAAATTTACTTCTCTGGAGGTTCTTAAATCTAGTGTAAGTTGTTTAGTTTAAATTTGTCCTCCTTAAAAAGACTGAGTTGGACATCTTTTGAATACTTAACTCTTTCTAACCCTATATTTTTAAGATTCTGTATTTTGAAAAAAAGGAATGGCATCTAAATACAAAATACTGTATGGTGTCAGAGCTCTGGGCCAGCTGTTATTAAAGAAGGAAGTAAGGGCAAAGAGATTTAACTGTAAGATGTTCAGCTGAGAAGTAGAAGTGGAGACTCTTTCTGCAGTAGAACTATCACATGGGAGGGTAAAGAACTGGGGTGTGTACAGATCCATTGGCAGGAGCTAATACATTCATCCAAATGTTGCACTTGAAAATGTCAACATGATTTTTTTTTTTCATCAAACAGATCTCTTTATTTTCATAAAAGCATTAAACAGATTCAAAAACAATGAGAAGAAAAATAAGAGGGTTTCAATTAGAGAGAAAAACAGAGTGCTGATTCAAATACACAGCTTGGTGGGCTTTGGCGTTATTGCAAATCTGGTGGGATAATTAATTGGAGGGTGTTTCATCTCTAGGCAGCTCTCAGTAGAACTCGGCATCTATCTCAGTGTGCACAGCCGTCTTGTTCAACTAGCTAAGGACAGCACATGAAGAAAACTGCATGTGATTTACACTGCCAAGGGAATTTGGAAGATCAGTATACTTATTCAAATTGGAATTTAGCCCAGACTCTATTTTTGTCAAAGGAAAAAAAGAAAAGAAAACAAGTTTAAGCATTTTAATAAAGGACAAGAACACTGGTTCATTGGGGATATGGCTCAAGTTCTCCAGGCTCTGAAATTTACATTTCATTCTGCATAAAGGTTCAAGTGGTGCTCTTGATATACCAGTATCTTTTTTATTTAAATAAGCAGTTGCTTATCTTGTTGGGTTTTTTAAAAAATATCTGTTTGATAGAACCTGGCTTACAGTCTTGCCCTTGCTCTACCTCACTAAGCAGACCTCTAAAATCTGGAAAGGATGCCAGAGACAACCAAGGAGATAACTGGAGTGTCGTAAGAAGGTGAACTGGTTTTGGACGCCAAGGGGTGGAGGGAGAGTACAGAAGCAAGGCTATCCTCCTTCTCCCCACACAACAAGGAAGATTACCCAGACCCCTTGTTCTCTGATCACCAAACTAGCAAAAGAAGGCAATCAAGGTAGGTTCATTTTCTCCCAGTTAGAATGGGAATCCTTCTGACAACATCAGGTAAGCTGACACCACAGGCGAGAATGATCAAATGGGAGCCCCACCACAAACAAGCAGCTAGAGAAAGCATTACACTCCTTGCCAGGCCTGTAACTCCCCTTTTTCACTGAGATACTGAGGCAGGCCAAGGGATCTGACAGGAGGAACCCAGCTAGCTGGTACCTGGTTGAGGAAGCATCTTTGCTCCCAGGGGCCCAAGATTCTCTAGGGCATAATCCCTAGGGTAGCTGAAACTATATTGACAAAGGAGGAATTACTCTACCCAATATTAAGGTTAACTATCTAGCTATTATAATCAAAACAATGTAATATTGGTAGCATGATAGACAGTAGATCAATGGAATGGAATAGAGAACCCAGAAATAGACCCACACAAGTATGCTTAACTAATTTTTTTCTTTTTTTTTTTTGCGGTGCGCGGGCCTCTCACTGCTGTGGCGTCTCCCGTTGCGGAGCACAGGCTCCGGACACGCAGGCTCAGCGGTCATGGCTCACGGGCCCAGCTGCTCCGCAGCATGTGGGATCTTCCCGGGCCGGGGCACAAACCCACGAACCCGTGTCCCCTGCAAAGGCAGGCGGACTCTCAACCACTGTGCCAGCAGGGAAGCCCTGCTTAACTAATTTTTGACCAAGATGCAAAACGCTTTCAATGGAAGAAAGATAGCCTTACAACAAACGGTGCCAGAGCAACTGCACATCCGTAGGCAACAAAAAGGAGGAGGAGAAGAAGAGGAGGAGAAAGACAAGAAAAAAAGAAAAGAAAAAGATAAATGAACCTCAGCCTAAAACTCTTGCCTCAAACAAATTTTAACTCAAAATGGATAACAGATTTAAATTGGAAACATAAAACTATAAAACTTTTAGAAAAAACATAAAATAAACTCCTTGGGATCTTTGGCAAAGAATTCTTATATCTGACATCAAAATCACAATGCATAAAAGGGAAAAACTGGTAAATTGGGCCTAATCAAAATGAAAGACTTTCTCCTCCAAGCATCATATGAAGAGATGAAAGGTCAAACTATACACTGGGAGAAAATATCTACAAACCACATATCTGACAAAGAACTAGTATTTAAAGTATGTAAATAAGTCTCAAAACTCAACAGTAGAAATTAGAAAATGGGCAAATGACATGAAGAGACATCACCGAAGAGGACAAAGAGATGGCAAATAAACACAACAAAAGTTGTTCAACATCATTAACGATCAGGGAGATGCAAATTAAAACCACAATAAGATATCACTTCGTAGTTTCAGAATGGTTAAAATAAAAAATATTGACGACACCAAATGCTGGTGAGGATAAGAAGAAACTAGATCACTCACGTATTGCTGGTGGTAATATAAAATGGTACAGCCACTTTGGCAAACAATTTGGCCGTTCCTCGAAAATGCTAAGCATACAACTGTCATATAATCCAGCACTTGAACCCTTGGGCACTTATCCTAGGAAATGAAAACTTGTATTCACCCAAAAACTTACATGAATGTTCACAGTAGCTTTATTCACAATAGCCAAAAATTGGAGTCAGACCAAATGTACTTCAACAGGTGAGTGATTAAACAAATAAATGCTGCTAGACATACACCTTGGTTATACTATTCAGGAATAAAAAGGAACAAATAACACACAACAACTTGGATAAATTTCCAAGGAATGATATTAAATGAAAAAAGACAATCCCCAAAAGTTACATACTGTATGATTCCATTTATATAACACTGTAGGAAAGACAACATTTTAGAAATGGAGGACAAATTCCTGGTTGACAGGATTTGGAGAGGGGAGCTTGGTTTCATTTTAAAATGGCAACACCAGGTACCCTTACGGTGTTGAAAGTGCCTAGCATCCTGGCTGTGGTAGTGGAAACACAGATCTACACAGAAGATAAAATTGTATAGAACTAAATACACACACGGAGAGTTGAGTACAAGTAAAACTATAGAAATCTGAATAAGGTCGGTGGATTGTATGAGGGTCAATATCCTAAATGGGACATTACATTACAGCAGAAGACTACATCCTTGAGGGCTTTGGGGTGTGCGGCTTGTTTAGAGTGGTCCTGACTAGCTCTGATCTTCTTGCTTTGTTTCTGTGCATGAACAGGGTGGGTAGACAGGCACCAGGCTGACACCAGTAGTGTGTGCCGCTCTCACGAGCAGTGAGCAGTGCAATGCCCAAGCAGGAGCTTGATACCTGGGGTGGTGATGATGATACAAGATGATCATGATAAGGAACCAGCTGAAATGGGAAGATTTGCTTACAGGCTATTTTCAGTCCAATACCTATGTTCCAAACTCCAAGGATTTGAAATGAATCCTCAGTTATTTGAAATCAGTATATTAATCCTATCTTTCCAAGAGGAAGTGAAATTGCTTCACTAGTGTTCCTTTCCAAGTGACTTTTCCCATCTGTTGTACTTTAATTTGGCTGGAATTTCATGTGTTAAAACACACAGTGGAGACAAGTCAATTATGAGATAACTTGATGCCACATTTAAAGCTCTGTTGAAGTGTGAAATGATTCCCAAGCCTCAGATACAAGGCTGAATAATACAGCACCCAGAATAACTGCTAATCTGTGACGACCTAAAACTAAGGAAGGCTAAGGGGAAGAAAGTTTGATGTTGCAAACTGATTTACTTCAATTCCCCACAAAATTAGACTTCCTTATGTAAATTTTCTAATGAATGAAACAGGGGGAAAAAGCTACATCTTTATAAATCTGCAGTGATTCAAAGTCCTTCCCTCAGCTCTCTCAATAGTCTTCCCCTTTTAATTTTCACCTTCCATCCATTCTCCTCCTCACAGTTGCTCGGGGACAATATTTGATTATATTTTAAGGGAAAGAAGACTTCTTTGCTCTTCGAGTACTTCATACATAGACCACACTCTACCAAAGGATGTTGTCACTGGGTAGATACTTGAAGTCTAGTATTATTTTGCTTTCCCTTAACCCTCAAAGTTTGCTATCACATTTCCAGGAGCTTCCCAGCTTCCCCCAGCACCAATCTTCAGTGTCCCCAATGGCAGGTAGGTAGAAACCATGGACTCAGGGTTTCTACATTAAAGTGTTCTCATTACCAAGTCTCTTCTCCCTCAAAAATGAAAACAGAAAGCAACAAGATAGAAGCAAGAATTGATAAATAGTGAGTATTTATACCTTATGTGAAAACAATATCTATTCCATTTGTTATTTAAAATTATAGTGCTCCAAATGTATAGGTGAAATAGGTAAAGATGAAAAAAAATATTTTTAAATTATTGTACTCAAAATGAAAAAACATGCTTTACTCAGGAGTCCAAAACTGGAGAAGCATCTCTATCAGGCAGTAGCAGCAGGGTGGAAATGCAACCAGTACTAGACCCAGGAATCCATAGTTGGTTCCTATAAGCATTCAAATTTATTCAAATTTATACATTTATTCAAAATTTTCAGGAAAGAACAGTCATATGTGGTATAGGAAAATCAATTCCAAAAGTTTAGCACACCTTATAGATTTTAATTTTTTTTAAAAAAGTTAATACATGTTCATTTTTAAATAAATTTGAACAATATAGATATATGTATACCTGTATACATATATACAGCTGCAATGTGTAGTCTATCTACTATGTCTGACAATTAATTTCTTTATTTAATTATAACCTCCCTGTGAAGTAGAATAATTATCATCCTGGATATTCAGGTTTAAAAAAAACAGTAAGGCTAAGGAGGAGATTATGTTACCGAAAGTTTTACAGTAAATTATAAAGCAGGGATGCGATCTTTTGCATCGTGTCTCAGGATCTTAAAACTAGTAACTAGTATGCGACATAAGCCCAGACATAATCATGATTCATAGTGTCATTCCTGATCATTTTTGCCAAAAGGAGGTCATAACTTATAAAGTATTCAGCAACTTTTTTTCACTCACCAATCATAGAAAACCTCGCACATCATTATGCATAAACGTCTTTAATACATTCATTCCTTGTTAACAACTTTTATCCATAACCGAAACTGTGCCACTAAGTGTAAAGTCATTAAATTGCAAAGAAAAATAGAGTTGCCATATGATCTAGCAATCCCATTCCTGGGCTAATACCCAGACAAAACTCTAATTCAAAAAGATACATGCACTCCTATGTTCATAGCAGCACTATTCACAACAGCCAAGACATGGAAACAACCATGTCCAGTGACAGATGAATGGATAAAGAGATGTGGTACATATATATATATAATGGAACATTACTCAGCCATTTAATGAAATGACACCACTTGCAGCAAGATGGATGGAACTAGAGATTATCATACTAAGTGAAGTAAGTCAGAAAGAGAAAGACAAATACCATATGATATCACTTACATGTGGAATCTACGACACAAATGAACATATCTACGAAAACAAAAACAGACTTACAGATATAGAGAACAGACTTGTGGTTGCCAAGGGGGAAGGGGGTGGGGAGGAAAGGAATGGGAGGCTGGGATTAGCAGATGCAAACTATTATATATAGTATGGATAAACAACAAGGTCCTACTGTATAGCACAGGGAACTATATTCAATATCCTGTGATAAACCATAATGGAAAAGAATATGAAAAGAATATAATATATATATGCATATAACTGTCACTTTGCTGTACAGCAGAAATTAAACACAATGCCATAAATCAACTATATTTCAATAAGAGTTTTTTAAAAATTCAAAAGAAATATGTATACTAATTTTAATGAGAAAAATTATGATTCCTTTCAACCTAACCTAAGATACCAAAACTATTTTCACAGAGGAAAACAGATTGACAATAAAACCAAGTTTATATTAGCAATAAAAAAGTTTGAGAGGACACAAAATCAGCTTTTCATAAATGAAGAAAACATAATAATGTCATGAAAGTTTACTGTGAGAAGGAACATATAGTGAACAGTGAGGCAGAAGAGAGGTGCAAGGAAGGCAGTCTAAGGAAGACACAGAGAGGTTACGTAATCAACTTTCAGCCAGGCATTCCATATCGCATGTTAAGTAAACTACCTTAAAGGACTGCAGAATCTTTATTTCCCTCTTCCTCTTCCGTCCTCTTTTATCACACCTATCCTTTGGTCCATGATTAAAGTTTTTCTCACTTGTCTTTCTATAACATTTACTTTGTCAATTTTTTTTTTTTTTTTTTTTTTTTTTGCGGTACGCGGGCCTCTCACTGTTGTGGCCTCTCCCGTTGCGGAGCACAGGCCCCGGATGCGCAGGCTCAGCGGCCATGGCTCACGGGCCCAGCTGCTCCGCGGCATGTGGGATCTTCCCGAACCCGTGTCCCCTGCTCCGCGGCATGTGGGATCTTCCCGAACCCGTGTCCCTTGCATCGGCAGGTAGACTCTCAACCACTGCGCCACCAGGGAAGCCCTACTTTGTCAATTTTTGAGCCATTTGGGCACTCGTGGTTAACTTATAATTCAAAGTAGACTTGAAAGTAAAGGCTAAACACAAGAGTAGGTCAAAACATTTGGAAATAGGAATGCATGTGCATAAAAGCCAAAGTCATAGAAGTTGCTACTCTTTTATCCCTCTTGCTCTGTGTGCCTACAGAAAGGAAGATGTCCTGGGATTAGACAAATCTGACAACAATTCAAATGTGTCCTGCGTATGTATCTCCTCTGCACAGAAATTATTGTGTTGACTAAATTTTGAGCGTGTCCTTGTCTAAAATGATAAAGTCAAAATATTCTTTAGATTATGTTTCTTTTGTAGGTTTTTAGGTGAAAGCATTGTTATAAAAAAAAATAGTCACCCAAAAAGTGGTAATAATTTTCAAAAAGCATTATGGTGAAAAGTCAGTAATTGAACAATCATTTTGTGAAGTAAATCTATAGTTTTGGCAGCTTACAGAATTGTATATGACTAAATTCTGAATTGTTTAACTAGTCCCCATTAATGAATATTTCAGTTAGCACTTATTTCATACTATTACAGACAGTGTTGAAATGAGCATTCTTAAACTTAGTTCTTTCAGGATCTGTATAAGTATTCTTCTAATGTAGATTCCCTGACATGGAATTGCTGAATCGTAAGACAGACATATATAAAATTTTAACACGTCACATCAAATTACTTTCCACAAGGTTTAAGGTAATTTACATTCCCGCCAACAGTATGTGAACCTAATATCTATTTCTCTATAACTTTACTGGTACTGGAAATTATCAATTTTAACAAATTCTGTAGTTCTGATGGGTAAAATTTTTCACTAATTCGTAGTCAGTATAAGCATCATTATCAATTTGATTACCACTTCTATAAATATTCTGCAAGTGTCTTTTCTCCATTTTATTGTTTTGTTTTTGTTGTTGTTATCCATTTATTGGAGCTTACTTATACATTAGGGACATTAACATTTTGTTACTTACATTTCAGTTTGTTTAGATTTGACTTTGTCTATTGTATTCCTTAATACACAATAATTTCAACATATTTTGTAGTTAATTTTGTCATTTTTTTCCCTTTATGGCAGCTGAATTCCTTATCTTGCTTAAATAGGTTTCATACACCATTAGCTTATCACAAACAGTAGCCAAAATTTTTCTACCATGGTTACAATATGTAATTTATGTTAGCTCTATCTAAAAATTGTTTTATTAAGGTATGTGTGATAGACTTCATTAGTGCCCAACAATATCTGATTCTTCTCTCTTGTCTAGGCAACCAGGAAAACGGTACTTCCCAGCCTTCAGGCCGGTAAGAAGCGCTTTATGACTCACTGTGACAAATGGATGTGAGTCGATGTGATGTATGTCACTTCCATGCTGGAATAGAAAACTGGCACTCTGTGATTTCACATCCTTTGCCTTCCCTTTTGGTAGCAAGTGTGGAAGCCATGTATTGAAATATCAGAGCCATAAGACCCAAGCAGCTTGGGTCTATGAGTCGTGTGTGGAAGAAGATAGTTATAGAGATTCACCTGACCTGCAGTGCATTTTGCATGAGCAAGAAATAAACACTTTGTGTTAATCACTGAGACTTTATGGGTGTGTTTTACTACTGTTATATTACTAACATAAGCTCAACGTATCATGACTAACAGAATATGATACAATGCGACTCCAAAATGAACAGATGATAGAAGATTCATAGATAGGTAGATAGATAGATAGATAGATGATAGATAGAATTTTCCTCCAAATTAAGAGATAGTTAAACCCAAATCAATATATCACAAATGTAATGTTGAACAAAAGAATGAAGATATAACAGAATGAATATTAAGTGATTTCATTAATATAAAGTTTGAAAACAAAACTAAACTACAGTGTTAGAACAGTGGTTACCTTTAGGAAGGGGAGAGTTTGTCAGGGGACAAGAGAAGAGATTGTGAGATGATAGTATTAATATATTTTTGACATAAGTGATGGTTACATGAGTGTTATCCTATGTTCAGCATGGTTTTAAAACTGGATTTATATGGCATCTTTATTAAATATTCCACAAAATGATTTTTTCACTCGGATGCTGTATGTATGCCAATACACATACATTTAGATTTAGTTCATCCAAAGTTTTGTTCTCAAAAATTTTAAAATATTTTATGGCTTTTTGCAGACTTAAGTATTATAGACCAAGTAAAATGCACTTTCCAAGTTTTTTTCTTCACTACGGTCTTTCATATAATGGAAAAAAATGGCACAACTATAGGACAAAATTGTTCTCTTTTCCTTAAAACAGAAGCACAAACACACTTGTATTTCTGTCACTATTGTTCCTGATATAGTCTCACTCACCCATATTAATTATCATTTTAATCAACTGACTTCCTTTTCCTAAAGAAACCCAGGGGCTATATAACTGAAGATTATCTGTCACACATCAACATTTTAACAAACTAAAAAAACTCATGAATACACACAGCTCAACTTTTCCTGACATACTTAAACAGTTTTTCTATACTTGCTGCATTGTCTAGAATTATTTCCCCTGGGCTGACTTTTTCTTGTAGTAATAAATATTATACAGCCTTCAATAACTATTTCAGTAAGAGACCACAGTTGTAAACTTTCTCAGTCCATTTATCACCTCTGGAAGAGTCTGACCACAAAGGGAACTCTGAGTAGACAGTTAAATTCCTGTATCATTTTAAAGATCACTGACTTTTGGCATCCATTTTTGCTCATAGGTGGCTTGGCTCAGGTACTGGTTGTGTTACTATATTTTTCTTCCCATCATGCATCTTGGACAAGTCACAGCCCTTGACAGTGAACTGGCTCATTTCTCAGTCTTCTTCCATTGGAGGGAGAACACTACCTTAGCTCCCAACTGTACACCCTGACCCTGGCTCTGGTTCTTTCCTGTCTGTGGAGTGGGTTTGGTCTCCATCACTCTACAGAAGTCAAATGCCTATTTCTGTTCCTGGAAGCTGATACATGCATAGATTCAGCTCTAGTTTCTACTGTGTGTTTCTGTTCTTTTATTTTCCCAAAAAGAATTTAAAATTTGAGTGGGCCACAACCTTCTTATTAAAAAAAACACAAAACCTTTATCTGTCATTTTCTAATTATTTTTTCCTGGGAGGGATAGTGGGGGGTGTCTGGGGGGTGCAGTGGAATTTAGCTTAATGCAGCTAAAAAGTAAATGTTAAACACCATCTTGACTAGAAAATACCCAGAAGCTTATGACTAAGAACTTCCCACAGTGCCAGAAATAAATTCACGCTAAGCGAATAGATACTTCATTTTGTGAAGCTAAAATTCCAACACCATCCCAGAACCTACACCAGAGCTCTCCTGACAGCGTTAGATTCAAACTTGCTTTCCTGCCATGTTGTTTTCCCCTTTCAGACTTTTGTAGGGTTTGATTACCTGAGATGGACAGTTAACAACGGTAGCTTACTAAAGATTGTTGAGTTTTCTTTTTATAAACAAAAAACTGCTAATTGGTATAATGTTCTAGAGCTAATTTTGCAGCTTATTTGGAAAATGTTCATAAATTACACATTTCACCCCGTATATTTTGCAAGTAGTTGAAGTTTTAGGGCACAAATAAAAAACATTCTTCTTTGCCCTTCTTGAATACTGAAGTAATTTGGGAAAAGAGACAAGAATCATGAGAGCAGTTTATTGAAGAGAGGACTGAATTGGAATCATAGATTGATCTATATCTGCAATCAAATTACCTAAAACATCGAATCCCCACTGAGCTTGCCAAACCCAAGTCTCAGATACCCCCCTGCCATGGAAGAGTGTGTCCTGGTAATCATAGAATTGGCTGCAGAGTCTGTGGGCATCTTGAAGACAGGACACACACTGACCTTGACACACTTACCTCTGATGAGAAAGCCCAGCCTTGACTGAGGTACCCACACTCCACTCCTTCTCTCAAACTCACCAACCAGCTCAGTCCATCTTCCCCAAGGGAAGAGAATACAGTGGGTGGGGAGAAAGGGGGT
Organism: Stenella coeruleoalba; assembly: GCF_951394435.1. Taxonomy (NCBI): domain Eukaryota; kingdom Metazoa; phylum Chordata; class Mammalia; order Artiodactyla; family Delphinidae; genus Stenella; species Stenella coeruleoalba. The sequence continues at coordinate 72,112,782 of NC_137158.1, forward strand.
GGAAGGAAAGAAATCTAGGTTGAGTGTCCTCAGAAGCAGATCCTGAGGCAGAATTTGAGTACAAACAATTAATGCTTCCCGGAAAATGATGGAAGGAAACACTGGCAGTGGAGTGAGAAAGTGAGACCTAACAGGGAAGGAAGCCAATGTAGGGCATCAGTGGGCAGGTTACTCCTGTGGACGTGGGGGCTCCATCCCACTGGGGACCCTGAGATACTGAGTAGAGCACGTCTTCAAGTTGTCCCACCCACGAGCACAAGCAGCTGAGGTCATCCCATCAACCCTTTCCGTCATTAGAGGAGAGCTCTGCTGGAGGCGATAACTCCTCAGTCGTTCTTGGGTACCCCATTCAGGTAAGCAGGCTCCTGGGACCAGAGGAAGCCCTCAGGTGCAGAAAAAAAGCAGTAGTATTGACACTGATGGGAACAGGAGGTCTTACGGGGATGTGGGTGGGGTACTGACGGTTTCGTCCATGCACAAGCAGCTCCCCCTGGTAATTCTCAAAAGGTGAACTTCCTACTTAAGGGGCCGTGACAGTGCAACAAGATCATAAGTACGACTCACAATTTCTGTGGGTCAGAAATTTGGGAGCAATTTCTCTGGGCGATTCCAGCTCAGGCTGCCTCACGAGGTTGCAGTCAAGATGTCGGTTCGGGCTGCAGCACGTGAAGGCTTGACTCGGGATGGAGGAGCCATGTTCAGGGCGGCTCGCTCAGGTGGCTGTTGTCAGGTAGTTTAGATCCTTGCCACGTGGACCTCTCTGGAGGGTTGTGTGAGTGTCCTCACAATATAGAAGCGGGTTTCCCCGAGCAAGTGATCCAAGGAAGAAAAAGAAGGCAAGCAGGAAGCCACAATGCCTACTTATGACCTTATCTTGGAATTCTCACATCATCACTTCTTTTTATTCTATTTTCTAGAAACAAGTCAATAAGTCCAGCCCACTCCCAAGGGTAAGGGAATTAAGTTCCACTTCTCAAAGGGAGGAGTATACAAGAGTTTATAGATATATTTTTAAACTGCAAGAGGCCCCAAGCATCCCTATACTCTAAAGTGAGGTGCTAGACCTCACTTGCAACTTTTATAAGAGATTACAATGGAAAGGTCCAGAGAAAATATTTGGAGCTTGTTGTTATGTTCCATAAGTCCTCCCAACATGGGAAAAGGGATGAACGCCCCTGTGTTTTAAGCCCAAGTGAAAAGAGTTTTATGGAGACTTTTAGGAGAGCTTGACACGTGTGTCCTGGAATATAAAATCTAAATTCTGAGATACAAAAGGGACCTCGGACTTTCACAAGTGTTATAACAAAACTAAGGCACTATAATTTTGCAGATATACGACATTCTATAGTTGCCAAAGTCTGGTGTCTACTTTAGAACAGAAAACTTTCTCATGCTCACAGATGATGTCTAGGTGTTACGATACTTAGTTTCTATTCCAATTGCTTTCTTATACTTCAGGTGTGACTTTGGCTAACCTTCCCCTATTGTACCAGCCACTCAGGATTATAGTTACTGTAATAAAAACTGAAAAAAAATCTATTAAAGCTACTTGAATGTACTATTAAAAATAAGAGTTTGTTCTTAAAAAAAAAAAAAAATCTGAGCTATGCTTGAAAAGACTAAAGCCAGAGGCAGTGTGCATAAGCCCCAGGGAGCAGAACGAGGGGCTCAAGCCTCAATCAGAGCTAGCTTCCCCTCCCTGAAGCAGGGCAAAGTACTCAACTGCGACTCCAGGGACAGAGCCGGAAGGCACAGCTGACTGCCAGATGACAGGTGACAGGCATTTCCCATTTCTAGGGAGTTCCGGTCAAGGTCTCCAGAGGGAGGATCTCCAAAGACTCCCAAACAAACATCCCCCAAGAGAGCTTCAAACATCTAGTGGTGGCCAGAGGTCACCAGACTAGATGACAACTGTACCAGCTTCTAACCCTTCACCCCTAGCCCCATTGATCTATCTCCAATCTCAGTGGACTCTAAATGACAGCAACTAGCAAGTGAGAGGGCTCCCAGGCTCTCACTCGCCCCTCTGGTCTCCCAGGCCTGGGTGAGGCCCAAACTGGTGGAAGGAAGATGCTTTAAGTTGTCCGAATGTTCAGAGTTTGTATTATACCGTGGACTGGAACTATGTCATGATTAGACTGGACAAGGCTCTTGAATGCCAAACCAGGGAATGTTTGTTAGTCTCCAAGACCTCACCAAAGCCCCCCCCCACCGCCACACCCCAGGATAGAAGAACTTTTTCCTTCCACTTTTACCTAAAAGTTTCCACATTCACCTAAAAACTCCGTTGCATTAAATAAATCAGTTGTATTTGGAATGTTAGCTGGGAGAGAACCGATTCCTTTGAGTTATGAAGCAGATCATTCTGAACTGACTCATAAAGACACATTGCTTTGCCCCAACCATTAAGAGAAACTCTATGTTATTAATTCTAGTTTGACTATGGAGAAGCTGAAAATGAGAAAGGAAATAGTCTTGGTTGTGTAGGAAAATTGGTCAGCTGCCAGCCCGGAGATACAGTTCCGGAGGGCCAAGCTCATCCTACCAGAGACCGATTTTCCTTCTTAAAAAATTGGCTCTTCGCAGCCATGCAACTGCCCCACCCTTCACTGCCTGAATTTCAGCCATTTACAATCCCACTGAATTTTAATTCCATCCTTCACTTTTCTGTCGGTTCCCCGATTGCTTGCACTCACTTGAGAAGCCAAGTCCACTCCCACATATATGGGAAATTAGAAACTTTCCAGAACAGGTCTGAGAAAGATACTGCTCCTGGTCTCAAGAAGGCCACTGTCTAGTTCAGGTGGGAGACTGGACTTGCCTAGCCTCCCCGAATGTGTATTCTTGCCCCTGCAAGAATCCCATCTCTTTGATGGGTTTGTGTACTGCCCCCCAAACACCCCTTGGTCCTGTGTTTCCACCACCCCGAGCACCCCAAGTTCCATGTGCTCTGTGGGCTCAGCTTCTGGCCGACTGACTCCCTGAAATGCAGGCAGCAGCATCCTCATCTTTTGTTAATTAGTTATGAGACATCAAATTCTTCCCCTGTCTCCCACTGTGTCCTGGTCCTGTCCTACTGCCCTTACCCTCCAAGGGGAAAGGGAGGATTTTACCAGACCAGGACCAACAGTAAACACTTTTGGGCTTTTTCCCTTCAGCGTTAGCTACCTGACCCATCTCTTTAAGCCCGTCTTTGCAGCCTTCCACATCTGGTTTTGGGACTGCCTTTATTGTACGGTCTACTATCAATATAATTCATTAATCACAGCATTTTAGCATATTGGTCATAAAGTCGGCCCTTCTCAGACGTCATTCATTCATCCATTCACTCATTCATTCATCAAACGCTTCTGAGTTCCTATTTTGTATAAGGTCTTGTCCTACAAGCTGGGAAGTTAAGGCTGGGGCAGTGGCTCCAAGCCTTAGCTGGTCCTTGTAGTCAGTTGAGGATCTTAAAACAAAACTACAGATGCCCTGGCTCCACTCCCCAGAGATTCTGATTCAAGTATTCCAGGGTCTGAGCATCAGTGATTTTTAAAAGCTCCCTGGGTGATTCTAAAGTACAGCCAGGACTGAGAACCGTGAGAAAACAAGAGCATAAATAACGTGGACCAAAATTAAATGGCAAGGATTCCGTAAAAGATCCAGATGGTACTCTGGGGACCCACGTCCTTCCCTGAAGGAACACTGTCGGTCCCGCGATCTCTGCTCAACCCAGCCACACTTTAGCCACAGCTCGAGCGAGAGATGTGTCACATCCATCGCAAGCTGAGCAAAGGGAAGATGACAGTATCATTAACTTTTTCTCAGCTGAACAATAGCGATGCCACCTTCCTCTAGTGAAAGTGCACGGTGGTATGGGAAATTTTGTACTGCTAGGCCCACCCAAGTTCTGGGGTCATAAAACTAAAAGACGATTTAGAGGCAAGACTGAATACCTCTGATATTCTTATGGCCAGGTGAGGGCAACAGCTTACACTTCTAGGGAGATCACTGCGATCGACGGAAGTGACAAGCAGTTTGTCGCGATTGGAGAAAAGGGAAAGAAAGATATGAAGTGGAGTTAAAGGCAAGAGAAGAAATGGGACCTAATGAAACTTAAAAGCTTTTGCACAGCAAAGGAAACCATAAACAAGACCAAAAGACAACCCTCAGAATGGGAGAAAATATTTGCAAATGAAGCAACTGACAAAGGATTAATCTCCAAAACATACAAGCAATTCATGCAGCTCAATATCAAAAAAACAAACAACCCAATCCAAAAATGGGCAGAAGACCTCAATAGACATTTCTCCAAAGAAGATATACAGACTGCCAACAAACACATGAAAAGATGCTCAACATCACTAACCATTAGAGAAATGCAAATCAAAACTACAATGAGATATCATCTCACACCGGTCAGAATGGCCATCATCAAAAAATCTAGAAACAATAAATGCTGGAGAGGGTGTGGAAAAAAGGGAACACTCTTGCACTGTTGGTGGGAATGTAAATTGATACAACCACTATGGAGAACAGTATGGAGGTGCCTTAAAAAACTAAAAATAGAACTACCATATGACCCAGCAATCCCACTACTGGGCATATACCCTGAGAAAACCATAATTCAAAAAGAGTCATGTACCAAGATGTTCATTGCTGCTCTATTTACAATAGCCAGGACATGGAAGCAACCTAAGTGTCCATCAACAGATGAATGGATAAAGAAGATGTGGCACATATATACAATGGAATATTACTCAGCCATAAAAAGAAATGAAATTGAGTTATTTCTAGTGAGGTGGATGGACCTAGAGTCTGTCATACAGAGTGAAGTAAGTCAGAAACAGAAAAACAAATACTGGATGCTAACACATATATATGGAATCTAAGAAAAAAAAAAGGTCATGAAGAACCTAGGGGCAAGACAGGAATAAAGACACAGACCTACTAGAGAATGGACTTGAGGATATGCGGAGGGGGAAAGGTAAGCTGGGACAAAGTGAGAGAGTGGCATGGACATATATACACTACCAAACATAAAATAGATAGCTAGTGGGAAGCAGCCGCATGGCACAGGGAGATCAGCTCGGTGCTTTGTGACCACCTAGAGGGGTGGGATAGGGAGGGTGGGAGGGAGACGCAAGAAGGAAGAGATATGGGAACATATGTATATGTATAACTGATTAATTTTTTTATAGGGCAGAAACTAACACACCATTGTAAAGCAATTATACTCCAATAAAGATGTTACAAAAAAAAAATAAAAAGAGTCATGTACCACAGTGTTCACTGCAGCTGTATTTACAATAGCCAGGACATGGAAGCAACCTAAGTGTCCATCAACAGAGGAATGGATAAAGAAGATGTGGCACATATATACAATGGAATATTACTCAGCTATAAAAAGGAATGAAACTGAGTTATTTGTAGTGAGGTGGATGGACCTAGAGACTGTCATACAGAGTGAAGTAAGTCAGAAAGAGAAAAACAAATACCGTATGCTAACACATATATATGGAATCTAACGGAAAAAAATGGTTCTGAAGAACCTAGGGGCAGGACAGGAATAAAGACGCAGACATAGAGAATGGACTTGAGGACACAGGGAGGGGAAGTGTAAGCTGGGACGAAGTGAGAGAGTGGCATGGACATATATACACTACCAAACGTAAAATAGATAGCTAGTGGGAAGCAGCCGCATAGCACAGGGAGATCAGCTCGGTGCTTTGTGATGACCTAGAGGGGTGGAATAGGGAGGGTGGGAGAGAGGGAGACGCAAGAGGGAAGAGATATGGGAACATGTGTATATGTATAGCTGATTCACTTTGTTATAAAGCAGAAACTAACACATCACTGTAAAGCAATTATACTCTAATAAAGATGTTAAAAAAAAAAAAAGGCAAGAGAAGGCTGTAATCTCGCCCCCTCAGGTTCCCCCAGACACTAAGAAATCCTGCCTGACCCATTCTCTGCTCTGTCAGAGGGAGGCCTGGCCCGTCCATCCCTCAGTGTACAGGCTTAAGGCAAGAACCCGAGCCACATGGGGAAACTACTGAGAATGACCCCTTCCTCCCACGGAAGCTGTCTACTGACAAATGCTCCAGTGGATGCTTTGTGCTGCGGGGTGAAGGTTCATTGCTTCTCTTTCTCTGCAGAAAATTCCCTTCTCGTGCACAGTGAGAAAATACTAAAGGTGGAGAAAGCCTGGGGCAAGGAGATGTCAGCGAGAGAGCCGTTTTCCTGTCTGTCCATCAGGTGGCGCCTCCGACAAAGCGCGGGCAGGAGGCAGCCCCGGGATGATTACGCAACGCCGAGAGCGCACGGTCAGGCCGGGTGACCACCCCGCCTGCCGGTGCTGACAGTCCGGAGAGAGAGGCGCATTTGGGGCCCAAGCCTCCCATTTCCCCAGAGGGGAGATGGGCTCTCAGGACTCTTCCTCCTTCCCGTGAAACCCTGGAAACGGCTCAGTAGCTCTTCTTGTTGACTGGGTGCTGCGTACAGATGTCAGCTGCCTGTGAACCGGTGACGCTAGCTCAGTGCTCCTGTTTGTTTTCCAAAGAGGGCTGTCCTGATTTTTCTTTTCTTTTCTTTTTTTTTTTTTTAGACCAAACGATAATAGTTATAATAGGCACCTTTCCCTGAGCAGCTCCTATGTGCCCTCACCGTGCACTGTGCAGCAATTTCCTGCTCTGCGTTTTCTATCCCCTCATCCTGCAGCCAGGGGTCCGACCAGCGCCTTACTTCATGCCTTCCTGCTGCGTTAAATACAGCTTGTTTTTAAAAGGGCGAGAGGGAGGAAGGAAATATATCCCTTCCCAAATGTACTGATCAGGGAGCTTGAGTTTCGAGAAGGAACAGGAAACTGAATAGCGTTTGATTTCCCTCTTTTGAAATCGGCTGCATCTTGCTGCTATCTTACCATTTAAGGTGTGTGTGTGTTTGTGTGTGTGTTTGTATGCGTGTATTTTGTTTTTAACTTCCCTCCGATGTGTCCACTATCTTTTCTGATACCGTATTCTAAAGAAAGGTACTGGTTAAAAGGGAGAGAAAGGTATTGTGTAGTTCCTTCTGGTCGGGAACTAGAACTAACTTTTTGACCTCTTTCCTTTCTTAATTATGTCATAAAGGAAAACCATGAAATTACTTTTAAAAGAAAAATACGTAAGAGGTCAAAACTAAGCTTACTTTGTTGAAAACATGTTAATTGTAGAAAATTTGGAAAATATAGATCTAGAAATAAAGGGAATAAAATTCACCCATAATCACTTAACCTAGAGATAAATGCTGTCATTTAATTTAATATGTGAACTAATGACCTTTTTTCCTAACGTTGTATATGCTATCCTACAAAGCATTATGACATTAAACGTAACTGTTAAAAATCTATTGTTTTCCTCATTTAATATATTGTGATCATTTTAATATGTGCATAATATTCTTTATCATATATAAATATAGCACAATATATTCAGTTAATCCCATAGGGATCAACATTAAAGCTATTTCCATTTTTTATAATAGTACATATCACTGGGATAATAATCTTTATATACATTTGTATTTCCTTAGGAAAAATCCTAGAAGAGAAATTGAAGGTCAGTGGATATTTTAAGATACTCAGTTAGTGTGTTTGCAAATGCCCTTCTGGAAACGTGGTGCCAATTTGTATTTTCACCATTATGAGCCAACACGGGTGTCGCTCCTTTTTGTATGCTTTGCCAGTTTTACAGGTTACAGGTAGTATATCATTGTTTTTCTAATTTGTATTCCTCTGCCACTTTCTTTTGAACTTCTCAGATTTCCTTTAAGGACCTTTCCAACAGGCTTAGATTCTGATGGAAGCAATAAAAGATAAGAATGTGTAGCAGCCAAAGAAACAAGGAACATGCAGTGGGAGACACTGGCATTTAAGACATCTGAGACTTGAGGGAACAATGACCTTGAATGCTTTTATAGAGCCTCAGGACACTTAGTGGGAAAGATTCACAGCCAAGAAAATCAGAGAGGGATTGTGCCTGGGGATACAGGTTGGGATAATTCTTAAATTTGATTATTCAACTTTAATAACTAAAAACCCACTGTGGTCAGAAAGACTAAACACAAGAATTCTGGTGATTTTTGCTTCTAAGCTGCCTCACAATAAGGCAAGATTGTAGCAGTGGGGAAAGCGATGACCTTTGAGAAGTCTTTCTGCACCTTGAGACTCAGATTTTATAACTGGTTTGTACACCCAGGTATACTCGTGTCATCTTGTGGTGTGCATAGCTGGGTGTGCATGTCTTCATAGATCTCATCCCTCCTTATTTTAACTGAGTGTGAAAGAGACAGGAGCCCGTGCTAGGAAAGAGAGGGACAATTAAGAAATAGCTCTGCTTTGGGGAAGCAAGCTAATTTACTGAACCACTGATTTACACTGAAAAACAATTTGCCCAAAACAATTTGCCAAATGCCCAATTTGCAAAATTTGGGGGAATGTTTAAAAAGTTTTAGTTTCATCATCGTCCTGTGCTTTCCCTTGCCCCGTCTCAGAGGTTTGCCCAGGCTCCTTTGTTAGAGAGGCAGGGTCAAGTTCAGAGGCAGGAGCGAGGAGAGGCAGAGGTAGCAGCAGGAACTATACTAAAACTTATAAACAAAACCCTCATGAGTCAGGAAATTGGTCATTCATGAAGTTAATTTTAGTAAACTGGCTTTCAACAAATTGGCCCAGAGCCCTGCTTTAGCACCTTCTTCTGGAAATAACTCCTTTTCCTTCTCCAGTCCAAAGCTGTACTTCACCTAGACCTTCAGATTGTGCCATTCCTAAGTAAAACACCAACACTCACCACTTGCTATGGGACTTAAAGATTTAACTGTTAGCTGCCTAAATGTTAACGTGGAATCCTAGAGGATCTTTAATAATATTTAATAACACATTCAAAGTCCACAAGATGATGGTGATTTGGAAATAACTTCTCTCACCTATTCCAACCTGCCCTCTAGCTCCGTCCATGGTCATAGGGCATTCGTGAGCCCCATTTTTGGATAGAGAACACCCCCAATCTTCGACCTGCATACCCTTTCCCGCAGCCCCTTTACAGCCTTTCAAAAACAAATGAGTAAATAGCAATCACGGCTGTCTCCACTTACCTCTGCCCCTGGGTGAGTTACTAGGTGTTTGATCCACTGCTGGACAGAGGCCTTTGAAAGCTGGGAGATTGGCACAGAAGGCGGGTCCCTTGAAGTGATCTGGCCTATAGAGCAGAGACAGAGGAATAAGCAGATATTTTGCACTAAGATGAGCTTCCTGCCAGTTTTCTCATGAATTTTTCCTAAAATAGAAGTGCATCTACTTTTCAGCCTGATTACATTTTAAAAGCCCTCTTCTACCATCATAGCTTGATAGATGCTAGACTCTACGGAAGATTAAAGATGACAGGGATGGTGAGTAGGGTGAATCTCAGATAAAAGCTGTCCCCACACACATTGGGGCATAGCAAATATTGGTTACACCCACATTTTTGCAGTGCAACATTATGGTCTCCGTTTGGGAAATGTAAAGTTGGTTAAAGTTACAGTGTTCAGAGGCATAAAAATATATGTGTAAAAACTTCAATAAAAAGTGTTATGTGTAGGGTGCGAAAATGGTCATGAACTTGATTGGGATGCCAAGGATGTTGGCAGACGTGGCAGAAGAAGCAAGTGAGTTGCGTGCCAAAATGATTAAGGAAGATGGAAGAGTGAACTGAAAAAGTGTCAAGGGTGCATTAATGTATGGACTGAAGTGTAAGAGGAGATATAATTGACTAATGGATGCAGGACACTTTCATCTGTCATGTTGGAAATCTAGCAGGTGCCTATTTAAAGTCAACCCTATAGCATTCTAGAGCTGGGGATAATTTATCTGCAGGTTCAAACCAGATTTGCTCTGGACCAAGCATGAAAACATAGTAAATATGTAGCCTTTTATAGAATCTTATCGCTCTAGATACAGGTATAGGTAGATATTTGTGAATTGAGGCAGATCATAACATAATAAAGAGTAAACTATTTGTGTTTTTTCTTTTTTGATCCTCATTCTGCCCAACAGAGGGACCAATTTCATACTTTACAAAAGGCAGTGTCACCTCAGATCTATGAACCATTTTATTTCAAACACAACTTACTATGACAATTCTGTCTACTGCTTGGTTGGGAAAAGGCCTTTCCATATCTCACTCACTGCAGAACAATCCGATTTTCTTATAATATCCATCTGGTCTTTATATCTATCTCTTGAAATCTTAGGGCTGTTAGAATTAGATCAGAAATAATCCATGTAGAATGGAGCTGAGATTCATGTCACTGACAACTAGAAAGAGAGAGAGAAGCTAATAGCATCACAGGGACAGAATGGACTCCCTTACAGATCTCTGGAAGTCTAGCACCTTATGTTTCCTGAACCATTCACTGCAAGGCTAACTCTGAGGTCCTGGATGGCAGTCACCTTCAGCCTGAGCAGCAGGGCTCCTGACCATCTCTGATATAGGCCACGTGGCTAGTCTCTCTTTGGAATCACCAGAATAGCTGGATTGGTTACACTGTGTCATTTCAGAACACCCACCTCAACCCTCACCCTGTTTATTTATTGACACTAGGGATTCTTTTTTTATTATTTAAATTTTTTATTCAATTTATTTAAACTGAAAAAAAAAATTCACCCATTTGTCTCACTTCCCACCCTTCACTTTTGGCAACCACCAGTCTGTCCTCTGTATCTATGACCTTTGGTGTCTTTGCGTTTTTCTGTTTGTTTACTGTTTTAGATTCTACACATAAGAGAGATCATACAGTATTTGCCTTCGGCTGACTTATTTCACTTAGCATAATATAATACACTCTAGATCCATCCATGTTGCCCCAAATGGCAAGATTTACTTTTTAATGGTTGAATAATATTCCATTGTGAATATATATATATATATATATATATATATATATATATATATCCCATATCTTCTTTATCCACTCATTTATCGATGAACACTCAGGTAGCTTCCATGTCTTGGAAGCAATGAACATGGGGGTACATATATCTTTTTAAGTTAGTGTTTTCATTTTCTTTAGGTAAATACCGAAAAGTGGAATTCGCGGATCTTATTGGAGTTCTATATATTTTTAATTTTTTGAGGATTCTCACTAATGTTTTCCATAGTGGCTGCACTAGTATGCATTCCCACCTATAATGCACAAGGGTTTCTTCTTCTCTACAACCTCTCCAACACTTGTCATTTCTTGTCTTTTTGATAACAGCCATTCTAACAGGTGTGAGGTGATATCCCATGGTGGTTTTGATTTGTATTTCTCTGATGATTAGTGATGTTGAGAATCCTTTTATGTACCCATTGGCCATCTGTATGTCTTCTTTGGACAAATGTCTATTCAGATCTTCTGCCCATTTTTTTAAATCAGATTGTTTGGCATTTTTTTGCTATTGAACTGTGTAAGGGTTTTTGTTTTGTTTTGTTTTTTAATATATTTGGGATATTAGTCCTAAATAGATATATGATTCACAATAATTTTCTCCCATTCATTAGTTGCCTTTTCATTTTGTTAATGGTTTCCTTTACTGTGCAGAAGCTCTTTAGTTTGATGTACTTCCACTTGTTTATTTTTGCTTTTGTTGGTTTTGCTTTTGCTGTTAGATTCAAAAAATCATCACCAAGACCTGTGTCTAAGAGTTTACAACCTATGTTTTCTTCTAGAAGTTTTATGGTTTCAGGTCTTACATTCAAGTCTTTAATCCATTTTGAGTAAATTTTTCTGTATGGTATAAAATACTGGTTCAGTTTCATTCTATTGCATGTGACTGTCCATTCTTCCCAACACCATTTATTGAAGAGACTGTCCTTTCCCCACTGTATATTCTTGTAATTTGTCATAAAATAATTGACCATATATGCATGGATTTATTTCTGGTCTCTCTATTCTGTTCCACTGATCTATGTATCTGTTTTTATGCCAGTACAATACTGTTTATAGTTACTATAGCTTTATAATATAGTTTGAAATCAGGGAGTGTGATGTCACCAGTTTTGTTCATCTTTCTCAAGATTGCCTTGGCTATTCAGGATCTTCTGTGGTTCCATAAAATTTTTAGGATTGTTTGTTCTAATTCTGTGAAAAACACCATTGGAATTTTGATAGGAATTGCACTGAATCTGTCGATTTCCTTGGCTAGTATGGACATTTCAACAATATTAATTCTTCTAATCCATGAGCATGGAATCCTTCCATTTATTTGTGTCTTCTTCAATTTCTTTCATAAATGTTTTGTAGTTTTCAATATACAGGTCTTTTACCTCTTTGGTTAAAGTTATTCTTAGGTATTTTATCTTTTTAATGCAATTGTAAATGGGATTGCTTTCTTAACTTTTCTGATAGTTTGTAATTGGTGTATAGAAACACAACAGATTTTTGTCTATTGATTTTGTATCCTATAACTTTACTGAATTTGCTTATTAATTCTAATAGTTTATTGATGGAGTCTTTAGAGTTTTCTATATATAATATCATGTCATCTGCAAATAGTGACAGTTTAACTTCTTCCTTTCCAATTTAGATGATTTTTCTTTTTCTTGCCTAATTGCTCTGGCTAGGATTTCCAATACTATGTTGAATAAAAGTGGTGGGAGTAGACATCCTTGTCTTGTTCCTGATCTTAGAGGAAAAGCTTTCAGATTTTCACCATTGAGTATAATGTTAGCTATGGGCTTGTCATATATGGCTTTTATTATGTTGAGGTATGCTCTCTCTATACTCATTTTGTTGAGAGTTTTTATCATAAATAGATATTGAATTTTGTCAAAAGCTTTTTCTGCATCTTTTGAGATGATCATATATTTTTATCCTTCATTTTGTTAATGTGGTGTGTCACACTGACTGATTTGTGGATTTTGAACTATCCTTGCATCCCCAGAATAAATCTCACTTGGTCATGGTGTATGATCCTTTTACTGTATTGTTGAATTCTCTTTGTTAACATTTTGTTGAGGAATTTTACATCTATGTTCATCAGGAATATTGAACTGTAATTTTCTTTTTATGTGATATCTTTGGTTGGTATCAGGGTAATGCTGGCCTCGTAAAATGAGTTTAGAAGTTCTCCTTCCTATTTTATTTTTTGGAAGAGTTTGAGAAGAATTGTTATTAATTCTTCTTTGAATGTTTGGTAGAACTCACCAGTGAAGCCATTCTGTCCTGGACTTTTGTTTGTTAGGAGGTTTGTTTGCTTGTTTTTTTTCTTTTCTTTTTTTTCTTTTTTTTTTTTTTTTTTTTGCGGTACGTGGGCCTCTCACTGTTATGGCCTCTCCTGTTGTGGAGCACAGGCTCCGGATGCGCAGGCTCAGCAGCCATGGCTCACGGGCCCAGCCGCTTCGCAGCATGTGGGATCTTCTCGAACTGAGGCATGAACCTGTGTCCCCTGCATCGGCAGGTGGACTCTCAACCACTGCGCCACCAGGGAAGCCCTGTTTGTTTTTAATTTTTAATTTTATTTTTGGCTGTGTTGGGTGTTCATTGCTGTGTGTGGGCTTTCTCTAGTTGCGGCAAGCAGGGGCTACTCTTCGTTGCAATGTGCGGGCTTCTCATTGAGGTGGCTTCTCTTGTTGCAGGGCATGGGCTCTAGGCACACGGGCTCAGTAGTTGTGGCATGCAGACCCTAGAGCATGCAGGCTTCAGCAGTTGTGGTGCATGGGCTCAGTAGCTGTGGCTTGCAGGCTGTAGAGCACAGGCTCAGTATTTGTGGCACATGGGCTTAGTTGCTCCGGGGCATGTGGGATCTTCATGGACCAGGGATCAAACCTGTGTCTCCTGCATTGGCAAGTAGATTCTTAACCGCTGTGCCACCAGGGAAGTCCCTGTTGGGAGGTTTTTAATTACTGATTCAATCTCCTTACTAGTCATCATTCTGTTCAGATTTTCTATTTCATCATTATTCAGTCTTGGTAGCTTGTAGATTTCTAGGAAATTATCCATTTCTTCTAGGTTGTTTAATTTGTTGGAGTATAATTGTTCATAGCAGTCTCTTATGATCCTCTGTATTTTTCTGTGGTATCAGTTGTAATATCTTAATATCTCCTCTCTCATTTCTGATTTCTCAGGAATTTTTTTTAATAAATCTTTTTATTCTGGTTAGAAATAAAGCTTAAAAATGGCTGGGAATGGTGACATGTTGCTTTAAGCTCACACTTAGCTCTAGAGGTGGGTAACAGAACTTTGTCTAGAAGCAGACTTCCATACAGGAAAAACAGCTCACTTGAGGGAGGAGGAGAAGCTAGAGGTATCAAACACATTCAGCACTTGGACCAGGGCCTTTATAGTCTATGGCCAAACACCTTACACTTTCTAGGAATTCAATATAAGTATTAAACCCAAAACTACTAAAACTGGAATTATTTAACATTAATAATTTGAGTCTTTAAATTTTTGGTTTGTGAAGGACTGCATCAGTCTGTATCTGCAAATCAAGTGTTTTTCTTTCAAATCAGGTGCCAATGTTTCCCATGGCACATGCCAGCCCTCCAGCAAGAGTTATGAGTTATGTGTCAAAACAAGAAGGATCATCTCATTATAGAATTATGGCATCATTGAGTAGGAAGGGAGCTTCAAGTTCCTCTAGTGCAGTCTCCAAGCTGATACAGGAATTCTCTTTACAACATCTCTATCAGGTGGCCATCAAGTCTCAACCTGTGTATTCATCCAGACCTGGGCTGTCCAAAACCTCAAGAAAAGCTATTATGCTCTCAATAGCCTCAATTGGAGGAAAAGTTTTTGTTATTTTGAATCAAAATATACCTTTGTATAACTTTGACTGCTTCGCCTCTAGCAACTCAGAAAACAGTGTGCTCCCTTCGACATCATTGTCAAGTCAATCATAAAATAAAAAGAACACTGGAGTAAGTTTCCAGAGTCCCAGATTTGCTCCTTAGCTCTGCTGCAAATCAAATGTGAAACCTGTGCTTAAATTCAATTACCCTTTTACTCGATTTATTTTTTTTCCTTCTTGGTAAGTTTCTTTTTTACAGATCTGCATCTGTACATTTCAAGTGGAAAAATTTTTTAGCAAATTAAAATATTTTATTTAAAATTGAGACATAGGTTTAACTTTTACTTTCGTATTATGAAAATTTTCAAACATGTACACGAGTTGATTTGTAATAGAATAATGAATGCCCTTGTAATCAATACCCAGCTGTAAATATACCAAGTTGTGATCAATCTTATTTCATCTTTATCCTCACCCACTTTCCCTCTTTCCTGGATTTGTATCGAAGCAAATCCCAGGTATCATATAAAACTATCCATAATGATTCACAATTTCTCTAAAATATAAGGACTGTGACTTTGTAACAACAAATAATTCCTAAATATCTTAAACTATACAGGCATTGCTCACATTTCTCCAACATGTGCATCCTCTCTCTCTCTCTGTCTCTCTCTGTCTCTCTCTCTCTCTCTTTCTGCTTGTTTGAATCAGGATGCAAATGAGAGCCTATCATTGCAGTTGGTTAAGTCTCTTTTAATCTACAGATTCCCCTGTCCATCTAACTTTTATTTTTTCCTTAGAATTTTATTTCTTAAATAAAATAGGTTATATGTAATTAGTGTACAAATGATAGCTTTGTGAATTTGTGCTCTTATATTTGTTTCTTTTTTTTCACCAGTGTATCTTTTTAGTAATGTAGAAGTGGAGTTTCTCGGTCAAAGGGTAAATGCATATGTAACTTATCAGAATATTGTCAAATATTGCAGTATTGCAAAATAGTGTCTCCATAGGTCTCATACCACTTTGCATTCCCACCATTCCTGAAAGGCATTAGTGATTTTGGAGGCTGCTAAAGCTCTAAAATTATAGAATAAGTATTTGATGAGACCTCCCATGTTTCCATGAGCCTTCTCCTTTCCAGGCTAAATTTATTCTAGTTCTTGCACATTTGATAAATAGACCTGATGGGTCCTCGGCCATTAATAAAATTCTTAAACAGAAGTGGATTAAGACACCTTGACAAGTACCAAGACACTTCCTTCCAGGATGACATTGGCTGGGCAACTTGAACTTATCAAAATGCCCATCTATCATTTCTCCACTCTGCTTTTATGAGATTGTATCCAATGCACAAAAAATTAAAATTCACTTGTTATCTGTGTCTTTCCCCTCAAAGTGTAGTATATGAACTAAGATAGTGACCTCTACACTCAGGCTCCTTGAGCTTGTATCTTGTCTCCATCAACTGTGTTCTACTGGATCAGTTATTTAAACCTCTCTGCCTCTGTTTTATTGTTTGCTATATGGGGTTTTTTAAAGTACCTGTTGTGATGATTACAAAAGATAATACACGTAAGGGATTTAAAACAGCATCCAGCAAGTAGTAAGTCTTCCCAAAATGTTGGTTCTTAAAGAAAAGCTACTAATCTGATAACAAGGTCCAAAAAAATTAGCATAATTTAGCAAGAATTATTGTTATTGAATGTGCCCTGGAGGATTTTTCCTGGAATTTACACATGCCTATCTCTAGTCTCTGAAAACCATCTCTAGTCTCTGGAAATTTTATCAGTTAGGGTTAAGTTCAGCTGCATAAGAGATACTCCAAAATAACATAATCAAATAGAAGTGGGGTTTTTTTTCCTGAAATAGAAGAAATCTAGAGGTAAACAGCTCAGAGTTAGGTACAATGGCTCCATGGAGCCATCAGGGATCCAGGCTTCAGCATATAACTTAGACTCTAAAAGGGCTTCATTACAGGATGGCAGTAGTCCGAACAGCAAAGAGACAAAAGGACCACTCTTCCCAGCTAAGTGATCTCAGTCAACCCGGAAGTCACATTAATACCAGATCTTATATTTCACACTAGCACATTAATAACTGGCTGTTATAATTCATTGGTCAGAATATAGTCACATGGCCCTAGCAAGCTGTAAGACAGGCTGAGACGTGTACGCTTTTTTTTTTGGCCGTGCCATGCATTATGAGGGATCTTAGTTCCCCAACCAAAGATCAAACCCATGCCCCCTGCAGTGGAAGTGTTGAGTCTTAACCACTGGACCACCAGGGAAGTCCTTGTGTATGCCTTTCATGGCATGCATTACCCCCAGATGAAATCAGAGTTCCATTAACAAGGAAGAAAAGGAGACTAGCTGTTGGGGTGATCAACTAGGTGTCTCTGTCACAATATTTTTGCATCTTTTGACACCTCTCTTATTCTCCATGTTTCATTATGATTATCCACAGTGATGCTGGGATCACATCAGCACCTTATTATAAGAACCTGGGATAAACCTTCTCCAAACTGCAGAACCAATGAAAGAAATGTGGTGACCCTAGCATTACAATAGGTGCTAAAGTTATGAAGATGAATAAAGTAGGGACACACTTCAGTCTTTTTGGAAAACACTTCCCCTTATAGGTCTGTAAAAATTGGTCTTCTTTATGCCCTGGTCCTTCCTTTTTCTAATCAAAATCCTAAAAGTAGACAGTAGGCCTTCTCCTGCTGCACTAGTTTCTTTTGAGCGGTCTTTACTTTTTAAAGCCTCCAGTCATGGAACTGTACCTATTTTTCTCTGATAATTAAAAATCTGTATACTATATTATTCTCTATATTTTCCTCTTAGTTTATTTTGAACACTAAGATAACAGGGTTACTTTTTCCCACATTCTTCACCATTTCACTTTATCTTGTGTTTCTTCCCAGTCACTCAAACTTAAGCCCACGATGGTACATTTCTTTTACTTTTTTCTGCCTGCTGAAAGTTGAGCCTCGTGACAAAGTCAGTTAACAATTCCTCAGAAGATCTGCGTTCATCAGAAAGAATCTTTCTCCCAATATTAAGATGATCACATTTTAAAATTCAGCCTTGAACATGATTCTGTCACACCGTCTACACTTATAAACAACAGGGGAAAAACCACCACCGTGTGCATGGGGTAAAGAAATCAGACCAAGTGATCATTATGTGATAACGTATTAATAATAGATGGTATAATGAACCAAAAATGAGCTTGGCAAAACTCCCAGTTACTTTTCATCAAATAATTTCTATGATCTGCTTTGCCTGTGAAAAGTAGAACGAACACATTATCCCACATTTACCTGGGGGTGGAGTTGCTGGCACAAATCCAAAGACTGGAACAGTAACTCTGTGCTTGGCTTTACACCTTTCCAAGGTCCTTGCCCTCTAGAATGTATGTGTCTGTGGGAAGGAGCCTGAAAGCCTGATTATGCTTCATAGACTGGACCCCCATGTCCCTGAGTTTCCCAGCAAACATGCATGGGAGCCCCTCTGAGAGCTGTAGAAGTTCAGCTCCTGGGAAGAGCAGATGAGTTCCTGGTTTCCAGTTAGACGGTATGGAATGAGTACACAGACAAACTGCATGAGAACAGGTGGTGTATTTCCTGGCTACATTATCCTGTGCCATCCTGGGGTGGACCAGGGGAAGGAGCTGACCTTCAGAGGTCCAAGCTTGGCATGAGGCACAGTCAATATATGGGGGAGAAATCACACAGTTACAAAAGGGAAACCCGGGGCTTGTTCCTCACTCCACATCCTGCCCTCTACTGCACAGTGGGGCATGGCACCCGCTCAGGTTGGACCAGTCATCAGGCACTCTAAAGAGTTACAGCATGTGTCCCTAAATCTTCTGAAAATGAATCTATGTGTGAAATGAAATAACACAGCACCGGTCATGGCGAGCATAGAAGAACCATGACTGGAGTTTCATGAGTATTCTGGTCTGGATATCAGAAACACGGAATTGCCTACAACACCCCCAGAAGGAAGGATCATTTTTTTCTCTGCCTCACTCTGGAACTGGGACATCTCAGCTCATCTTCTCTAGCCCCTGCACTAGGATTTGTACCATCAGCTCCCGTGGCTCTCAGACCTTCAGACTCAGACCAAATTACACCACTGGTATAAGCCTAGGTATTGCTTACAGATAGACAGAAGATCATGGGACTTCTTAACCTCCGTAATCATGTGAGCCAGTTCCTCATAAGAAATTAATTAATTAATTAATATATATTAAAGAGAACTAGCCCTCCCCCACTTACTGCCCATATGACCTCGGCAATTCACCTGATCTCTCTGAGCCTTAGTTTCCTCACTGATAAAATAAAGAAGTTAGATGATCTCAAAGCTTTTCCCACTTTTCAAACCTATGAGTTCTGAATGCTAAGGTCCTTGGACTCTCCCAAGTTCTTTAGAGTCACCCCTATAACTCCTTGCAAACAAGTATTAGCACAATTATAACCATTAGCGTTTCTATAATTTACATGCAATTCAAGTAAGTCAAGCACACTGGGCTTGGTGCCACTTACTGTAACCTATTGTCACCTATTACAGTTATCTCTGTCCATAAAGTTTCTGCCTTTCTCTCTAAAATCGACAACACCATGTATTTCAGAGCCACAGGGTAACAACCTGGATTTGAGAATGGAAGTGTTCTGGAAGTCAGCCAAGCAAGACTTGGATACTAGTTCAGCTCTGAAATTGTCTACGTGCCTTTGGTTTCATCACTTAGGTCTTGTGTGCTTCATTCTTATCAGCTGAAAGTGGACATAGCAAAACCTTCACTACCTACCTCACAGGATTGCTGTGAAGTGCTGAATCCTAGAAGCTGACCTACCAGACCAGACCTACACTCAATCACCTTCCACCAGGCACCACTGCCATAAGTTCACCCCAGACCAGAAAACCCCCTCATTCTTGTTAGGGAGGGCTGATATTACTGAAGGGTTAGAAATCCTATTCTTATCCCAGCTTACCTTTGCAGCTTAATCTCTTGCTTACTCTTAAGACACACTCTCCAGCCTTATATCTAGGAGATATATATATATATATATATATATATATATATATATATCCTAGCCTAGCACATAGTAGAAATTGCAAATTAGTAGTTTTATTATAACAGTGATCATGTTTAGCATTTTCACACCTTTGTTTATGTCATTTCTCCTCCTGAGTATCTTTTTCTTCAAAGCATAATTATACAGCAAAATCCAAACTTTTGTAGAAAAAAGTGAATGTTCTGACCTCTCGTGTTTACATATCTCTGATAAGCAGTTTCCACACGTACGTTTACTGTGGTAAGTTTTGCACATTATATTTTTTTTTTACTATGCATATGTTCCTGGAGGTCACCAGACTGTGTCTGATATATTTTTAAATAGAGTCCCAATGCCAGCTAGCCTACAACACTTCGCATAGGGAACTCAATAAATACTGAATACATAATTAATAAAGAGTTAATGAAAACAGACCCGTGAGCCCAGAAATCATTTCTTGGCTGTGTAGCTTGCTTGATTTTGCCTTGCCATTTGGCTTAAGAAGGGCAGAAAGGGTATTTTCAGACTTGCCTAAAGTGGGAGTCGCTATGTACCTGATGTCATTAAACCCGTAGCCCTGTCTGCCCCAGAGTCCATTCCATTTCTGAGCATGTCTGTTGGGCTGAAAGCAAAAATCTTTATAATAGGACTAGACATTTTAATAGCCCCTGGGGAAATAAAAGCACTTCTTGAAGGTTATTTTTTTCTGAATAAAAGTAGTCTATGCATAGAACAGCTAGAAAATATGTAGTAATTAGAAAAAAATATATTATTCTGTGCCCCTGAAATCATAATACTGCTAAGTGATATTTATTGGATTTTCATCATATGCTGCATCATCAGAGGCACTGTCTCACTTCAGCTTCACGATAACTATATTGTAGAAATCATTATTATTTGCATTTTACAAATAAGGAACTCGTGATAGAGAGATGGCAAGTCAGTTGTTCAAGGTTACACAACTAGGAAGTGATGGAATAGATAGCTACTTGGTCACGACCAGAGCTCTCTACCCGGACATAAACATTTGAAGAATTTCAAAACAAGACGACTTCCCTATTCTGAGACTCTTAACCTTTGGTCTCCAAGGTATCAGAATATGAAAATGGATAGGAGCTTTCATGGTCACGGTGCAGCCTCCATTCAATTAGCCTTGAACTTAGAGGCTTCTCTTTCTCTCTTCCTCTCTCTGTCTCTCTCTCTCTTTGATTTTCTTTGGGAAACAAAACTGAAAGGAAACTTGGTTTCCAATGGTTTTCATCAGTGGTCGTTACAGGGCTTTCCCAATGCTCAGGAAAAACAGGTCCTTGTGACCTTTTGCCAGGGATTCTCTGTGCATGACTCAGGCATCAGCAGCAGTCAAAGCCCAAGCACAAGGATGCCTATTGGCACGTTGCACTGCCCCAGGGTGGAGCGGGGGCTCCTGGCTTGCCTGTACCTCTCTGCCAAATGCTTGAGGTGCAAGGTCCTTCATAGCACTTTCCTCCTCCAATATAGGCACCAAGAAGCCCATCAGTAGAGCCTCCCACCCAACAAAGGAAGTTGAGAGGCAGCAGCTAATCAAGCCAGGTGCCGGAGAGCAGAGAGGGAGAGAGGACTGAGGTGGGAGAGGGAGCACGTGGGGTGCGATACTACAGGGAGCCAGCCCCCTCCCCCCATTCGTAGTGCACTCTGTTACGAACAGGACGTACAGATGGGAATTCCTGTCAATGAAAAGGCCACACACATGGCACAGCAAACCTAACTAGACACTGAATCTTCCGCAAAAGGACCTCAGTGTGACTGAGTGACCTTTAAACCATCACACCATGACAAACTGCTCCAATCTGGTTCAATCACCTAGCTTTCCCTAATGAGTGGAAAGTTGAATGCACTGTGTCTATTCTCCAAACAGCCCTGCAGGATCACTTTTATTACAACTGTTTCTTTTCTACTTTTACCTGACAGCTTCATCTGTTACTTAGCCATAAGTGATGCAGACTTTTGTGCATTTCATGCATTTTATAGATATTGGCATCGTTGGGCATTGTTTTGTTTATGCCTCTCTCCAGCATTTTTTTTCACTCCCTTTCTTAGGCAGATATTTCTTTCTGCTAATAACACAGGTGAGACACACAATATTGATCTGACTGCAACACAGAACCCTCCTGAAATACTGAGAGCCAATGACCTCGTACTGCACCATACAGTAAAAGTTAGGATAGCCTTAGCAAAAGGAGTCAGTCAAGTGTTTTATAAGACAGGAAACTATAAAAAGAGTGTTCTTCAGATTCTTCTCTCACTATAAACCATTCAGGTCATATTTTATTGGAGCTTATTACCAAGTTAGAGAGTGATAAGTGTGGAAACTGTGGAAATGTCTTATGGCCAAATTGATGTTGCTTCGAAACCCTAGTGACTCACGCTGCAGAACACTACACATTATCCATTAAGGTGCCTTTCTCGGACTTTTGTCAGCAGGGCCTTTTACAAGCTCATTCTAGGTTCAAGTTCAGCCACAAGCTCACTGGGAGAGTGGGTGTGATCTCTGCTGTAAAAGGTACTGCAAGTCACTAGATTTTTTTCAGAATTAAGGAAAAGACACCACAAACTGCACATTATCCTTCATCGACTTTACTCAATTAAATACCTTGAGTTATAAGATACATTTAAATGTTCCTAAATGTTTAAGACATTTACAGTACTCTCTTTCTCTCTCTCTTTTAAACCCAATGATTCGCCTCCACTTTTTTAAACTTCAAATAAGAATATGCCTTGTCAATGTCATCATACCCATGAACATGTTAGATTTCATTATTCTACATCTGAAAAAGAATAAATAAATCCCAGTGGGTCATTAAATTTTGTAAGGTTCCCAAACCTATAACAGATAAAGTCATACCCTACTTCAAAGAGTGTCACCAAAGCAAGTTAAAACAAGGATTCTCCGTTTATGTATAGTCCTGAAGGTTAAATCTATATCTTATCTAATTTATGAAATCAAAATAGAGCATTAAATAAACAAACTTTCAGGTCATTGTCATATAAATGATAGTTTTATAATTCTTATTATTTTTTGTCAGAATCAACGATGGAAGATTTTTGCAATGTAAGTGAATAAGAGTAGGGATTTTCAAAATAAAGCATTAAGTATTTATTGGCTGTGTACAAAGTACTTCTTAGTCAGGTGATGCCATCTTGCAGAGAGCTGAATATTTTCCAGGTTTGCTGGCAATATGTTTTAGAGAAGGGGAGAGAAATCAGCAGATCTCTGACTTTTCTTGGGACTAGACTCAACAGATTTTTAAACCAGGTACATTCAGCTACTTAGGTACATGGAAACTGCTCTCAAGCTTTACTGAATTGCTGGTTCATACACAGGAACTAAATTAGGTCTATAATTTCAGATGCCCTTTTTTAATGACTCATTTTTCTGTCAATAAAATTGACAACAGAGACCAGTACAGTTCCTTTGCCCACCTCTGAGC
Source organism: Stenella coeruleoalba (assembly GCF_951394435.1). Classification (NCBI taxonomy): domain Eukaryota; kingdom Metazoa; phylum Chordata; class Mammalia; order Artiodactyla; family Delphinidae; genus Stenella; species Stenella coeruleoalba. Next base: position 72,136,075 of record NC_137158.1, read on the forward strand.
TGCCCTGTTGAGTCACGTGACACAGTCAAATGTTGCCAGATATAGGCTGTCACTTTCTACTGGCGTTTTCATGGAAATAAGATTAGAAAAATGGAGCCTGCACATGCCCAGGGAGGTTTTCAGCAGACATGAGGGATGGCATCAATCATTCACCAGAAGGTCTGAGATTTTCATTGATAGTGCAGACCTTATTTGTGTAACTAAAGTATGTTCTTTTTCTGGTAAAAGTCATCTCCTTTGGTGGGGGCTTCTTTACTGACCTCAGAACCCCCTAAAAGATTCAAATAGCTTATCTTCCTTCCCTTCCTGAGACTAGAGAATTTCTAAAATGAAATAGGGAAGTTAGGTTTAACTATGAGTTGAAGTCACATAAAGAATTTGCAAAATGTGCTCATCACAAGGGAAAAACTCTAATGATCCTTTTTTTTTTTCACAGTACGCGAGCCTCTCACTGTTGTGGCCTCTCCCATTGCGGAGCACAGGCTCCAGACGCATAGGCTCAGCGGCCATGGCTCACGGGCCCAGCTGCTCCGCGGCATGTGGGATCTTCCCAGACCAGGGCACGAACCCGTGTCCCCTGCATCGGCAGGCGGACTCTCAACCACTGCGCCATCAGGGAAGCCCTAATGATCCTCTTATAATCATTTTCAAAGGAAAAAATGGATAACCCTCAGCTTTATTCTGACATTTTCCCCCATTGATGCCAATCAAGTCATTTATTGGCTAATGTAACCAGATAGACTGTACTCATGAATATTTTGACACTTAAAGACAGATAACAAAGGAACAAATATATAAGCTTGCCAAAGAATATAGAGACATGCTGAATAAAAGCCACCTTGGTGTTAATACACTCCTCCACTTTAAGAAAAGTGAAGAGGCCCAGAGAAAACTATGAGAGTTGAAGTGTAAATGTGACAATTTATATAAGATGTAAATTATTAATACATTTTAAGCTTTGTTAAAATTTTTAAATTTTTAATTAATGTAATTAAAAATTAAATTAAAATATAGAAGTTAAGAATACTTTTAAAAATGATGCTGGCTGTTCAAGAAAAGAAATAAAATAAGAAAAATAAAATACTGAGGTAACATTTTGCCTGAGTAAATTGGCAATGATTTTTTTTTTACTTTAATATCATGCTCATTAACCAGAGCATGGGAAAACTGGCAATTCTCATTCTTTGTTGTTATGTATGTAAGTTGGTAGAAATCCTATAAAGAACAATTTAGCTATATCCATCAAAATTACAGATGCACCCTACTGTTTTACCCAGAAAGTTCCAACTTTAGGAATTAATTCTACTGATATACTCTCACTCATGCAAAATGTCTTTGAGCAAAGATACTAATTGAAGCCCTGCTGGAAATAAAAATAACAAAAATTGGAAGCAACTTAAATGTGCATCAGTAGAGGGTAATTAAATATATATCTTTAACTTATAAATATGGACAATGAAATGTTATATGGCATCTAAGACAGATAAGGCAGACAATTATGTAAAAGTTCATATGGTACAAATGTAATTACATAACCAAAATGCAGAATAATGTGCAATATATAATTCTATTTGTGCATATATGCTTATCAGTGTACAGATTAACTCTAGAGGTATACATAAGAAACCAACAAAAGTGGCTATATGGGAATAAAAATCGGGAAACTTTTTAATTTATATCATGCACAAGTGTTACCAAGAGGGAGGATAAAAAAGAACAGAAAAGGAAAGAAAAAAAAGAAAAAAGATAATAAAATAATTCAAGAGAGAAAGAAATAACAAAATTAATTCTCTGTGTACAATTTAACATGGTTAATAAAGTGCTTACTACGTGAAAAGCAATAGGTCTATATTGGTAATTATTCTCTCCATTTTTATAGGATTTTAGAGTTTGAAAGCATTTTCCCAGAGTTGATGCCAAGAGATCTATATTGCAAAACTTGGACCCATGCTGACTCATTGCCTAATAGTAAGGAAGTCGTTTTTATCTTTTTATACTTTTATATCTGACTCTTTGTACAATGATTATAAGACTTTTACCTTCTTTTCAAATCAAATGTAATGCCAAAAAATAAATCACAGAACTGAAAATTTTTTTAGCAAACATGCACCACAGTTCTAAAAATTGTTTCCTTAGGACCCTTAGAGGAGTAGAATATTTTCATGTTAATCCTTTCATTTCAAAGAATTATTTTCCTAAACCATTTCTTTGTCTTGTGTTTTCTCTGATTTTCATTCACATATTTTAGCTACTTCTGTTCTCACTTGAGTTTTTGTTGACAGACTTCAAAAATAGCATTTACTGGGCTTCCCTGGTGGTGCAGTGGTTGAGAGTCCACCTGCCGACGCAGGGTACGTGGGTTCGTGCCCTGGTCCGGGAAGATCCCACATGCCGCGGAGTGGCTGGGCCCGCGGGCCATGGCCGCTGAGCCTGTGCATCCAGAGCCTGTGTTCCGCAACGGGAGAGACCACAACAGTGAGAGGCCCACGTACCACAAAAAAATATATATAGCATTTATTTAGCTCCTTTTGCCAGTGCAGTGAGTTACTTAACTTTTTAACCATGGACAGTCTAATCCATGTAACTACAGTGTGCCTGCCTAGCCACTCCTTGGGTTCCCTGGAGATACTCTGTCTCCTTATAATCTCACCCTATTTTCCTTTCAGATTCCCACCAAGCCAGGTTCTCATTCAGACTGTTAGTTCTGCTAAGGCTAGGAGCACTGTCAGCTCTAATTAGATTCTATTCCTCACTACAAGCCTACTGTGGAATGTGCTTCCATAATAAAATTTAGTCTGAAATAGACTGTGTGCTAAAGGTCAACCTAAGATAGCCTTTGGCTTCCCCCTAGATTCTAAATTGATTTTCTAGTTCATGAATCTCCTCTTTTATATTTGTTTGCTGGATGGCATGACCTTAGTGGAAAAGAGTTCTGATAATCCACCCATCTAGCGCCATTGTTTCTGGTGGCTTTACTTGGGATGGGCTGGATTCTGGGAGTCTAATATCCTTGCTGCCCTAAAATCAGGTAAACTAGGTCATTGTATCTCCTTGTCAGAGCCTCCTCTGATACCTTTTCCCTTAATCATCTATGCAGACCCTTTCCCTTTGGTTAACATAGAGTTCTACTCTTGGGTTTGTCATTGACACACGTCTGTAACACTGGCATCACAGGGGAATGGGGCAGCTCTTCAGGATATTGATTTGCAAGAGAAAACTAGGATCCCAGTGAATTCTCGGAGATTATAGTAGAAGTGACTCTCAATTAACAGGCTTTTAAGTACCTATTATGTAGACTCAAATAGCATATAATGTAGTTGGGGAGATAAGTCATGGACTCATGATTACGCTAGGGAAAGCAGTAAATGCCATGTGCCAAATAAATGGTACATATATTAAAGTATCATGGGAGCCCATAATCAGATAGCAACCACCTCCAGCTGGGATAAGCTTGGAAGACTTTTTGGACAATTTCGATTGAGTTTTCAAAGATAGGAAGCATTTACGCCATTGAAGTGAAGAGATACTACTGAAGGAGGAAAAGGCATAAATCAAAAACAAAGTATAAAATAGGTTTGGGATGCACTGAGCACACACAATGGCTGGAATGGAGGTGTCTCGCGTATGGAGGTCAGAAGGCTTGTCATACTCAGAGATCCCTTCTTTAGGAAACTGCCCAGCCCATAGCCTTCTGCTCAGGGAAGAAGCCCCAGCACCATGCCCCACCCCCCCGCCCCCGCCTTTATGTCTTAATTGCATGGATGGGCAATCACTGGTGAAACTGGACTTGGGCAAGTGACTCAGAAGCAGCCAAATCAATTAGCACAGTGATGTCCTGAAATGATAGTCTCTGTCCAGAAGAGATGAGAGTGCTTAGCTGAGTTATTTATACCAGCTGCCTTTGGATTTTTTTTTTTTTTTTTCAGTACACGGGCCTCTCACTGTTGTGGCCTCTCCTGTCGCGGAGCACAGGCTCCGGATGCACAGGCTCAGCAGCCATGGCTCACGGGCCCAGCCACTCTGCGGCATGTGGGATCCTCCCGGACCGGGGCACGAACCCGTGTCCCCTGCATCGGCAGGTGGACTCCCAACCACTGTGCCACCAGGGAAGCCCTGCCTTTGGAATTTGAAGACTGATCACATGATAGCAAAGGGAAACAAAGATGACATGACAGAGGGACCATACAGGATGATGACCCTTCAGCCACTCTTCTTATATCTTTTTTTTTACATGTTTTAAATTGAGATATAGTTGATGTACACTCTCCTTATATCTTGAGTTTCTCTTTGCATCTACAAGGAGTATCCCAGGGCATCCATATTTGAGATGGGGAGGTTAAGGATTATGGGGCAAGGCCCTGGCCTTAACCATGGCCTTGGAATTTGCAGAAAGATCCATAATGCCTCAATTCCCCCACCCCTATGGCTGAAGAAAATGTGAAAGTGGGCTAACATGAGGGGAAGATGGAGGTAGGATGGAAGCTTTGCTGTCTTTCAACATATGCAGCTTCTTTCCAAGTTTACAAATTGCAGGATTTAATCTGTTCATAACTAGCATTACCTGGAGGTAGACATATCTCCATTTTCATTCAGAGAGAGAGTACAACCCCCAAATCTGGAACCTGAGTGCTTGGAATTGAACCCCACCCTCCCCAGTATCAGCTATATAACCTAGGGCAAGTTATTTTTCTTCTCTGTACCTCAGTTTCCACATCTGAAAACAATAAGGAGGAGGATAATAATCATATCTGCCTTATAAGGTTGTTATAAGAATTAAATAAAGTGCATGGCACATAGTAGGAACTATATAAACACTGTTATATAAACTTAGCATATTTTTATTTCCAAAGATTCTATGTAAGTTCAGTGGGTACTGTATGTCCCCCAGTGTAGGCCCCTATGGACTTAGGTAAAACACTTAGGATCATTTTCATAATGAATAAATGATATGATGGTATAAAGAGTCCTGTTTGGGTACCATGCTAGCATAATATAACAAAAAGATAAATTAAAAAACAGGGTTCTAGAATTTCTTTCTTCCCACAATACTGAGCAGCAGGGAGAGAAAACTATGGGACTTTGTGTGGAGAATAGGAGGCCCATACAGGGACACAGTTCCAGGTCATCACAGCACCCACTGCATCTTCTCTGTGTGCCCATACCTAAGGTTGTGCCATGCAGCATGTTTGAATTGAGGAGAACATTGCAGGGGGCTCCATGCTTTCTTTGCAAGGAGAATACAAGGGCCAGCAATACAGAGGTTACATCAGTGAGGCATTTTTAAAATCACTTGCTATTTGAAATTCTCTGAAACAAAACAAGAAGAAAAAACAACAGCAATACCTAAAATGCGTGCCTCAGCAAACTGACAATCACTGACCTGGCACTGACTCTGGCCGGGTAATGGGAGACCGCAACGGGACGCCTGGAGCCCTGCAGCTCTGAGATGGAGAGAAGGTTCTTTCACAGCAACTCTGGAGAGAAAGAGAACGAGAGAGCAGAAGACAGTGATCAGCAGATTTCCGATGATGGCTGCGAGAGACAAGATCTCAAATGCACCGGATTTTAATGCCAATCTGCTTTCCAGTCTCATCTAACACACTTGAGTCTCACATAGGTCCGTCTTTCTTTTCAGGCTCCCAGGGGGAATCGTTTCTGCCTTTAGATCCCTTTTAGCCTTCTTTTGTTCCCACACACCTAAGGTCTAGCAAAAGCCTTACTTCTTGAGCATTTGTCCCAGGTGTGCTCTCAAAACATCCATTGTCTCGATCTTAACATCACAGACCAAAGCAAGATCTTTATTTCCTTGAATCTGCTCTATTTTAAAAACCTCCTTCCTCTTCTGGTTTCAATTGTCCACAGTCTATTCAAAACACTTGAAAAGACTTCATCTTCCCAAGCATCACTTTATCACAATATTGCCTTTTCTTAGAATCCTATAGTTGCTCTTTATTGCTTCCTGAATCCCATTAATATCTAAGACTAGGGGCTTCACTGCCTTCCAACTGCTGGACCTCCCATCCTCTCACATTTTATTCCAACCCTGACTGCCATGTTTTCTATTACTTTCCCATTCTGCTGCCAGCAGAGAGTTTTTTATCCTCCTCTCATTCCTCATCACACATGTGACATCTTCCCTTTGAACACAACTGTCCTACTCTTTGCCCAACCATGTCTTGAAAAATCTTCAATATGATGGCTTTCACTCAAAACTTATAGTTTTCCCAAACAGTAAATAATTTTTCTTCTTTCTTCCTCAATTCCTGAATATTCCACCATTGTAAACACAGAGGAGGATGAAGACAATGATGATGGTAACTTTGATGAAAAAAATAATAACAGCTTGTGTATGGCTAGAATTTTGCAGTTTGCATAGCAATTTCACACAAATCTTATATTGTTGCTGTTCCTGTTATTATTATTTAGTTAGCAGAAACTATCCAAAACTCTTTTCTTCCTCACATCTCTCTATATTTCACACAGTGCTTCATATACATGGAGTAAAAGGAAGCTAGAAGGATAGACTGAGTTTTTATTGCATAGTTTTAGAAAATAATTTCCCCATGATTCCTCCTGTTTTCTCACTTTGCAAGCTGGGATGATAAATAATTTGCCACTCTCTTCCCTCTACCAGGGGGGCTTTGAGGATTAAGGGTAGAATTATGAAAATGACTCATTTTACAAAGTGACCAAGAGAAGAAGTGGAATTCAAGAGAATCATGGCCCAAAGGGTCACGATTTGGGAATCATGCCCCACCCGGCATATTCCTTCTGCCTCTTTCCTATATCCATTCCAGCTTTAAGAGTATGAAGTAGGCACAGCAAAGAAAAGCTATCCCAGAACTCCTGAGCTTTTATCCTAAAAATCAAGACACACACTGGCCATGAGTTAAGCTGGCCAGTAGATTTAGCAGAAATATATATTTCTGCCATAGTATCTAATTTTGGCATAGTATCTAATTAACTGTGCACATAATTCAGACCCCTGAGGCAACTTCCAAATAAATGTTCGTCATTTCCACAGGCATTAACACCTATTACTTTGCGGAGAAAAGCTCCAAGAAAAGATAATCTTGGTTTTGCATCGCTAAAGCAGCACTCTGAAATAAAATATTTGCTCTATTTCGGTATTTATTGAGAAATGTTTATATTCTGGGTATCTTTTTTCTAAACTACTGATTTCTTCCTCTTAATTTTGCAAAGTATTTAACATGCAACACCGTGGGATGCCCCTTTTGGAGAACAGAACAACCTTGCAGAGCGGCCAATTAGTGCCATTCGGGGCATTTTTACAGCACTCGACCTTTTTTTGTGCTTTATGCTTTTTCAGAAGCTACTTTTTATTTTAGGGCAATGAAACTAGACCCAAGGTATATTTAGACAACCATAATGAGGGTTTATCACAACTGGGGGAAAGTGAAGAAATGTAGAGGAAAAAGGAGGGAAAAGGTAACCAACACAAAACGAGCACAGACACGGCACCTGATGTGATGCTAGGTATTTTAGTTATTTACACGGTTAACATTTTATTTTGAAAATTTTGAAAGAATAGTCCAATAAACACATATAATCTTCACTTATATTCATTGATTGCTAACATTTTGCCCGATTTGCATGCCATATCTGCACCATATATATATATATATATATATATATAGAGAGAGAGAGAGAGAGAGAGAGAGAGAGAGAGAGAGAGAGAAAGATATATATGTATATATATAGGACATATATATGTTTTATATAATACATATATATGTAGAGAGACATATATTTATGAGAGAGAGAGAGAGAAACACATGTACACATACACATATTACCTGTGTGCATATATATGGCACATTTTAAAGTAAGTTGTACATAACACTTCACCTCTAAATACTTCAGCATGCATCTCTCAAAAAACAAGGATGCTCTTCCACAAAATCTCTGTATCATTATCACACTCTTTGGCCATATTAAGTTTGATCTCTTGGATATGTGTCAATTTTAAGATCACTTGTAATTTCTCAATTGTAAAGATACATTTTTCCTTACAATTCAAATGTAATATGGGGGGGAGGGCAGTGCTACTTTGAGAATATCACTTTCTTCAACAATGTTTCATCTGTTTTAAGCATCAATTGATGACCCTGAATTATAAAAATATGATTCCAATTTTACCAATGAAGAAACCAGGTTTTACCTTCTTTTTATTAACTAGCTAACATGTAGCTGAGCCAGCCTTCAGACCTACCCAGGGCTATAGATTCATAATCAGCTGCCCTCTGGGGTCATGCTGCCTCGTTAAGATCTTGGTAAAATTGGCCCCAATTCCTATAACACAGTTCAGAGAAAACGCATTGCGTTTTTTAAGATTCCTGTAACTTCTTCCAGGACTTACACTGTCAGGGATACTCCAGCCTCCTGGCCCTGATGAATCAGAGCTTCCTGTTCCATGCTAACCCAAAAGCTGAGCCCAGTTTTAGTTTCTTTCCTTGATTTCTATATTAAAGAGCTTCTGAGTGGGTAGTAGACTTTCGTGAAGAGATGTTAAAGGAAAAGATTTACTTTGCCTCTTCACCAAAAATCTAGAACTGAATATTAGACATTTCTATTCTAAAAGTCATTTGTCTCGTCTCCATGTCCCTAGCCTCACCCACCCCAGCTTCTCAGTATTCTTCTTGATGTGAACACAAAGATTAACTTCCTCTCATATTTTTATGGAGAATAATTCAGCACTCCCCAAGCCCTTATAGTAAACTCCGCTGTTCCTGCTTCCCTATGCGTATCCAGACTCAAAGATTTAAATTACACCTGATCAAAATGTGATCAAGCATTGAGCTTCCAATTCTCTCTCAGTCATTCTGAGGGGGACTGCAGGAGGTAGAAAGAGTGGAATTCTTGTTACATGGTATCTTAGGAAAATCAACCAATTAGCCTAAGGCCTTAAAATAAAGTCAGAGCCTAGTTTATATGCCTTTGAGTTTCCATGGAGATAAAACATTAATTGGAATGGGCCACTGTGAGGATGGTAAGAGGTTGACAGTCTCAGTAAAAATGATACAAGTGTTGGGTTTCATATTTACAGTAACTGGTTTGGGGCTATACATGGAGTTACTCTTTCCCACAGAAGAAAGTGGCCCTTACATGCATAAAAAGAATAAGAGAAAGGGGAATTTTCATAGAGATATAAAAGAGTAAATATAGATACTTGGGAAGCAATACCAAGCTAAATGAGTTATCTTCTGCCTTTCAAAGAATCAAGACAGGATCTAGTAAGAAGAGAGAAGCACCAAATGTCCCCAAGCCAGATGGAAACCTCCACCGTGTCCTGCTAACATATGAGAAAAGAAAGATATTCAAGATTGTAGGAGAATTAGCAATAGTCGTCTTAATTTTGTAAATATTTTTAGAATGCTTTATGAGATTAATCATTTTTTAAGCAGGTTTTTTGTTTGTTTGCTTGTTTAACCACAAAGACTATAATACAGGAAAAAATACCAGAACTTTAGGCAAATTCTATGCATGTTTTAAACTTTGTACACACATCTATGGAGACCTTTGTGGGTGTTAAATATGAATACGTTTTATTCAAATGATATTGCTAAAGTGTTCCCCCAAACAGGACCTGTTCCCAAAACAACCAACTTTCCCAAAGCAGCCACTTACTGCAGGCTTTTCTTTTATACTGTCCAACCTTGGGTCATCAGTCTGTGAAGCATCCAGTTCATTTCACAGACAACCTTTTACTGCTTTGAACTTGAGAGCACAATGTCAATGTCTATATTCTGTTTTGGAGTGGAAGAGACTACAAAAGATTTTGCAATAGGTTACCCCATCAGCTTGTCACAGGAGAACAAACACAACTTGCGGCAAGGGACAAGGTCCCTGGTTCTGTCTGCACAGCTCCGAGAGATGCCACTTGGCGATGACTTCGCTTTGCTTCTCTGCAGCCTGTCCATACCCACTACCCACCTCCTCTCCCCTCCCAGTTCTCATATCTCTTTTTTGTCAACCATTGGCTGCTTCCTAGCTTTTTTTGTGTGTGTGTGTGTGGTACGCGGGCCTCTCACTGTTGTGGTCTCTCCTGCTGTGGAGCACAGGCTCCGTACGCGCAGGCTCAGCGGCCATGGCTCACGGGCCAAGCCGCTCCGCGGCACGTGGGATCTTCCCGGACTGGGGCACAAACCCGTGTCCCCTGCATTGGCAGGCGGACTCTCAACCACTGAGCCACCAGGGAAGCCCTGCTTCCTAGCTTTGAAAGAGTTTTCTGCTCTGCGGTCAGGCCTGTGCCAGAGTTAATAAAGGTTTCACCACTGCTGTGCCTCTCTGTTCACACCATCTCAGGAGAAATAACTCAGACAACAACTGTTCCGAAGAGGAAAAGAAGAAAAGCCAAAGAGAATTAAACTAAACGTAAGGCACTTGTCTTTTGAAGATCTCCTCTCCTTTGCCAGGATCAGGATGAACTATTTCTTCCCACAGCACCCCTCCTCTTCTAATCATTGTTATCATCTCCTGTGGACAGACCTGCCTCGTTTTTATCTATGTCTAGCTTCCAGAAACCATGTGGACTACAAAGAAATAGCAGAAAGAGCGTAGTGACAAAGTCCAATCTCATCCAGAGGGATGACTTTGAAAGACTGAGGAGAAGATGTAAGAAAGTGTCAGGAGTTTTTTTGAAGAGGAACTTCAGAAAAGGAAGTAAGAATAGGCAAAAGTGGCATAAAGCTGGGGAGATGCTGTTTGCTGCTCTTAACTAATTGAAATGGTTCCAGGGAGTCACAGGCAAGCCATTTTATGGTTCTTAAGGAAGGTTCTATTTTTTTTCTAGGAGTAGAAAATAAAACAAATTATAAAAATTTTTCAAAAAAGTTCAAAGGAATCCATTAGCCTGATAAAAAGATCCAACCTCTTTTATATATTTAATTATCAAATTATAATTGCTCTGAAATAATAAACAGTAGTTCACAATTTTTTAATGCTTGGTATAAGCTAGGCATTATTTAAGTGACTTGTATGGATTACTCCCATTTTATAGACGAGGAAACTAAAACTTAAACAAAACAATTTGCTCAAGTTTCCAAACTTGCATTAGTAAGTGGTGAAACTGTACAAACTACCGCAACTACTCAAGACTCCATACTTTGAAGCGGGATTAGCCAATATAGGAAAATGCCAAAAGGAAGATTCAGGACCATGGAGGATCAAGACTTACACAGTCTTAATATTACCTATGGTTCTACCAGATCCTCAAAAATCAACTTCTGGTAAATTTCGTCATAACTACTTTTAGGCAATTCAAATAAAAATGTCCAAAAAAAAAGACATCAAGGGCTTCCCTGGTGGCGCAGTGGTTGAGAGTCCGCCTGCTGATGCAGGGAACGCGGGTTCGTGCCCCGGTCCTGGAAGATCCCACATACCACGGAGTGGCTGGGCCAGTGAGCCATGGCCGCTGAGCCTGCGCGTCCGGAGCCTGTGCTCTGCAACGGGAGAGGCCACAACAGTGAGAGGCCCGCATACCGCAAAAACAAAACAAAACAAAACAAAACAAAACATCGAGAAAGGGAAGGAGAGTTTTACCAGTCCTAGGAAGCCAGAAAGCTAGCCAGCTATTCTCCCATAGCTGTGAATGCACTTGGCCAAAAGAGATTCACCTGCGAGGTGGAAGAGGGGTGGACAGAGGGGCCAGGGGTAGCAGGAATAACTAAAGGTTGTTTGCTAGAGAGAGAGCACTACAGACTTGCCAGATGGTGAAAATGCTCACTTTGAGGAGGTCCCATTTGAATGAGGTAAAAAGAGAAGTAGGAGCTCTAAGGACAGCAAAGCAAAGCTGCCTCTGTCTCCCTAGAGAAAAGGACATGGGGAACCCCTTGGTGCTGCCCATAGGTAGTAGCAAAAAGTCTCTGCCATTATAACTGGAGCATTTCAGTAGAAATGCATATGGGCTCTTAAGTGTTTCCAGATCCCTGCTTCATTTAAGCCTTCTAGGGTAAGTAAACACCAGCAACACTTTCCAGTCAAATTGGCAAACATTCTACCTTTCTGTTTGTTGACTGTCAACAGTTTGTCTTCGATATTTCTGATGGATCAGTGTTGAGAAATGGGACCTTGGAGAATCAAGGCCTTTCGCCTTGCATTAATTCCTCTGCCTGATCAATAAGAGAAATAACAGTGCACTGCTCAGAACCCTGCTGCAGATAAATTAGATAATGTCTACAGAGGATAATGAAGATTAAAATGGTGCACGTACCATTGTCATGAATAATGAACACATTAGCTATACATTGTTATCCCAAACATACATTTTAAAGCTTATCGACTACAAAACCGGTGACATTTTAGTAGATGTTGGTTCAATTTAAAAGGAGGCCCTTTTGAAAAATGATCGACTATATTCAAATAAGACTTTTAAATAATTTTCATATTTCTATTAACTGTTTATTTAGGATCACATTATACATGGTCACTCATTATCACTAGGCCATTCTGAGCTTTTCACAAAAGGATTTCAAATAGGACCAGGGTTTTTTGGGTCAACCTAGCCAGTAATGACTCTTTCTTCTTTTTTTTTTTTTAAACATCTTTATTGGAGTATAATTGCTTTACAATGGTGTGTTAGTTTCTGCCCTATAAAAAAGTGAATCAGTTATACATATACATATTTTCCCATATCTCTTCCCTCTTGCATGTCCCTCCCTCCCACCCTCCCTATCCCACCCCTCCAGGCAGTCACAAAGCACCGAGCTGATCTCCCTGTGCTATGCGGCTGCTTCCCACTAGCTATCTATTTTACGTTTGGTAGTGTATATATGGCCATGCCACTCTCTCACTTTGTCACAGCTTACCCTTCCCCCTCCCCATATCCTCAAGTCCGTGCTCTAGTAGGTCTGTGTCTTTATTCCTGTTACCCCTAGGTTCTTCATGACTTTTTTTTTTTCTTAGATTCCATATATATGTGTTAGCATCCAGTATTTGTTTTTCTCTTTCTGACTTACTTCACTCTGTATGACAGACTCTAGGTCCATCCACCTCACTGCAAATAACTCAACTTCGTTTCTTTTTATGGCTGAGTAGTATTCCATTGTATATATGTGCCACATCTTCTTTATCCATTCATCTGTTGATGGACACTTAGGTTGCTTCCATGTCCTGGCTATTGTAAATAGAGCTGCAATGAACATCTTGGTACATGACTCTTTTTGAATTATGGTTTTCTCAGGGTATATGCCCAGTAGTGGGATTGCTGGGTCGGATGGTAGTTCTATTTGTAGTTTTTTAAGGAACCTCCATACTGTTCTCCATAGTGGTTGTATCAATTTACATTCCCACCAACAGTGCAAGAGGGTTCGCTTTTCTCCACACCCTCTCCAGCATTTATTGCTTCTAGATTTTTTGATGATGGCCATTCTGACTGGTGTGAGATGATATCTCATTGTAGTTTTGATCTGCATTTCTCTAATGATTAGTGATGTTGAGCATCCTTTCATGTGCTTGTTGGCAATCTGTATATCTTCTTTGGAGAAATGTCTATTTAGGTCTTCTGCCCATTTTTGGATTGGGTTGTTTGTTTTTTTGTTATTGAGCTGCATGAGCTGCTTGTATGTTTTGGAGATTAATCCTTTGTCAGTTGCTTCATTTGCAAATATTTTCTCCCATTCTGAGGGTTGTCTTTTCGTCTTGTTTATGGTTTCCTTTGTTGTGCAAAAGCTTTTAAGTTTCATTAGGTCCCATTTGTTTACTTCTGTTTTTATTTCCATATCTCTAGGAGGTGTGACCCCTTCTTCTTAAAATTTTTTTCAGAAAATTGGAAAGCATTATTAAGAAAAAGATAAATAAACCCTATCTATGAAGTTCTACCCACTCTTTGGACCTTGCAAGTCCTCCTGCCACTGCCATTTACCCAGCCACTGGCATGACCCACCTGATATGCTTCTCCCAGCTAAGCCTCACCAGCTGCTTGCCCCTCCATTTAACTGCCTAACCCACCCCAATTTAAATGCCTGGATCCATGATGAATCTCTTAAATTTTGCTTTGTGGTTATGTGATCAATCAGTCAATCTATGCTAGTGAATTCTAGAGTAACTAATACATAAGTAACAGCTTGCAACTTTTACCTGGGACCTCATCACATGATGGTTGTTCCTAAATCTCTGTGTACATAACAGAGGTTGCTGGAGATGTAACTACCTCGGTACGTACTGACTCTGTGACCCGCTCAGTCCTCACTACTCCAGAGCATCCTCCGCGCTCACCTCCCTTCAGGCTTCTTCGGCTCTTTATTTATTGTGCGAACTGTAAATCTGTTATGGCATGTCCCTTGGCACTTACACTGGACGAGCTTCTTGACTAGAACAAATTTTAAACTAATGTGCTCTCTCTGGCCACTAGTTGGGAATTTTATCATTCTGAGAGACAGAGCCACAGACACAGAGCCAGAAACAGACGCTCCAGTGACTCATTTCTGAACAAAATCCTAAAATAAGCAAGCTTTCCAAATGTGCATAAAATTTCAACTGCATCTGTACGTCCTGCTTATCTCTGGTACAAGGAAGCTTATTTAAATTGCCTCCAGAACTTGCCCCTACCCTCCAATAATATGGACAGTGCCAGTGCAGGGTGGCAGGGCAGGGGTCCTTGCGGAGAAGGAGAGAGAATGTTTCAGAGGGCAAACTGGAGAATCCACCCCTTAGGCCCTGCTGCTTACCGTTTGCAAATGCAGGGCTGAGTCTGGGGCATCAGAGGGGAAGGTGGGGGAATTAGGTGGCAATTATTTACACGGGATTCATGGTGGAGCAAAAATCCTTTCCTAAAGAAAGTCTTTAGATGAAAAGGATAATTTTGGGAAGGAAGTTTTTTCATCCACAGTGTTAGATGAGCTTATTTAAGCAGAAATTCTTAACCTGGGCTCTATGGAACCCCTAAAAATTCCTGAGGGTATTCTGTAATTCGATGCAGAATGATGTGGTATGTGTATTGCATGAGAATAATTCAAGACTACAACTCTTAAATATTTTCAGCCTCAAAGAATAATTCATGACCTCAAAACATTTATAAAATTGAATTATAAACTGTAAACTTAAAAGACCCAAAGAGAGACATTCTGAATTACTGTATGGAAATATTGTACCTAGGCAGTGATTTATTCAGGTATGGTAAATGATGACCAAAGTAAGTGAAAGATACTATTTACTTATCATTATTATTTTTTTGTATCACCTTTTTGTATGCACAAGCCCAGTGAAAGTGGGATGCTTCATGGAGGACAGAGAGAAAACAATAGGATTAACAATGCTCTGAGATCCAGGGATTCATGTAAACCTTCTAAGCTTCTTATTTCAACTCTAAGATAAGAATTCGATCTGATGACATTTCAAGTGAACTTTCAACTCTGAACTTCTATAGCAAAGCCTTTATCCATGCTATAATTTAAATATTTGTTCTCAAAGGTACAATCAATACAAAACAAAATTTTAAAATAAAAACAAATACACAAGGAAAAATACGTAAATTTTGTGTTCTTTTAAAACCTGTCCCAAAATTAAGACACTTCCTTGTCAGAAACCACACTGGAATATCTACAGAATTTGTCCAAAAGCACAACTTTCTTATGATTTGGTGACAGTCATTGAAAAAAGAATTGTAGTTTGCGGGACTGCCTAATTTGTTGATAACTAAACACTAGCAGTTATTCTTAAACTTCAGCCTGCATCAGATTCACCTCAAGGGCTGATTGAAATAGATTTCTGGGTACCACCCCCAAAATTTCTGGTTCACTGTGTGGGTGTGGAGCCTGAGAACTCGCCTTTCTAACATGTTCCTGGATGATGCTGAAGCTCTTGCACCAAGAACGACAGTCTACCCTGCAGCTGCATCCACCCTGCACTACCCTCCACCCTGCACTACCCTGCACCCTGCACAGCCCTCCACCCTGCACTACCCTCCACCCTGCACTACCCTCCACCCTGCACAGCCCTCCACCCTGCACAGCCCTCCACCCTGCACTACCCTCCACCCTGCACTACCCTCCACCCTGCACAACCCTCCACCCTGCACTACCCTCCACCCTGCACAACCCTCCACCCTGCACTACCCTCCCCCCTGCACAACCCTCCCCCTGCACTACCCTCCCCCCTGCACTACCCTCCCCCCTGCACTACCCTCCCCCCTGCAGCTGCATCCACCCTGCAGCTGCATCCACCCTGCACTACCCTCCACCCTGCACAACAATCCACCCTGCACTACCCTCCACCCTGCACTACCCTCCCCCCTGCACAACCCTCCCCCTGCACTACCCTCCCCCCTGCACTACCCTCCCCCCTGCACTACCCTCCACCCTGCAGCTGCATCCACCCTGCAGCTGCATCCACCCTGCACTACCCTCCACCCTACACAGCCCTCCACCCTGCACAACAATCCATGCTGCACTACCTCTGCAACAGAAGGTTGTCTGAGCCAAGGAACATCCCATTTGATTGTCACAGAGGAAACAGACGTGTCTTGTTTTTTATCTCTGAGAGCAGACAGATAATGTTTAGAAATTCCTAACTCTCTCATGAAACCTTGCTCCCGACATCCACATATAGACTCATTCTCTGGTAACTCAGTAAGTTTCACTGACTTATTCTGACTTCTGGGTGGCAACAGCTCTAATCTCTCAGATTTCCCCAAAGAGAAAAAAAGAGCCATGTGCACATTTAAAAGAAAGGAAGAATGGAAGGAAGGAAGGAAGGAAGGGGAGAGAGAGAAAGAAAAAGAGAGAAAGAAAGAAAGAGAGAGAGAAAGAAAGAGAGAGAGAAAGGGGGAGAGAGAGAGAGAGAGAGAGAGAAAGGGAGAAAGGAAGGAAGGAAGGAAGGAAGGAAGGAAGGAAGGAAGGAAGGAAGGAAGGAAGGGAGGAAGGAAAGAAGGAAGGAAGGAAGAAAGAAAGAAAGAAAGAAAAGACAGGGTTAATACCACTCACTGAGCCTTAGGTCTTAACCAGGCAATTGGATGCCTTGTCTTAGGAGGCATGAAATGAGTAGAGTCCATGCCTCCAGGGAATACTGAGAAGTAGACAACACATGCTTGGGTCATATCTGTGCCACTTATTCATTACAACTCATTTAAAATAAATTGGGATTTTTTTGGTTGTTGTCCTGAGCCTGAACTTAATATTTTCTTAATGTCTGTTATCTACTTCCGCCAAAAGTGCTACTTCTTCTGGGGAGGAACCGGAAGTACAGCAGATGAGCAAGGGAGACTAAAGACCGGACAGAGCCCGGGTCCTGCTACATCTTTGCTATGTGACCTTTCTGAGCTCCCATTTCCTGGTGGGTAAAGTGGAAACTACTTATATTGCCACGAGTGTTGGAGAAAAATGTGCAGTTTCTTTTCCTTTCAGTTCCCTATAGGTAGATCTTCATTCACCATGTGCTTTCAAAGGTCCAAATACACATCAGAACTATTTGGATGACACTAACACGTAATATGTCAACTTTCAGAGATTATATAAACTCCACTATCTTACATACCTGTAAGTGACAACCATGATAATTTATATTCTTAGACACAATGCTAAAAGTCTTAATAAAACACCTGCTAAATTTTCAATCCATAAGTATGGCTATATAACCCACCCAATTATCCTGTTGAGCCTACGATGTGTAAGGCATTAGGCTGGGCCCTATGGTGCAGGGGTCCCCTGACCAAGACCATCAGCATCACCTGGGAACTTATTAAAAAGGTGGATTCTTGGGTCGCACGCTACAACTACTGAATCAAAAACTCTGGAATGGGGCCCAGCAATCTGTGTTTTAACAAGCCCTCCAAGTAATTTTGATGTTTGCTAAAGTTTGAGAATCACTGCCATAGGAGATTCAAGAAAGTATCAAACAATCTGATTGTAATGCATGGGAGATTAGACAAGAGTTCAAATAGCAACCGCACAGAGCAGTATGCAGCAGCTGCGTAAGTGTGACAGAGCTTGGGAGTTCCATGGAGGGAAAGAGCACTTCACACTGGAGCATTAATAGAGGCTTCACGGAGAGGGTGTAGTAGAGTGAGGACTACAGAATCTTAAAATGCAGAGCAATGCGGAAGGCAAGACAAACTGCAGAAACAGCCTGAAAAAAGCTTTGGAGGGAGGTTAATGATTAATTCAGAGAAGCTCTTGTGATGAACCAGGTGAAGCAAAAAGTTGCTACATTATGGAGAATTTGGAACACTGTGCTAGAAATGTACTCCCAAAGCAGTGGGAAACCATTGCAGGTTTTTGAGGAGGAAAGTTACTCAAGCTGACCTGTGTTTCAGAAAAAAAGCTCTTCGAGTGACGTGAGGAATTTGGCATAGAAGAGTTTAGAGGCAGATAATGATGTGTTATAGCCCTTTCGTGAGGGACTCTGAATTCTAATTTAAGATCCCCAATGTTGTTTAAAAACCACTGCATTAGAATAAAGACTGTTTTGTTTAAATGAGAAATGCTGCCATCTGATCACATTTTGATCCACACCATGCATTGTTTCATAGCTCTAACTCATTCGATTAATTTAATAAATGCTCATTTGAATGCTTTTTCTGTGCTACAAAACAAATGAAATTCAGTAGTATGGTGTTTCTTTTCCCAAACCTTCTTGTTAAGCAAAAGGATGCTTTCAAGTCAGGGATCTTGTGCTTGTGCATCATCCTAGCTTCCTCTTTTCTGGGAAGATGACACAGCCTTTGTTGTTTATCAGCACATCCAGCATGTCTGTCGGTCCCTTCCACTTTTCACAAGATGGGTCCTGTTCAGAACTTCCCTACTGGGTACAGCAATCGTGTCTCTCAGGAAGTTCAGTCCACACATCACTGGCAGGTCAACCAAGACCTCGCCTCTTCTTTGCTAAAACTGACCCGCTCCAACTCCCAGAAGTCATCCTTCAGCAGGGAAATATCTATGTGACCTGGTAGAACCAATCAACTCAGTGGAACTTGATGGACGGGTAGGACTTGGTGGGCACAGGGGAGGGAACACAGGTGTTTGAAACACACTGGAAATTGCATTTTTTGTTTGTTTTTTAACCTGTTTTTTAACCTGCCGTAATGTTCAGTGTTTAGGTACTGATGACCCTGTTTTTAAATCTCAGCCAAACTACTTATTGTGAGATCTCCTGGGTTTCTTGTTTTCTCTCAGTTTATTCATATTCAAAATGGAGAAAATCCTTGGAGCTGTAGTGAGATAGGATGGTTAGCACAGGAACTATTATTATCATTTTTGAATTGTTGCAAGCAAATTGAAGTTTGAGAAAAAGTATCACTCTTGATCATTAAATTAGTTAATAATAGAGAAGACACACATCAGCTGTTATAATTCAGTGATGTATATTTTATTCTAGATATTTAAAAGGAGAATAGGGTGTATTTTGTTCAGGTAATACAAAGGAGAAAGGCTTTAAGTCTCTAGTCAAGGAGCTGAGGCACAGAATTCTTCTTAAACAGCAATACACACTAACTTTAGTTTTTATTGCTTATGTTTCCAGTATAGGGAATATAACACACCAAATTATGCAGAAAGTAGATTTTAGTTTACTCCTGTAAAATGAATGAGAAGCATAATTTGGCTCTAAAAATAAAGTTTTTAAATTGCTTTCAAATTAAATTTTACTCTAGAATCAGAGTACTTTAACCAACACTGGTTAAAGTTGTCACTGGGCTGCGGTGACAACTATTCCATTTCACATTGAAAGAGTTAGAGCATCCAAAGAGAAGGAAGTAGCTTAAATTCACATATCAAATGAGTGAAATCTCACAGAAGAACTAAAACTGATTCTTGAGGTAGAGGGAGAGATGATAGGCAGGGCACAGAGGATTCTGAGGGCAGTGAGAATACTCTATATGATATTATAATGATGGATACATGTCATTCTACATTTGTCCAAACCCACAGAAGGTACAGCACCAAGAGTGAACCCTAAGGGTGAACTATGGACTTTAGATAATTATGATGTGTCAGTGTATTTTTATCCTTGTTAAAAAATTGTACTATTCTGGTGAATGCTTTTGATAATGGAGGAGGCTATGCATGTGTGAGGGGCGAGGGTATCTGGAAAATCTCTGTACCTTCTTCTCAATTTTATTGCAAACCTAAAACTTCTCTCAAAAAATAAAATTTGAAAAGAAACTGACTCTCTCTTTCCTTAGGATGGAGCTTGGGCTGACTGGGCCATAGGGATCCCTGAGGGTGGAGCAGAGACTTCCAGGAAATTCAATCACAGAAGGGAAAAGAGCAGAGAATTCTACGGAAGTCAAAGCCTGTTGAAATAACCAAGATGAGATTTTAGAATTATTCACTGAAGTAAGCATATGAATGTTCATACTAATCAGTAAGTTCCAACACAGTATATTTCCAGCACATTGTGGGATAGGAAAGGATGAGAACCACAGAGAAGTACTCACCGTGTACTCAAAAGTGAGAAATATATTATCACCCTCTAGTGTATAAAACCACAAATCTATGGTATAAAACCCCCCTCTACTGTATAAAACATAATGGATCACAGCAGAATATCAAAGACATTTAAAAGATCTAGAGTGATTCCAGGCCCTTGAGACTAGACAACAACCCGATATGAACTCATATTAGACTAAAACATGTCTCATTAGAAGCAGGGGTGACCTATCATGGAATCAGAGAAAAGGGAGTCAATATTTAAAGCAAATACTGAAAAGGCAAGAGTGGGATTGGAGACCATAATACTTGAGGAGCATGAATACATATGGCTGTGTAACGTTCACGACAATCATCAGTGGTGAGGTAAAAACTGAGAAGACCTACAGCTAGATTGATCAAAGGTTGAGATTCAGCTGGGCAGGTAAAATGGGAGGACAGGCAAGCAAGGACATTAAAAGAAAGTGACTAAAGTGATTTACAATGGGGTCTAAGTTGGATGAGAGAGCAGTAAAAGTAGGAGGAGTTGATGGACAAAAAGCCAGGAATCGTGGAGGGACTCAAGAGTGATGATGCTGGAAAAACAGAACCCTACGGGTTTTGTTTTTTTTTTTTTTTTTTTTTTGCTTACGGTACGCGGGCCGCTCACTGTTGTGGCCTCTCCCGCTGCGGAGCACAGGCTCCGGACGCGCAGGCTCAGCGGCCATGGCTCACGGGCCCAGCCGCTCCGCGGGCATGCAGGATCCTCCCGGACCAGGGCACAAACCCGTGTCCCCTGCACTGGCAGGCGGACTCCCAACCACTGTGCCACCAGGGAAGCCCAGAACCCTATGGTTTGAGAAGCATAGGGCCCTGTGATCGGAGAAGGGTCTTGCTGAGTATGGGATCATAAGAATGAGGCGCTGAACTGAGGAAAGTTGAAAGTTATTGGATCTGGAAAGATGAAAAATTCAAGAGGCCAGGGTGTTGCATGAGGAATCCATGTGAACAGGAAAAGTAACCCACAATGGAGAATAAGGCTGTAAGCTAGGTGCTTGCAAGAATGAGAGGGAGACCGAGAAATTTGGTAAAGGAGTGAGATAAGGAGAGATGGGGATTTAGTTGGATGTTCCAAGTCACCAAAGAGCAAGGATTTTTACATGATAGAGAAGGACTCATGCCTGAAATTAGCCTTGAGAATGAGGAGTACACTACCCAAGTTACTGGAGCTGGGGAATTGGGCCACCTCCATTTGGGGGCAAAAAGGTCCTCAGGGAGAGTCAAACACCAGCTAAGGCAAGGTTGTGCAGGGAATGTTCAGTGGAGGGGCTGAGGGCAAGGGGAATTGTGGATATAGGATAAGAGTGGACACAGAAGAAAAGTGGGAGAGGGAGGGGAGAAGAGAAAAGTTGGGTATGTAATAGGAAGAAAAGCACAGAAGCGTTTGGGGATGAAAAGATGGGAGAAGACAGAGGAAAAGGAGCTTACACTTTGGACAGTCACAGAAGTAGCAGGGGCAGGAGGCAATTTTTACATCCAATCCCCAGTGAATGGGAGGAGATACTGTCAAGGAGGGATGGGGAAAGCCTCCACGGAAGGAGTAAATCATGACCTGTGTTGATAGGACTTTTAGGGAATTGGAGAGGTTGGGCTAGCTTTGTCCCAAGAGAGACATAAAAGGTGGGGTGGAGTGGGGAGAGTTAAACTGGGGCAAGATACTTTTGCTACTGTCTGCCCTTAAATAACCCTGAGCACAAAGACAAGGTAGCTGAATGCCTCCATCAAAGAAAGCTTAACCCACTCTCTGTTTCCTCCTGGGTTTCACTATGCTCAGAACATTTCCTCATAGGAGTACACTACGAGCCACTTGGGTATAAACAATACAGATCACAGAGTAGTGCAAGCAGCAAAAGAAGGAGGGAGTCTTACAGTATGTCCACAATGGTGTAAATGTTTTAAAGTTGATCTACCAGGGGGTCAGTGTATTGAATCCAGGGGAAAAAAAATATAGTATGTTGTTGTAGCTCCCCATAAACCTATAAAGCAGCACCTCTTCATGTAGTCTGCATTCTTTGGAAAAGATAGTGGTTCTCTTCATATGTGCTTCTGTTCCTCTCCTTAAAGCAATATCTTACAAACAGCAGACTTTCTGAGAAGAGATAAGAGGATTTGGGGTTGTCCCAAATGCAGTCTGTGCAGACTCTTATCTGCTCTTATCTGCTCGGATTATCTGGCCTTCATTAACTATTAAACGCTAACCTTTCCTATTCAACAAGAGGAGACTAATTTTCACAGCCTGATGAGAGAGATGTGGAGGTCCCTCAAGGCCACGTCTTTCACATTTCTGCCTTCTGGAAGATACGCCCCCAAAAAGTTTATTAAACACTACTAACCATTCTCATGACTGTATCTGCCATTCTCTTAACCTGGAGCTAGCTGGCTGAATTTGATGTTCTCTGCATCTGGAGCAACTGTGTCTACAGTGCTCAGGGAAGAGGGTGGAAACGGTCCTCGTAGCTACTCTGGCCCTTTGGCCGGCCCGGTTTGGTAAAGCCCTTCTGGATAACTCTCACTTTGCCCTGGGGGTGGCCGGGGGTCCTGAGCTGTGACTCAGTCCATTTTCTTTGGCATTTCACTTCTTTTCAGTTGTGTGTTTTCCTCTCCTAAGTCTTTGAACATGTAACATTTACAATTCCTGAAGCAAAATTAGATGACATCATCCAGAGAGTTAGATCTTTAGAAAAGTGTCAGTAAAGTGTTCCTTTACTTTCTAGTAATCTGCTTATAATTTTAATTTTTGCAGATTACATTCTGAGACCCAGGGCTGACTTAATAATTTGTTGTCCCTTCAGACCGATGGTTTAAAAATATTTGTTCAATATGTACTAAGGAGAGGAGTTATATGTTCTGTGGGGTGAGGCTGATTGCAGGGGTGCTCCAGCTGTGCTGAGCTGATCTGAGTAATTCAGTTCTCATCCCAGATGAGCTTAACACTCCACAAATGTCTCCTTGCCCTTACCTGACCCACCATCCTCAGAATCAGGTTAGAGACTTTTTTATTGTAACGTGAGCATGAGTCTTGGAAGTCTTTATTCTCATCCCCAGAGTCTTATCAAAGTAATTCTTGCAACTCCTTTCCCCTAGAGGAATTCTGGTAAATATGATTCCTTCTTATTCCCATTGATGTCTCTGCACCCAGTGCCCTTTACCTCTCTTCATATATGGATGAGCTGTCTCATCCCTGGACTCAGCCTAGCTAATAACTAAGGTCCCAAAATATACATAAATGTACAACTTTGATGCTATAGCAGTGACAGAATACCAAGGGAATACTGTTATATGGGACAAAGTTTTGGCCAAGATTGGAAACCAAACTAACAGAGATTTTAATAACTTTTTAATTGTTTCTTTGTCATTTAATTTTTTAATGCTTAATTCCAATTTTGGAGGA
The DNA here is from genome assembly GCF_951394435.1 of Stenella coeruleoalba. NCBI lineage: Eukaryota > Metazoa > Chordata > Mammalia > Artiodactyla > Delphinidae > Stenella > Stenella coeruleoalba. The sequence continues at coordinate 72,159,886 of NC_137158.1, forward strand.
ATTCTGAAAATTTGCCAGACAATTAACTGAGAGGGATGTTTTTGACAAAGTGTATTTTGATTTCAGCAAAACATTGGGCAAAGTTTTTGCTGTATTGTTAGATGAGATGGTTAAGGCTAGGTATAAACAAAAATATAATATATGGGTAATTTTTAAAATTTTTATTTTGGAAAATTTCATGCATATGCAAAAAATACAAGATGGTAGAATAAGCCACTAAGTACCTGTCACTTAACTTCAACCATTTTCATCCCATAACTAATTTTGTTTCATCAGTTCCAGAACCTTCCCCACTATCACCAAGATGAAAAAACACCTGAAAAAGCTGAGAAAATAGATTAACCAAATAAGTCAGACAGAGAAAGACAAATATATATCACTTACTTGTGGAATCTAAAAAAGTGATACAAATGAACTTATTTACAAAACAGAAACAGACTCACAGACATAGAAAACAATCTTATGGTTACCAAAGGGGAAGAGGGAGAAGGATAAATTAGGAGTATTGGATTAACAGATACACACTACTATATATAAAATAGATAAACAACAAGGACCTACTGTACAGCACAGGGAACTATATTCAATATCTTGTAATAACCTATAATGGAAAAGAATCTGAAAAAGAGTTTATATATATATATCTAAATCACTTTGCTGTACACCTGAAACTAACACAGCGTTGTAAATCAATTATACTTCAATTAAAAATATTTTTAAAGCTGAGAAAATATATTTGATATTAACAAGATAAAATACTAGCAGTGTAAACAGAAATTTCTCCCTTTGAGAATTTTTAAATGTGTGTCATTTAATTTAATTGATTTTAATTTTAAGGATAAAGAAAAAGTTTTAAAGAAATTTGGGAGAAAAAGCTGAGTGTGATAGCTCAATATAAACCAATTCCTGGAGAAAACTGCTGAACAAGTGGACGCCATCTCAGCTAAGACAAAAAGTGGTTTCCAGATCAACTAGACGATCATGAACTCTTGTCTTATGGGCCCCCACTGAGATACTGTCTTTAACTCTGAACACCACATGTTAAGAAAGATAATGTACAAGTAAACCACATCCTGGGAGAGCTACAGAAAAGGTATCCAAAAATCATAGGGGGAGCAGGTAAAGAAACTAGGCATGTCTCATTTCAATTAAAAATAATTAAGAAGTTAAAAGACAAGAAAATTGCCTTCAGTCACTGAATCAGTGTCTATGGAAAAAGGACTAGTTTTGCCATTTAAAGATATGCTGAGTATCTCGTGACACTTTGCAGGCTTCTGTTGGTTTCATTTGGTGACAAATTTTAGACTCTTTCATGTCCTTTACTTCAGTATAAGCTTAATACCAGGCATACTAAATACCATCTTTCAGATGCTTACCGTTCTCCAAATTACGAACAGATCAAATCTAAATTTGAAAAATTCAGTCAATATTGGGCACGGGAATGAAAAATTTAAACATCACTAGTATCTGATATCATAGGATTCTGTTAAGGTGGGATGAGAATTATTTTTAATAAGAATAAAAAGGAATAGATCCTGGAGACATTGCTCCACAAGTCAAACTTTCCAGAAAAGGATAGGCTATTAAGGAAGGGAGAAGGGAAGTGTGGTTCTTAACAACCACATTATCATGTCCAGAGCCTCGCACAGAGCTTGACAGATGTGTTCCATAAATGCTTGTTGAACAGACATGCACAGGGCAATACACTGCATAAGGGAAAGATGCTGAGAAGACCCCGTAAAAGAAGACCCCCTGCTATTTTACTCCCATCCTCTCCAACGTCTGCAAGTGTCTGGAAGTTCAACTTTGGAACTCATCCCTTCACCTTTTGAATATGATCACAATCAAAATGCAAGTGCTTCTGGAACAAGTCATCACCCAGGCACAAAGTGGTAGCACAGTATGTAAGAAGGATGGGCTCAGAGTCTGCCCAGTTTGGGTTTAATTCCCACCTCTGCCCCTTAGCAGTTGTGTGGCACTGGACGAATCTCTTAATTTCTTTGCACTTCTTTTTTTATATGCAAAAAGCTGGATTTTTAAAAGGATTAACAATAGGCAGTGTTTAACTGTCACACATGCTGAAGTTAAGGCAGCTGTTGTTAGTACTATCTCTTATCCGAAAATTTTGAGAGAGAAAGAAAAGAAAGACCCTGAGGAAAGCAGGACCCAGGGAGGGGGCAGGAAGGCAGGACAACCAGAAGAGGAGGGAAAAGAAGCCGCTTCAGTTTGGGGCTGGGGCCAACAATAGCCTTTGTGGAGGTCCCACCCCTGAGGCAGGTCACTCCACTTCCCTCCCGTGTTACCCGAGTCATTTCGTTATATGGCCACCCCTGCCCCCCCCCAATTGCTTCCCTTCTCCATACATACCATTTGGTATAACCACACTTATGGCAGAATCTCCCATGCTAAAATTGTGTATATACCTTTAAATCAGTACTGATTCTTTAAATAATGAGGGTTTCTTCCGATGAGATATAAGGGAGTCAATGAGATAAGAGAACCAAAAAAAACAAAAAGTCAAAGAAAAAGGCCAAGATAGAACAGGACATATTTAACATCTATCACTTTTTAGAACAGAAAGTATAAAATGTGATTTCTAGATCTTACTGTGAGGTGAAACCAGATTCTTCAGGACAACTGAATGGTTTTCAAGCAGTCAGTGAATTAACTTCAGAAATTGTAACTATTCTTTTGAAAACAGAAGGAAAAAAAAACTTTAAAGGACAGCAAGAAGGGTATAAAATGTTCCAAACACTTTTCTATTATTGCTGTTAAATATCGAAATGGGGAATCAAAAAGGTTATCAAATCTCAGAAAGACTTCAGACTAGAACTGACTCTCACCTGTGTGGATGTGGGCTGGAACTTGGTCAGCAGAGGAGTTCCCAGGTCCCCTTGATGACCAGCCTGGTGACACTCTGAGGGTAGTGAAACCAGTGATCTTCAAGCGCTTTCCAAAGAGTAATGAGACTCATAATGTTTAAGCAGCTCCGATTTGCTTCGTCCCACTCACTGTGGGCAAGCTGATCTGGGGTCCGCCTGGGGGAGGGAAAACAAGAGCTGTGTAATGGGACGTCCACAGGGGGATGCAGCAACACCAGGCGAGCAGCCTACTTCAACACTACCCTGGTTGGACTGCTCCAGCCGTGGGCGAAAGAAACCCCTCCTAGGAGGCAGGGCAGGCTGTAGGCAGTGCCGGTGTGGTGGCTGTGCTGCCTGTTCCCGATGCCAAATGGCTGGTGGTGTGAGCGCTGCGCCTCCTACCCTGCGGGCAAGGGGAGTACTCAGCCCACGTGATAACTCTGCAGCATCTCTGCTCTGAGCATGCGCTGTTGGGCTGGGATGCGTTTCCTCTATACATTGACCATGAATCTAATACTCAAACCATCTGATATGGCTGGACAAAGGTCAATTCCTCTGTACTCTGGTAGGCACACAGTTACTTTATTTTCCTCATTCCTCCCGTTCAAGAACTCTGCAAGAACCCAGGTGGAGCATCACCAGATTGGTAACTGAAGTTACGGGTCCATGTGCTGTTATAATATTCGATTTTATTTATAAGGTCTAATTTAAATACGAAAATGTGGAATATCAGATGAGGTCACATATTAATATTTTATTTCTTGGATTTATGACAAGAATATAGTCTGTAGGGAAAAGTACCAATTATTTTTTACAAAAAAAAAATCCTGAGGTATTTCTAGGCTCTGTCCCTAATAACACTCCTTCTTTCTGAGCCTGTCACAGTTCCTCCTCCCTAACCTCCAAAAGAGACCCATCTGATCAGCTACTGGGTTTAGCGGGTAAAAATATCTAGCCCAGGGCTAGGCTGGGTTCCCACCTAAATCCACCAATTACCGGCTCTGGCACATTGGGCAATCTCCTGGTGTGCTGGATTTTTCACTGTCAAACAGGATTTCTATCAGTGTTGTGGAAAAAGAACCTAACCTAGCACTTGGAAACCTATTTCTTGGCCTGCCAGGCATAGGTCTGTCTCTGGCTCTTTGCTTTTTGCCGCGCACATTTGCAAACCTTGCTCTCTTTTCTCCAAGTTTCAACAGAAGTGTCATGTTCTCATGAGGCCTTCCCTGGCAACCTTCTGTAAAACTGTAACACTCCCCACCCTCGGCATTCTCTCTCTTCTCTGCTTTATTTATCTCCTTAGTTCTTATCGTCCTCTAACAAACAGAATGTTTCACTTACTTATTGTCTATAATCCTGACTAGAATGGAAGCCCTTTGAAGGTAGGGAGCTTTGTCAGTTCTTGCCTGGTTTGATCGCTTGCATTATCCATAGTGCAGACAACACACAGAGCACTTTATAATATTTGCTGAATGAGTGAATGGAAGGGTACCTGTAAGCTAGTCTTACTATTAGTGCCCTTTTTTTTCACTCATTGCCAAAAGCTCTGATGCGGCTACCCTTCTGCATTCCCTGCCTGTCTAATAGCTACAAAACACTTTCTTCTCCTGCTGAGTGATGAGAGGGTGTTAGTTAATCATGCTCATGTAATGTTTGGCAGAAACCCCATTTTACCATGGACTCTCACACTCCCGGGAATGAGAACCTATGTCCTTGGTCATGTCTGCAGCAGGAAGAAGTCAGTTCACCTTCTTGTGCATATTGAGATACAACAAGTAGGAGCAGGCATTGCGTATATGTATGTATCTCAGGCAACTGATCCAGTAGAGCATTAATATTGCTTATAGAAGTATGCATGTAGCTAGGCTACGAGGCTGTGATGCCAGTTAACTGAGAGAAAGTAAAAGGCTTGATCAACTGAGCTTTGAACGTGGGCAGACTGTGAACAATGTGATTGGATTACATTGTGCAAAATGGTGGCTGCAGCAACAACTGGTCACAGGACGGTGTCATGTATAAAACGCTGTGAGTCCTGGAGTCCGTTATCAGCTTTGTCACTGACTGGCATAACTTTTGAGACGTCTGCCTGAGCTGGGGTCAGTAGTGAATGCATCTCTACTGATTCACCACAGTGCCCATCTCCATGAGCACGGTGCCGTCCCTAAGGTGTATCCTGGCACGCTGGACCATGACACTGTGTATGTAGCGGACACATTATGATTTGGATGAACAACTTGGAAAGGTAGGAAGAAAATCTTTACTCCAAGCAATATCGGCTTGGCATTTAAAAAATGTTTGTTGTAGAGATAATTTGGGAAATGTAGTGGTTGGGCTCTCCACGAGATGGCACTCATCGTCTTCCTTACCTTTTATTTACAGTTTTGGACATATTCTTACAGAACAGGTATGTATATATATGTGTGTGTACATATGCACATATATGCATGAACATGTGTATATATACATACATGCACACATTTATTCACATATGCATATATGTGTGTATTTATCTAACGTTTCGTAATTTACCTAGATCATTCACATTCTTGACAAAAGTGTCATTTACTTTGGCCCCTTGGGGCCACTGGGACAGGGCACTTGTGGCGGGTATAGACAGGAAATCACTGCCTTTGTCCTCTTTATTTCCACTCCATGCTCTGCTTATGCCAAAGGATGAAAATGCAAAGCTGGCTTTGAGCCTAGGAATCTATGAACAGCAGGCAAGGACGAAGCACAAAACCATCTAGACAGAGAATAAACAAGAATGTAATGAGATAAGCTATTTATAGAGAGGCTACTATTAGGTTGTTAGGGGACTGAGCAGGCTGGTAATTTGAAAAGCTGGACACTTTTTAGAAAAAACATTGAGGTTCCCTTCCCCACAGGAAGAACCTTGCTCCTGTTAGCATCTGAGGCCCAAGAGGAACTGTGTTTTCCTTTGTTGGTAAGTTCCAATATGAATTAAAATAAGACTCTTTTTACTTGAAGTTCTCCCACTAACCATTGCAGTCCCGTGCTCTAGTTAGAATGCTCCACCAGCGACAGACTCCCCTGTGGATTTTGAGGTCAGAGACTCACAATTACAGTCAGTGGGAGAATTAACTAGGGCTTTGGATTGCTATGAAATAATTCTGTTTTCATTACATTAGCACTACGAGGGGGAAAAGATCAGGAATTCAGAATCTATAGAAAAGCGTATCAAATCATCTCTGGGGGAAATACAAGTTTCTCAGCAACAGTGACATCAACACACATCAGCACACTGGAAATTCAACTCAAATTGACCTTGTGGGCACTCAAACCAAGTGGCCACTTGGGAGACAGAGGTGGAAAAGGCACTTATACCACTGTCTCATGCCACCTGGCTTAAATAATGCAGCCAGTCCCTTCTGCCTTTTCAGGAGCCTCTTCCCCACTAGGAGGAAGTTCTGCCCTTTCTAGTTACATGCATTAGTTTTCCTCTGTGTAAATCCCTAACATCATGGCTTATATTTGTAAAGCGCTTTGTTAATTTCAAAATACTTTGAAATCTAAGAATCTTCTTCATGCTTTTCAACCACAATGGTATGGAGATCAATATGTTCATCCTAATTTTACAGATAAGAATCCTGAATAGGGGAGGTGACTTGTCTAAGGTCACAAACTAGACAGAATCAAGGTCTAAAATGGAAAGAACTTGGTCCCCAGACCCATAGCCCACTCTGCCTTTTGCCTGATCATGTAAAAGCCTAAAATTGACACCTCATAGGAACTAAAGGCTCCATTTTCTTCCCTTGCACATGCAGGAGTAGTGTAAATTAAAGCTGTCTTCCCAGGGCATATTTTACACGTGATGCTTTCCAGCCTTAAATATGATCTGCTATAACCTCCTCGAGGATAGAGCCATGACCTCAGAGAAAAGATACAGTATATTAAGTTTCTCCCAGTCCTAAAACTGGATTTTCATTAAGGCCACTGCCTGATTCTTTTTTAGTACTGCCTCAGGCATACTGGAGTGAGCTTATTTTCCTGGTTAGCAAGGACATCATTCAAAAGACAATTTGAATGTGGTCATTTAGGAGGTTTTTTTTTCCAAAGCTACTGTTTGGATAACCTGCAGGGAAATCTTTAAAATACCCTGAAAATAAATGCCATTCCTAATCTGGTAGACACACAACACATATATATAGAACAGCAGATAATTCTGAGTGCATGTGTGTGTCTGTGTGTGTCTTTGTGTGTGTGTCTGTGTATGTTTGGAGGAAGAGGTGAAGGGTCCTTTGGGAAATAGCCTAGAAACTCTTATTAATTCATAAGCCAATAAGTCAATTACCTATTTTCCATCCCTTCTGCAGTAGATTTAAGGAGTTTGAGGATATAGAGACAGACCAAGAAAAAAATCTGGAAGTCTGAGGTATAAATACTATTCAAAGAAACCTTTGAATTTGCCTTCTTCAGGTATTTGGTTCTGAGACACCCAGAAATGCTTGAGACATGTCAGACCATCAAGACATGGCTAACTCGACTCCATCAAGTTGCTTTCCACTTGCTGTGTGGGCAACCAAAATGTCACTGTGCACACACACGTGGGCGTAGATATACAAAAGCATCTCTCCCATTCTCATTCTTTGCACGTTTTCTCTGTCACATGTATGTTTAAGAGTATTTTTCTATTTGCATTTTTGTTGCTTCTTCTTTTTGAAAGGCCAATGGAAAAGGGTTTAAAGGCAGCAGATTGCATAAAAAATCAATTTCACCAAATTGGTTTCAGTTTCCGTGTACGTGTACTTACGTGCATGCACACACACACACAAACACACACGCATATTTACACACGTGAACTTCTTCCATCCCCCCTGTAGTAATCTAAATAATTAATAGCTGCTTTCTCTTAGGTCCTTTGAAAGAAGCATTCTTAGGCATTAGAATCGCCACCATTCTTCTGCCAAAATGCAACGAATTCCTCTTCAATGCTGTGACCTTGTTGATTTTGCTCACTGCCAAATTTCACATCATGAAGAAAAACAGCTTGATATTAGAGTGATTAAATTTCAGGGAGAGCTGACAGAATGGTGTTCTTCAAAACTAAACTCTGCCAGTTTTGATGTCTCTAATTTATCCCAACAACCGTTTAGGTCTAAATGCCTCAATTTTTTTTTTTTTTTTTTTTTTTTTTGCGGTACACGGGCCTCTCACTGTTGTGGCCTCTCCCGTTGTGGAGCACAGGCTCCGGACGCGCAGGCTCAGCGGCCATGGTTCACGGGCCAGCCACTCCGTGGCATGTGGGATCTTCCCGGACCGGGGCACGAACTCGCGTCCCCTGCATCGACAGGCGGACTCCCCAACCACTGCGCCACCAGGGAAGCCCTCTAAATGCCTCAGTTTTAATCACATTAACGGTATATTACAAAGAGACTGAACACCCAAAGAACTCCAGTTGCAAAATGAACTTGGCTCTTCCACATCCTCTCTGTTTGTAATGGTCAAATAGCTGCTAGCAAAGGTCATTTGCTGGAGCCAACCCTTTGGTAACTTCTCTCTGACTCCCTCTGCTTAGCCAGAGGCCTGGACCTGGGCATTTGCCCAGATACCAGAGGGGAAGTAAACACACCTACCACCCACCCAAGCAATAGCAAATGTACTGAGCTCCTAGTGTCGGCACTTAGCTCATCTCGAGTAGTCACATTTTTCTTGCATTTGACTGGTGCTACAGAGAATTAGCTGTATGAACCTAACCGACATCAATTCATACCAAGCCAGAGCCCAGGTCTGAATGGCATCATGCTCTAACCAGAGAGGCAACAGCAGTGCCCCCAAGAAACTGTGTGCTCCGGCTGCCCCTCCTGGGTCCGGCGAGATGTTAATGTATTAGGCCGTCAATGGGGTCAATGTGGAGATTTGTTCATACCGAGCCTGAGCCCTTGCCAATGTGCCAATTCCTTTGGTACTGTATTCGCATAAAGCTTCAAAAAAGCTGAATATTTAATGCAGATATTTTATTTGAAACCAAGTGCTTCCATTCTCCAGCGTCTACTTTCTGTCACCAGCCTACATCCTAGGAAATAGAATAAACATTTTTTGGCCCTGCACAAGGTATTTTAGAAATAAAGCAATGTCTGTCTGTAGGGGGAGGTGAATGCTGAAACTAAATAGCTACAGTGGTCTGCGGAGCAAACATAAATAAATGTACAGACTCTTAAGACCTTAGCACAGAGAATACAATCATGAGCTGTTCTGACAAGTCCAAAAAATGTCTCTGTCTCTCCTCTTTCCTATGATTTGGCACCTCCTTTACCCCATACTGATTTGGTCCTCATTTCCCTTGCAACAAAATTTACCTTACAAACATATCATATGATATTCTTTCCACAATGACTATTTCTAGCACATCTTCCTTCTTCCTAAATGATTTACAACTTTTTCTTTCCTACACTTTATTATTCCTCCTGAAAAACCAAAATCAAAAACAAAAATTTGACCAGAATAGAATATTGAATTTTCCCAGTTATCCAGGGAATGAAGACGAAGATGGTCATGGAGTTCTCTGCGGACAGCCACCTCTACTATACAAGATGAATACTCCCAGAGCTCCTTTCAGCTTGAAGTCCTCGTCTCTAAGTCTGTCTCATAACTGGATTGTTAATAACTGTTCCTCCCACATTTCCAGGTCCCTGTGGGTTGACGGGCTCCTTCCTACTGCTTCCAGTCTCTGAGTTTTCCCACATGCTCAGCTACAGCTGAAAGCCAGGCGACTTCGAAGGGGAGATGCTGAATTCAGGCAACAGAATTGGGAGGAAGAAGGCCCATATCATTCTTGACACTTAAATCACACTTTATTTTTTAACATTTAAATTCTATCCAACGTTTCCTGGCTAGGCATTCCGTTCCATTTCAAGTGCTAAGCTCTTTCTCAAAGATAAATTCTAGATCACCTTATTCTCATCATCTTCACAAGGGTAAATGTTTCTGGTTGTAAAAGGGGCCATTTGAATAAAACATGTGTCTCCTTAGGTAAAACATATGTCCTCCCTATGGACTGCACAGCAGGGTGCTATGTCCTTCTGCTTTTTTCTCTCCTCTGGAGGAGTCATATTCTTTTGTTGGAAACCATGATTTTTTGAGAAATTAAAGCTGATCGAACTGTTCTCCTGATTATTAAGTGATCAGTACCCCAGATTTTCTGATTTTTTTCATTCACCAATACATAAATGAAATAACTTTCCTATAGTTTCATAGATACGTATGTGAAGATCATGCACACTCACTGAATGTGTTTAAATCAACCTTCATGTTGAGAAATCTCTCATTCCATCTCTGATGGAAGTGCCACGGTATTTCCATCAGAGCAGAGCAGTCCACCAACACCATGATGAACTCTTTGTCCTCTAGTTAGAAAAGACTGCTGACATTTGCACAGCATTCTACCTTTATCAAGGGCTTTCACACCCATGCTGGCATTTACAAGTTTGGTATTATTAATATTTATACTTTATGGATGAGGACACCAAACGTTCCCAGGTAGACACCTACCGATTGCTCAAGTCACATGACTTTACATTCAAGTAGACCTTGCTCTAGCTTGGGATCCATACAGACCTCATTCGAAACAGGTCGATATGTCCACACTTTCTTAGCTGGAGTGCCCTGACAGAGGAGGCCTAACGGACGAGAAGCAGCAACAGCACAATCTGGCTTCACAACTGGCCAAGCATACACGTGTGCTTAGAAGTAAGTTTTGATTAAATGGTGCTATAATGATTGGCCCCCAAGTCTCTAACATTTATGATGATGAATCCTACACTGTGGTACACTAGTCTTTAAATTTTAAATTGAGTTTGGGTAAAAGCAGTTACCATTCTTATTAAATTATTTTTGACAAAAACATTTTATAAACAAACAAGCATCTAAATAAATACTTGTTTTAACTTCTAATTTATGAATCATTTAAGAAATGCACACAATTCATGGCAATTTTTCCCCCTCTAGATGACTTTTATCTATACTTTTACATCTTCAAGAAAATTTTCAATAATTTATAACCACATTTTATAAAGTTGCTTTGCTGCTAGAGCCAACATAAATGTGTATGTGATTTATCGTCACAATATTTTCTTTCTTTCTTTACCCATATGAGGTCTGGTTTCCCAAGAGGACTGTTCTACCATAAGTGGATAGTCTGATAATTCTATTGAAGTATACAAAAATATTAATATTTTTTCTAAAATAAAAAATAAATGTATTGAAGGCAGTTTTCAATGTACAGTTTGTTAGAGGTACACACAAGTGGTTTGTGCTCATTCTGAGAGGAGACCCAAAATATGGCCACCTGACTTGAAAAATAAATAAAAACTCCCACTGCTCTAAGGGGCCCCAATGCAGAAAGAAGTTTATATTCAATGCATTCAGCTAGTCAACAGCATATCATTAATAGAAACATTCTTTGTATAGAGCCATCAAAATAGTCCCATCGGCACAGAGTTGTGGGCATTAGAGCATCACCTGGATGAGCCACAGAAAGATGACACCCCACACAGACCAGGGAGAGAAGGATGGCCGGGGCAGAACCGCAAAGAAAGTGGGATGCGGCCTAAGCATTGCTCACTTCCCTCCCCTGCCACCCCTCCCATGAATACTCAGGGGTCCTGCATCCACATGCCACCCATGCCCACCTCCTAAACATCATCCCGTTTCTGCTCTGATTCTCATCTCTCCTTTAGATGGTAGTCCTGGAGGCAACTGCTCTCAATTTTCTGACTCCTTAGAAAACAGTCTATGCGATGAAGCCCTCCAAGGGGTTCATGATTGATCATGGGGTCAACTGATCCTTTGCCCCTGATCACAGACTCCCCATGAAATGCAGCGCTTTAGCCCAAAGTCTTAGCCCAAAGTGCTGACAGGGGTAGAGAGTTTTTGACTGATAACCTTGGTATCTGTGGTGTAGCAAGAAAGCTCTAAAAAAATCTGGAGGTCTGGGTTCAAGACCTAGCTTACCATCAAGCAACTTTCCTCACTTTAGATCTAAAAGTCACTTGACCTGCCTGTGCCTTCATGTTTCCAGCTAAGAAATGAAGATTTAAAGGTTGTTTTGTGAGACAAAAAAGCAGACTGTCCATCATCTGTATAATTGCCAGCATTACAGGAGTTTAAAATCATTTTTGCAGCTCTCTTACATGTATTGTGCGTGCCATAAATCAGCCACACTAGTATTGCTTTCATATATCAATGATATCAAATGTCCAAAGCAAAGCAGAATAAATTAATTTTCACCTTTTTTTCTATTTCTTTCAAAAACAAAGATTCATATATAACTACTACTGTCAAATGTATGTTTTGCCCTTACAGTTGGTCCTTGTTAAAGGACTAGGAAAATGCAGATGCATGCGAAGAGGAGTTTCTGTGTCCTGTGTCTCCCCACCCACGTTGGTAGCCAGGGGCGGATGCAATGCACGGTGGATGCGGCAAAAGTGGATGCGGCAAAGCTCGCCCGCCAGGCAGCGGAGAGTTCCCCTGCGAGCTCTGCTGGCTCCCAGGCCTGTTTCTTCCCCAGCTGTGCAGTTCAAAACTGCTGACTCATGTTCTTGCTCCAAGCCTAATGACCATGAACACACTCTGATTTTCTTCTTCAGGCACATTTTCTTGGTAACCAGGCGGATGATGTGCTAATGCAAATTGGCAGACTTGAACTGAAACTACAAAAACTGGATCTGCCACGTGGAAGAACAAAGGACAAAAGAGATTTCAAGGCTGCCCTTTTGCATTGGGTTTCCATTTCTGTTGCAATGGCATACAGTAAGTGCTCAACAAAGATGGGGTATTGAGGGAAGGCCTGTGGTGACCACTGGGATTTTAAAACATGATGAGCAGTCATTCTTTTTATTTAAAATAAATTTCCTTTGAGTCCTTTTAGTAACCTTGCTTTCAGAGACTCTCTGCTAATTTTTCTTTTTGTGTGGAGTAGCTCTGGGTCAGCAGCCTCTACTGAATTCAGTGAGGTAGAAAATTCAAAATTCGCCTTTTCTCAAAATCCATCTTGGCCACAACCTGGCCGCATCTTGCTTCTGAGTCATCCAGCAAAGGTTCATTGGAGGTCACCCTAGTTCCGTGGACTGATTTGGAGCTTTAATGTATAGCTGTTGAAATAAGGTTTAATCTCTTCTTGTCAGCTGGCTGTATGATACAATAATATTGCCCTGTGTTGCTGCACAAGTGATTAAAGTACAAGAGCACAGCAAGTTCTGCTTTTCTACAGCCGTCTCACAGGAAAGCACAGAAGATTCTGCAGAAAGAACGAGCCTCCTGCAACATACAGATATTCCCAGAAAGACAATTCCGAATCCAGTTTATTAGTGCCTGCGTTTTCATTGCACTGCTGAGTAGAATGCCAGGGCTGTGGGCTCCTGCTTTATTAAGGTTCTCTTCTATCAGACTGAGACTCACCTATTTTCTGACCATGGACTTGGAATTTACTGTAAAGTGAGTGAACTGATGTGAACCAATCGAAATTCTGCAAGCAAATTCAGCTCAGATTTGCAGTTGTTGTTTCTATTCTGAAATGAGCTTTTTCTTTATTATCCAGGAACTTGTCAGTTTGGTGGGTCAGGGTGAGTCTATTTTAAGATGTTAAAATTAGTAATAAATAGTACATAAATCATCTTAGGTAATTTTATTTAGTAAATAAATCACCTTAGGTAATTTCATGCCTAAAGCCAAACCTCCCGTTGATGAAAAGATGTTTGGTTTCAACTGGAAAGGTCACGGTCTCCGTTACTCTGCTAAGCTGATTTTAAAAGTGATATGGCGATAAGCATAGAAAACGGTGGAGAAATTCCTTACAAAGCAAAATGAAGATGAGGACTTTTTCATCACAAAGGAGTAAGATTCAAAGCAAAGTCCTACAGAAGAGGTCATTTTAAGATACAGAGGCTGGCTAAATGGGTTTAAGTTTTTTATTAACAGCTTATAAATGGTTGTTTTCTTAATCAGTTAAGCACCTAGAACAATCTTGAGGTGGTTATTACTACTCTATAATGAAAATACTAGAAATGAGAATTTTATTTTCTCTTCTGTACTGTAGAATGCCAAATCTTAATGTCATCCAAACAACTAAATGCCAACTTTATCTCTTGAAGTGATTCAGAGCCAACCGTCTAGCCATAAACCTATACTGTTTATAAGGATGGTCGTCAGATTAGTCCCAGAGCTCTCACTGGATAAAGATCCAGGAGGAAGCAGCCACAATCACTCCCAGTCCCCAGGGCTGTCACTCAGTGGCACTGCGGGCAGTATCTGAAGGTCAATCACCATGAACTTGGAGTGTTCCGAGCACCATCCACAAGGAGTGTCCAGAGTGAAAGCATCCAGACTGGAAGTTGAAACGAAGTTGTATTAGAGTTACCATCTCCACTATACAGATGAAAAAGCGAGCAAATCGGTAACTCCTCCACATTCCAACAACCAGCTGAACTAGAATCCATCTTTTCTGCCCCTGTGCCTTAAGTTGGATATCCATCAGACCATGCCACTTCTTTTGAGGAAGGGAAAAGAAGAGATAGAAAACTGGATAAACAAGCACAAAAGCTGAATTTTGAGGTTAAAGAGAAAGCCAAGTTGACACAATAGGAGTAATTTTCCAATGATCTGTTGTTTGAAGATTGAGGAGTTCTTCCAAGGAAGAACCAAGAAATGAATTCCATTTAAAAAGTAATGTTTGACTCAGAGCAAGGATATTGAACAAAATTCTGAAAAGTTGATCCCGACATGTATTTCCTTCTTCTGGGTTAGGAAAGGAATTAAATTCCTTATTCTTCCCCACTAAATGAAAGGCTAATTCAGTCCTTCACAAGTGTGTTCTCATATCCCAAGTGGTTGAACAGCAACAGCTGATTAACACGGAAATGGTCAAACACCATGTGTTTCATAAAACAAAAAAATGACTAATAAAAGAAAAATGTCTTGGATTGAGATTTTGCTTGTTTTCAGACAGAATATGTGAGAAAAGAAAGAATAATAAAGGCCAAGATTAGGAAAATATGGAAAAGATGGCAACAAGAGAGGACAGGGCAGACCTAGCCTTGGCCTAGCAGCACTGACCTCTCTGATCTTGCCCTTGACAATGGTCACCTTGAGATTCTCTGTGCCCAAGTCCAGTGAATATATTGTTCCCTGGAAGCTCTTGTTCCCATTAGAGTATTGGAGCTGTGGCCCAGCCCCATTCAGGAACCCCCAACCCAAGCCCAAGTTTTAAAAAAATGTAGAAATGTAACAACTGAAACTGCCCACTAGGTAAGGGTTACTAAAATTAACTCTGGGCAACTGACCAAGATGTGGGAAAGAGCAAGTACTTATTGAGCATTTTATTGAGCAAGTACTGTATGTCAGTTATCATACCAGAAACTCTACCTGTTTTCTCACTGAATGTTAAGAAGCATGTAAGATCTGGAACTATCCCCATTTTACTAGAAACTGAGAATCAGGGAGGTTCAGTTTCTTCCTCAAGATCATACAGTTATAAGTGAAATGACTGGGATTCATTTCCAGGTGGGTTTTAATTTCCAACGAATAAAGACACAAATAGAATTTCAGCACATATAATACTGTATGCAAATATTTCAAAATGCATGATGATTAACTAACATCTTTGTTATGAAATTGTAACGGATTATCACAGGACAGAACTTAATAAGGCAAAATTTTCCATTAATATATCTGTAATTTTAAGTACAGTGAAATATCGACAAGTAATTATTCATGAGCAGAGTCAGGGAAGAGGAACACATCAGAATCACTTGAACAACCTGTTCAAGCATGTCTCCCATGCCTCTCCCCTCCCCAGCCCACTTTACTTCTCTTGGTCAATGTTATTGGGATAATGTGTTCTTATTTCTTAGAAATGCTGGGACAAGAAAGATGTGACACCACTTTGTAAATGTCCACACAAGCAAATGTTTCTATGCTTCTTCATTATCCTTTATACTTCAAGTAAAGAAATTTCTGGATGAACACATTCTCAAGTTTTTTAGGTCATTATATGTTTTGGTAGTTAATTTATATCACATACAATTTTACATGTAACCAATATTCTCACAAAATATGAATATTTACATCTCTCATTTGCTTCACTGACATAGTCTGCATGTACACATATACTAACAGCATCATTGATGTCCTGATTAGATCAAAAATAGAGAAAATCAGTTCAACAGAAAATATCAAAATTCCTAAAGATAGTACGGGAAGTGATTTCAATGGATCTGGCTACTATCATCATCTATTCACTAATTTATTCATCTATTTACTACCAAGTACCTGCAACATGCCAAGTGGTTGGCTTTTACCAGCTAAAGTAGAATTTACCCCCTTATTGAGATAATAATCATTTACTTATGTTGGAGAAACCTCTTTCAGAACAAGGATGCACTAAATGATACTGAAGATGTTCTGAAATATTAGAGTAACTGTTGTTTTACTCTTGAGTGACTCTGTTTATTGGACATAAAGCATTCATGCTTTTCAGGTGACACTTTCCAGATGTCAGCAATTAGTAATAATTATTAATAATTATTTAAGTCACTATCACTTATCTTGCTATGTAGGCTGAAATTTGAATGATATTGGGTTGTTTAAACTCTGATGAAAACATGGACCAAGCATAAATGGTCCTTATGTTTGGAGTCTAAATGGGCCCTTTAGACTCCAAACACCTTAGTGGTGCTTTTTTGGGGAATTCATAGTAAAACTCATCTGTAGGTGAATCTATACCAGTAGCCTGCACTATACTACCCAGGACACCAGAAGAATGAGAAGGCACCTGGGAATGGGAATCTTAAGGCCTGCATCCAAATCTCAGTTTGCAAGTTTTGGAACCATAAAGAAGTCACTCATCTCTCTAAGTTACAGCTACTTCATCTGTAGAGAAAACAATGGCTTTGCCCATATCATTGGGATATTATAAAGATCAAATAATCTAGGGTTTGTGAAAATGTTGCAGAAACAGTAAAATGCTATATTAATATAAAATATTAATTTTGTGAAAATGCTTTAGGAACATTAAAATGAAATATTAATATAAAGTATTAGTTTTGCTATTAGACCTTAAAATTTTATTTTTGATTTTATAATCATATTTAGGTTTATTTAATATAATCTACTTGCTCATTATAAACAATCTACAAGATTCAGAGAGGAAGTAATCTTGTATAAAGGCAAGAACTCAAGGCTGGAATTGGCTGAAATTGAATCTCAGTTAGAGAATTTATTGGCCAAGATCCCTTGGCCATGTTGCTTCTCTGAACCTGTTACTTCATCCATAAAGCATACATAACAATACCTACTTATGTTAAAGGATAGAATGCAAAGCCTGTGGTTCAGTTGCTTACTACATAGATTCAATTAATGAGAATTGCTTGTAATACTACAAAGTTATAATAGTCTTTGTTCTCTTCACTAACCATAGTTATGAATGCCCATATGACTCAAGGATTGTATCATATTCTTCTAGTTTTGTGGTCTCTTTATTTTGCTTTTCTCATCCCCTTCCAGAAGCAGAGGATTTGCAACTACCATAACTGTTAGGTGATTAACAAGTTAGTGTTACAGTTATTTTTTGTGCTAGAGTTTATATGCCACTGAGATATCTGAACAGTGAGTCTGGTTTGAAAGATAAAGCAAGGAGAGGGTCACGCATGGTGGGAGACATGTTCTTGTCAAGGTGACTCTTATCAAGGTTACAGCCATACTTTTTTGTATTTTCTTTTTCTTGAAATGAGTATTTTGAAAATATTATCCCACCTGGAAGAATCTGGTAATTGGTAAAAGGAAGGCCTGTCTGAGAAACAAAACACTGCTGCAAAGAATCTGACTTAGTATCATGACTTTTAATCATTTTTAATATAGAATTTTATAGCTCATCAAGGGGTAAGCCAGTCTATCATAAGAAGTTGTCTTTTTGTTCATTTTAGAAATGTCCCTGCTGTTATTGTGTGTATGCTTTTGAAAACTCAACACAGTTTAAATGAAAGAGGGCTGATGCTCTGTTCTCTTTCTCCTCCTCCTGTCCAAGTTCATTGTCTTTTCCCTAAAAGTCTCTCTCACAGTTTTACCAATTCCTTCCTGCAACCCATATTAATGAATGTCATAGCTTAGAACAATCATATTTTCATATTAAATTTATAGTTCAGCTAATGTGATGGGATGATCTGCATGCCAGAGTCTCTTAGTTTCTTTTCCTTTCCTTTACGCAACTGCAGACTGGAACCAAATGCTCAGTCAAATATCTTTCTTATGTAACTAACTGGAGGTGAGTGTTTTCCGGTTGCTCTTTTCTCTCTCACCATTATTCTCTGTCTCCCTCTGTATTTATAGAACCAGCTTTAATTATAATTTACCAGGGTGCTGAGGGCACATCAGTGATTCTCCAGATGGCTCAAACCAACCCATGAGAGTACATTTCATTTCACATTTGATCTTAGAATAGCCAACATGTTCCTAGCAAGCACTGACTAAGCAGTTGACCTGTCTATTTGCAGTTAGTTTCCATTTACCTGCCTTCTGATCACAAATACTAATATTCCTTGATATTATGGGCCCCCTGCACATCTCTCTATATTTTCCCCTTTTAGATTTTCCTTTATGCTTAAGTTGTGGATCAACAGGAGGGAAGCCTTCAGTTTAATATATATATATATATATATATATATATATATATATATATATTTCATTATCTAAACAAGCTTTTCTTTCCAACATATGTTACCACTTCTGTAATGAAGGTCTTAAACTTAATGTCAAAGAGTGTTGGGTATTTATTCTAAAAGCATTTCTGAGAAAGTGAAAAGCATATCTATAAATAAATGAAGAGAAAAGAAAGATGGGGAAGAGAAAGGTATTATGTTTTACATGTTCTTCCATTTCCTCTGAACAAATTCCCTGCTGAAGTGTTTAAAATAGTTATATAATACCAATTAGACTACTGTAACCAAGAACTCATCCCATCAGTACAGATTCTGCATTTCTTTAATTCCAAAATAATAGCAAGTAAGTGCTCCAGAATGATCCTAAGAAAATAAGGCAGTGATGGTAAAGTGTTTATTAGAAATGGTAATTTGTGTATATATACATATATGTGTACATATATATTATACGTATACATTGTAGGGAGCAGTATAGGATAAAAGATTCTCATCCCATTGCCTTTTCTGGTCTAAAACCAACTAAATAAAACAGAATAATATATGATTATAGGTGAAAATATTCTTTCTAAGTTTATTTGAACTCTCAAAATTTTTTTATTAGGCCAAATTAGAACTATGGAAATGGAAATACTATGACAATTCTAACAGAATTTAAGAATGTTAGGATATTTATGTTCATTTGTAAGTAAACATAAAAGTTTTAGTTTTCAATACTATTCTGAGTATTCATGGTAATTCTACTCTACCATTTACTCACTTAGTTTTTCACCTGACTGCCTCCTGTGTCCAGCACTATGAATGTGTCTTGGGGGTAGGAGTAGGTAAGAGGAAAATTAAAGGAATGTTGAGAAAATTTCAGAGAGAGAGTATCAAATGAATGGGGAAATGAAGCAACCTGCTTCATATGGTGATTATCTTAGTTACTTCCTGGCATAAGAAGAGGGTCACAGTTGATGTAGATGGGGAAACAGAATGTAGATGGCTTCCTATGCCATACTCTGGAACTTGGATTTTTGTCCCTTTTCGGTAGGTAAATGGGAAAAATGATATAATTTGAGTGGATGAGTATCACATATTATTGAATTTCCTTAGATATTCACAACAGCTGCAATGTGAAGGTGTCATGAGAGAGTGTGAAACTACACAGACAAATACATATTAGGAGACCATAGCCATAGTCAAAGATGAGAAGGGCCTGAATTAAGACTAGAAAAGTAGTCATTTAAAAAGGTATAATTTATAAGACTTAGGGATGATTAAATACCAGAAATGAAAGAAAGATACAAGTCTAGGGTGACTCGGCTTTTTGGCTTGAACAGCTTGGTGAATTTCCAAAATGAGGACTGCAGGAGGAAAAGTAGGTTTGTGGAAGATGATGAGGTCAGTTTGGGACATGTTGTGAAACACGTCTCAGAGGCAGATAGTTGAGACTCATAAGTCTTAAGCTCAGGAAGGAGAAGCCTAAGATGGATAAAAAGATTTGTTTGTCAGATTTGAGAGTCATCAGCATAGGTGACTATTGAAACCCAGAGAGTTACAGCTTGCCCAGAGAGCCTCACTGGATGAAAAGGTCCCAATAGCAGAGCCCTGGAGAACACAAATACTTAAACCATTATTAGAAGAAGAGAAATTAAAAAAGAAAGATTTTTTAAATAGGAAAGAGGACTACGAGAAGAGAGTCATGATTCAGAAGGGAAGGGAAAAAACAATTTCAAAATTAAATAAGATGAGGACTGAATGATAACACTGTCTTTGCCCATAATTACGTCATTGGTAACTTTGCCAGGTCTAATTAGTATAGTAGATTTCAGAGGCTATGACCAGTAAAATTTAATATGCACCAATTTTATCAACAGATCAAGTCATCACTTCTAAAAATTATACAGAAATAAGTTATTCAAAAGAATAGTTCATTTAAAAATGAAAAAGTGTTTGCATATGCAACATTAAAAATTGATTTAGAAATTACATTTTCTAGAAGAAAATGCCTTCACTTTAAAAAAAGTTCTGATTAATTATATTTTGGGAATATGAAGCCCCACCTTTGGCCATCATGGATCAACTGATGCAGGACTAGTTCTCCTGCTGTACACAACTAGAAAGCTAAACAAAATATATAAAATAATGTTTTCAGACATTGGACAGTAGGCAACATAAGGCAGTGTCTCTAAGGGAAGGAAAACAAGAAAAAGGTAAGTCCTGTGATGACCTAGGCTTTCTGGCAATGGCAGAGGCAGAGGCAGGAAGATGAATCCTAATCAGAGAAGATTTGTAGAAGTTGAGGTGTTTGGAGTGGCAGGACAGAATAATGGAGAGAAGGGAGTACACATAGCACGAGCTCGAGAAAACTGCACAGGGCTATCCTTGAGACTTTGGTGTACTACAAAATTGTCCATGCCTAGGGACACTTTGCAAGGTTACAAGATAACTACCAGGGAACTATAAAGTCAACAACTACTGGAGCTTGCACAGAACTGGACTACATTTAAGTTCCAACCAATCAGAGTGAAGAGACTTCAATGCATACTCTGAATATTCAGTAGAGATCAGAGAAAGGCCATGACATAGAATAAGGCCTAACCTCACTGGACAGTAAAAGATGCTCTAGACCAGCCCAAACTAAGCTTAAAAACAAACATTGAAAAGATCTAGCCAATTCCCAAGTAAGTAGATTTCTGACCAAAACAAACTCAATACTCTTTAAAGGAAGACAATAAAATCCAGAGTGTCAACAATTAAACATTCAAAATGTCCAGCATCTGATTAAAAAATTACTAGATATGCAAAGAAGCAGGGAAACATGACCCATAACTATAAGAAAAATCAATCAATAGAAATAGGCCCAGAAATTACTGAGGCAATGGGATCAGTAGACAAGGTCTTCAACGGTTTTATAAATACATTCAAAGATTTAAAGGATGAACAAAATGAGAAGAGAAATTGAAACTATTAAAACAATCAAATGGAATTTCTTGCATTGAAAAATGCAATAACTGAAATTAAAAATTCACTGGATGAACTTAAAATCAGATTAGATACTGCAGAAGATCACTGAACTTAAAAGCAGAACAATAGTTAGACTTTAAATAGAAACACATTGAGATTTATACCAGGAACTTTGATACTTCAGACGAAATGAAATTCCTTGAGAAACCTAAACTGCCAAAGCTGACATAAGAAAATCCAAATTGCTCTGTCGATTAAAAAAATTAAAGAAACTGAAATCTCAATTTAAAACCTTCTCACAAAAACAAACAAAAAAATGTAGGTATGGATGGCTTCACAAAATTTTACCCAATCGTACATATGTTCTTTAATAAAACAGAATACGCAACACTTCTCAACAATTACAAGACAGTAAGAATCATTTCAACACAGACTTACACCAGTTCTTAAGAAGAGGAGATCTTGGGAATTCCCTGGTGGTCCAGTGGTTAGGACTCTGTGCTTCCACTGTAGGGGGCACGGGTTGATCCCTGGTCAGGAACTAAGATCCTGCATGCTCCGTGGTGTGGCAGGGGTGGGGCGCAGGGGTGGAAGAAGAAGAGATCTTTTCTGGATATTATGATGAGGAATAGCACTACAGAGAACCTGAGAGTTAAACCTATATTTAAAGGATTTCAATAGGTGGGGGAAGAGTCATTCTAACTTGGAGGAATGACATAATATGATATGAAGCAAGGAAGCATATGTGCGTGGAACAGTTAGTACAATATGACGATATCATTTGGGTTCATTTCAGAGACTTTTAGGGCTGGGCTTAAAACATAGATGATGTCATAACCATGGACCCACTTCAGTTCCAAGTGAGAGAGTTTGGATTTTATTCCATAAGTATTTGCTAAGTCAATGAAAGTTTCTGAGCATGAGAGTGGCACAAATAGAAAGTCTGAAATCTTGATCTCATAAAAGCTATTTGGACTGGAGGGAAGAAAGTTCAGTGACAGAGAAAATAGAAAAATCCTGCAATAGCTTGGTATGGTTCTTTGGGAGTGGAAAGAAAGACACAGTGCCCAGAGGAACCTCAGGGTAGATTCAATGGACAGTAGCCACAAAACTAATCACATTTTCTAAATATTAAGATTAAAAATATGTAAGCTACTGCAGACCATACTTTCTAAGCTCAAACAGAACCTCACATGGGGTGGAATTTTACTAGTAAAACCTTAACTATATGAGAAGATAAATATTATTTCCATTTATGTTATGTTCTTGGTCTTGGATATATAAGTTCAATTTATGCCAAGCTTCATGAAAATTATATTTTAGGGAAGAGTCATGAAGCTCTCTCCCACAATTTTTAAACATGAAGCTAGTTTCAAGTAAATTTATAATGGGAAGCAACTGACTTATATACACTGTACGTTCACCAGATTTTAATTGATTCTAGGGAGTCTGATGATTTGAAAATGATCAAGGCTGATTAAGTCAGATATATTTGATGTCATCCCTAGTTTTATTTTTTTTGCTCTCAACATGGAATTTGACTAATGCATTTTTCTCTCCTCAATTAACCAAAGTTCATGTACACAAATCTCTGAGGTAGCTTCTAATCCCCTGTGTTTCTCTAGTGAACGTTGTCTAGGGACTAAGGCAGACAAGAATTTGATATGTTGTGATTTAGCAGCAGTAAATAAACCACAGTAGAGAAAGCAGCAATTAACATTGTGAATCTGTTAATACCACAATTGATATAAAAGAATTTTTATGACAACCAGTCTGGAGAAAAACTCGCTATTTCCATGCTAGTTTTCTTCAAACAAAAATCAAAACAAACAAAAAGTGCTTAATAAATAAATCGTTAAGACATGCAGGACTTTTTGAATATTTTAAGAGTTTGTTCGTTTGGCTGAATATAGAGAACATTCACTCGCCCATTTTTCCATTTATTCACCAAGCATATGTTGAACATTGTTCTCTCTTGGACACTGCAGTGGTCTGAAGTGAGTGAGATCCAGAGTCCGCCACAAAGGGAAGAACAACATGTACTCATATGACTCCAAAAAATTACTATAGGCAACACTACAAGCAAAAGCTTCCCTTAAAACATTTCTCTTTGCTTGCAAACAATGGTTCTCAAACATCGTGGAAACGAAAGACTGCAGAAAATCCTAAAGATTCTGTTTTACTATTCACATCAAGCCTTATAAATTTTAAATATTTTCCCTGCCTGGTGCAAACGTCCTCTCCTTAAGAATTAATATTGCACAAAGCTAGTGAGCATTTACTGTCTGACAGATAAGATTGTGGTAAGACCTGCCCCTTCCCCGGAAAAATTCACAGTTAATGGTTGGACACCTCCTATTTGCATTGGAGCCCTTGGAAGCCAAGTGGGGAGGGTTATGAAAGCACCAGATGCTTAGCCTGAGGCAGGAGAGGGAATGGCCAATGGACATCCCACAAGGAGTTCTCAGTGCGGAGAGGGAGGTAGACATGTCACACAGGATTATACTGTCGCGTGGCACGTGTTCTAAGAGAGATGTGTGCGTGAGTCAAAGAAGGTTCACAGGAAGGCTGAATGACTTTACCAGGGTGGGGAGTGAGGTCAGAGAAAAGACATGTCTGAGGAGACAGCGCCTAAAGAACAGGTGGATCACCAGGCAGCAAAGGGGTTATAGTTGATTTCCAAAGTGTTCAAAAGGGTAAAATGCTCCAAGCATTTTAAACAAGGAATAAAACATTTTATTTTACTATTAAAGATAAAATATTTCAAGAAATTATCCAAATAACTGATAACAGAGTCTTTTCTGCCATGAGTTTGAATTGATAACAGACCACCCACAAGGCACCAAGAGTAATGAGAAATGGGGGGAGAGGACCTCTCTGCAGGAGAGAGCAATTAATGAGCTCCTGTCAGGCAGTACTGTTTTTTGCTTACATCTTTTCATTGAGTTTTCAAAACAACGCTGTCTGGTATTTTGCCCATTTACAGATGAGAAAACAGAGAGAAGATCTGTCATCAGTAAGAGGTAAATCTAAAATCTGAATCCAGAGAAGTTTGTTTCCAAAGTTCATGCTCTTTATTAGAGGGCACTGTTTGCTTCATTCACCCTGAACTTTTCACTCGAACCTCTTCAGGAAATACAAATATGAAAGTTCCATCAAGGACCTAAAAGAGCTTCCTGTACCAATGCCCAGCAAACCCTTGCTCAGTGTTGGACAGTGGAACATTGGGAGGAAAGAGTCAGGGGATTACCAAGTCTCTCTTCCTCCTGCATTCTCTTGGTCTTGGTAAGAGTTGGAGCAAGGTGTTCCTTTTGCTGCTGTATGTCTTCAGCTCTGGAGATCTGGATAAGAGTCAGAGGACCAGGGAGGACAAAGGAAAAGGGGCTACTTAGGACTCGGGTATGCATAAGGCTTTAAGAGAAAGGGAAAAAGATCCTGGGGTTTCTATATTGCCCAACTGAGTTCTCTAGGGCAGAAGGTAAAGAAAGTCTCAAAGCAAAAGCCCCAGGTAGGAGAAAGTCTGAATTTACTGGTATTAGCACCTAAGCACAATTGTAGTTGGCTGGATAAAGCACAGGTCTCGTAGAGCTGAGGGTTCCATGGTGTACATCATCAGAGGGAGGGACTGTTGCAGCAGCAGAGACACATGCAGCCAGTCTTCCCAATCCTTCCTAGCATCCTAACGAGAACTAGAATAATGGAAAGTTCAGGTCTTTGGAAAGGAGACCTACCCAGCTGGAACATCAGAAGGGAGAAGGAAAAGTGTGCATCGGAACCAGTACTGAGCAGAGATCCAAAGAAGTGGTAAATGTCAAGGAAATTCATGAGAGTGATGCCCATCTGCCCATCCCTAGGTTAAGGGTAGATTGTTTTCATTCCCTCTGATCTGGGCTCTTACTCTCCTTTCTCCAGCATTCTCCTCCCTCTCCTCTTAACCAGGACCAGGATTCTGCTCTGAAGTCTTCAACAGCTTCTTTTTGCTTACAGAATGAGCCAGGCTCTACAATGTGGCACATTCAGTATGCGCTACAGTGTGGCACAACTTCTTTTTCCTAACTGGTCTTCTACTCTGACTACAGGAACTCTCTACCACATTAAATTTGTATGTGTCCCATTCCTAAACAGTTTTTCTCCTATCCCACCTTCATGTTTTTCTCTCTGTATTACCTCTATGCAAATGCTTCTCTTTTATTTCCCACTCTCTTTTTCTCTCTGAACCTTATTCACAGTATGGAGCACACAAAAGTTGTCCCATGGAACCTGCAGTGGGGTTACACATTATGCCTTATCTCCTTTATATTTTGTAAACTCTCGAAGGCCAATAAAATATCCATATAACCCATTATTCCAGGGCATAATTCCTTGTACATAGTAGGCAGTTAATATATAACTCATAAATGAAAATATTAGAAAGAAATAATGACTAGATTAACTAAGTGAGCTGAAAGGGTCATTTGCCAGCATCTAGTCCAATGCCTTCCTTTTAGCGATGAGAAACTGAATCCCAAGGAAGTTAATAATCTCGATCTGCACAATAACTAGCTGAGCCACAGCCAGGACCAAGAGTAATAGCTAACCTCATTTGATTACCTACCACGTATCAGGCTCAGCTATAAGACTTTACCTGTTTTAACTTTTTCAAACTTTTAACAATAATATGAGGTACTTAATAGCTCATTTCATAGGAAAATAGAGTCACACAAATATTGAGTAATACATGCCAATCAAATAGCTTTGTAAATAGCAGAATAAAGATTTGACCACACAGACTTATTCCATAGTACTGGTATTTAACCATGACTCCACTCAATTGAACCTCTGTTAATCTAGCCCCCATTCTTCTATGCCATTCCATCTCCATTTGTTAGCTCAGTAGGGCATAAAGATATTGCCTGACCCAGGTTCTTGCTATAAAATGAAAGGCTTGGAAAAATCACACCCATATAGGCATTCACTGGTATCACTGATAAAGCTAATTAAAACATGAGGTTGGACGAGGGGTAAGAGTAAGATGCGGAGATCATCTTCCTCCCCACAGATACATCAGAAATACATCTACACGTGGAACAACTCCTACAGAACACCTACTGAACGCTGGCTGAAGACCTCAGACCTCCCCAAAGGTAAGAAACTCCCCACGTACCTGGGTAGGGCAAAAGAAAAAAGAATAAACAGAGATAAAAGGATAGGGACGGGACCTGCACCAGTGGGAGGGAACTGTGAAGGAGGAAAGGTTTCCACACACTAGGAAGCCCCGTTGCGGGCGGGGACTGCGGGTGGCGGAGGGGGAAAGCTTCGGAGCCTCGGTGAAGAGCACAGCAACAGGGGTGCGGAGGGCAAAGCGGAGAGATTCCCGCACAGAGGATCAGGGCCGACCGGCACTCACCAGCCCGAGAGGCTTGTCTGCTCCCCCGCCGGGGCGGGCAGGGCTGGGAGCTGAGGCTCGGGCTTCGGGCTTCGGTAGGATCCCAGAGGGAGGACTGGGGTTGGAGGCATGAACACAGTCTGAAGGGGTTAGTGCACCACGGCTAGCCGAGAGGGAACCCGGGAAAAGGTCTGGACCTGCCGAAGAGGCAAGCGACTTTCTCTTCCCTCTTTGTTTCCTGGTGCGCGAGGAGAGGGGTTTAAGAGCACTGCTTAAAGGAGCTCCAGAGACAGGCGTGAGCCGCGGCTAAAAGGGCGGACCCCAGAGATGGGCATGAGACGCTAAGGCTACTGCTGCCGCCACCAAGGGGCCTGTGTGCGAGCACAGGTCACTATCCACACCCCTCTTCCGGGGAGCCTGTGCAGCCCGCCACTGCCAGGGTCCCGGGATCCAGGGACAACTCCCCCGGAAGAACGCACGGCGCGCCTCAGGCTGGTGCAATGTCACGCCGGCCTCTGCCGCCGCAGGCCCGCCCCGCACTCCGTACCCCTCCCTCCCCCCCGGCCTGAGTGAGCCAGAGCCCCCGAATCAGCGGCTCCTTTAACCCCGTCCTGTCTGAGTGAAGAACAGACGCCCTCCGGCGACCTACACACAGAGGCGGGGCCCAATCCAAAGCTGAGCCCCGGGAGCTGTGCGAACAAAGAAGAGAAAGGGAAATCCCTCCCAGCAGCCTCAGAAGCAGCGGATTAAAGCTCCACAATCAACTTGATGTACCCTGCATCTGTGGAATACATGAAGAGACAACAAATCATCCCAAATTAGGGAGGTGGACTTTGAGAGCAAGATTTATGATTTTATCCCCTTTTCCTCTTTTTGTGAGTGTATGTGTATGCTTCTGTGTCAGAGTTTGTATAGCTCTGTTTCCACCATTTGTCCTAGGGTTCTATCCGTCCATTTTTTTGTTTTTCTTTTTCTTTTCTTTAAAAGAATTTTTTTCTTAATAATTATTTTTTAATTTTAATAACTTTATTTTATTTTATCTTTATTTTATTTTATCTTCTTTCTTTCTTTCCTTCCTTCCCTCCTTCCTTCCTTCCTTTCTTCCTCCCTCCCTCCCTCCTTTCTTTTCTTTCTTTCCTTCCTTCCTTCTTTCTTTCTCTTTCTTTCATTTTCACCCATTTATTCTGAGCCGTGTGGATGAAAGGCTCTTGGTGCTGCAGCCAGGAGTCAGTGCTGTGCCTCTGAGGTGAGAGAGCCAACTTCAGTACACTGGTCCACAAGAGACCTCCCAGCTCCACATAATATCAAATGATGAAAATCTCCCAGAGATCGCCATCTCAACACCAGCACCCAGCTTCACTCAACGACCAGCAAGCTACAGTGCTGGACATCCTATGCCAAACAACTAGCAAGACAGAAACACAACCCCACCCATTAGCAGAGAGGCTGCCTAAAATCATAATAAGTCCACAGACACCCCAAAACACACCACCAGACGTGGACCTGCCCACCAGAAAGACAAGATCCAGCCTCATCCACCAGAACACAGGCACTAGTCCCCTCCACCAGGAAGCCTACACAACCCAATGAACCAACCTTAGCCACTGGGGACAGACACCAAAAACAACGGGAACTACGAACCTGCAACCTGCAAAAACGAGACCCCAAACACAGTAAGATAAGCAAAATGAGAAGACAGAAAAACACACAGCAGATGAAGGAGCAAGACGAAAACCCACCAGACCTAACAAATGAAGAGGAAATAGGCAGTCTACCTGAAAAAGAATTCAGAATAATGATAGTAAAGATGATCCAAAATCTTGGAAATAGAATGGGAAAAAATGCAAGAAACATTTAACAAGGACCTAGAAGAACTAAAGATGAAACAAGCAACGATGAACAACACAATAAATGAAATTAAAAATACTCTAGATGGGATCAATAGCAGAATAACTGAGGCAGAAGAACAGATAAGTGACCTGGAAGATAAAACAGTGGAAATAACTACGGCAGAGCAGAATAAAGAAAAAAGAATGAAAAAAACTGAGGACAGTCTCAGAGACCTCTGGGACAACATTAAACACACCAACATTCGAATTATAGGGGTTCCAGAAGAAGAAGAGAAAAAGAAAGGGACTGAGAAAATATTTGAAGAGATTATAGCTGAAAACTTTCCTAATATGGGAAAGGAAATAGTTACTCAAGTCCAGGAAGCACAGAGAGTCCCATACAGGATAAATCCAAGGAGAAATACACCAAGACAAATATTAATCAACCTGTCAAAAATTAAATACAAACAAAACGTATTAAAAGCAGCAAGGGAAAAACAACAAATAACACACAAGGGACTCCCCATAAGGTTAACAGCTGATCTTTCAGCAGAAACTCTGCAAGCCAGAAGGGACTGGCAGGACATATTGAAAGTGATGAAGGAGAAAAACCTGCAACCAAGGTTACTCTACCAAGCAAGGATCTCATTCAGATTTGATGGAGAAATTAAAACCTTCACAGACAAGCGAAAGCTGAGAGAGTTCAGCACCACCAAACCAGCTTTACAACAAATGCGAAAGGAACTTCTCTAGGCAAGAAACACAAGAGAAGGAAAAGACCTACAATAACGAACCCAAAACAATTAAGAAAATGGGAGTAGGAATATACATATCGATAATTACCTTAAATGTAAATGGACTAAGTGCTCCCACCAAAAGACACAGATTGGCTGAATGGATACAAAAACAAGACCCATATATACGCTGTCTACAAGAGACCCACTTCAGACCTAGAGACACATACAGACTGAAAGTAAGGGGATGGAAAAAGATATTCCATGCAAATGGAAACCAAAAGAAAGCTGGAGTAGCAATTCTTGTATCAGACATAACAGACTTAAAATAAAGACTATTATAAGAGACAAAGAAAGACACTACATATGATCAAGGGATAGATCCAAGAAGAAGATATAACAATTGTAAATATTTATCCACCCAACACAGGAGCAACTCAAAACATAAGGCAAACACTAACAGCCATAAAAGGGGAAATTGACAGTAACACATTCATAGTAGGGGACTTTAACACCCCACTTTCACCAATGGACAGATCATCCAAAATGAAAATAAATAAGGAAACACAAGCTTTAAATGATACATTAGACAAGATGGACTTAATTGATATTTATACGACATTCCATCCAAAAACAACAGAATATACATTTTTCTCATGTGCTCATGGAACATTCTCCAAGATACATCATATCTTGGATCACAAATCAAGCCTTGGTAAATTTAAGAAAACTGAAATTGTATCAAGTATCTTTTCTGACCACAATGCTATGAGACCAGATATCAATTACAGGAAAAGATCTGTAAAACATACAAACACATGGAGGCTAAACAATACACTACTTAATAACGAAGTGATCACTGAAGAAATCAAAGAGGAAATCAAAAAATACCTAGAAACAAATGACAATGGAGACACGACGACCGAAAACCTATGGGATGCAGCAAAAGCAGTTCTAAGAGGGAAGTTTATAGCAATACAACCCTATCTTAAGAAACAGGAAACATCTCTAACGAACAACTTAACCTTGTACTTAAAGCAATTAGAGAAAAAAGAATAAAAAAACCCCCAAAGTTAGCAGAAGAAAAGAAATCATAAAGATCAGATCAGAAATAAATGAAAAAGAAATGAAGGAAACGATAGCAAAGATCAATAAAACTAAAACCTGGCTCTTTGAGAAAATAAACAAAATTGATAAACCATTAGCCAGACTCATCAAGAAGAACAGGGAGAAGACTCAAATCAATAGAATTAGAAATGAAAAAGGAGAAGTAACAACTGACACTGCAGAAATACAAAATATCATGAGAGATTACTACAAGCAACTCTATACCAAAAAAATGGACAACCTGGAAGAAATGGACAAATTCTTAGAAATGCACAACTTGCCAAGACTGAATCAGGAAGAAATAGAAAATATGAACAGACCAATCACAAGCACTGAAACTGAAACTGATTAAAAATCTTCCAACAAACAAAAGCCCAGGACCAGATGGCTTGACAGGCGAACTCCATCAAACATTTAGAGAAGAGCTAAAACCTATCCTTCTCAAACTCTTCCAAAATATAACAGAGGGAGGAACACTCCCAAACCCATTCTATGAGGCCACAATCACTGTGATACCAAAATCAGACAAGGATTTCACAAAGAAAGAAAACTACAGGCCAATATCACTGATGAACATAGATGCAAAAATCCTCAACAAAATACTAGCAAACAGAATCCAACAGCACATTAAAAGGATCATACACCATGATCAAGTGGGGTTTATTCCAGGAATGCAAGGATTCTTCAGTATACTCAAATCAAATAACGTGAAACACCATATTAACAATTGAAGGAGAAAAACCATATGATCATCTCTATAGATGCAGAGAAAGCTTTCGACAAAATTCAACACCCATTTATGATAAAAACCCTCCAGAAAGTAGGCATAGAGGGAAATTTCCTCAACAAAATAAAGGCCATATATGACAAACCCACAGCCAACATCGTCCTCAATGGTGAAAAACTGAAAGCATTTCCACTAAGATCAGGAACACGACAAGGTTGCCCACTCTCACCACTCTTATTCAACATAGTATTGGAAGTTTTAGCCACAGCAATCAGAGAACAAAAGGAAATAAAAGGAATCCAAATCGGAAAAGAAGAAGTAAAGCTGTCACTGTTTGCAGATGACATGATACTATACATAGAGAATCCTAAAGATGCTACCAGAAAACTACTAGAGCTAATCAATGAATTTGGTAAAGTAGCAGGATACAAAATTAATGCACAGAAATCTCTGGCATTCCTATACACTAATGATGAAAAATCTGAAAGTGAAATCAAGAAAATACTCCCATTTACTATTGCAACAAAAAGAATAAAATACCTAGGAATAAACCTACCTAAGGAGACAAAAGACCTGTATGCAAAAAATTGTAAGACACTGATGAAAGAAATTAAAGATGATACAAATAGAAGGAGAGATATACCATGTTCTTGCATTGGAAGAATCAACATTGTGAAAATGACTCTATTACCCAAAGCAACCTATACATTCGATGCAATCCCTATCAAACTACCACTGGTATTTTTCACAGAACTAGAACAAAAGCTTTCACAATTTGTGTGGGAACACAAAAGACCCCGAATAGCCAAAGCAATCTTAAGAACGAAAAACGGAGGTGGAGGAATCAGGCTCCCTGAATTCAGACTATACTACAAAACTACAGTAATCAAGACAGTATGGTACTGGCACAAAAACAGAAAAATAGATCAATGGAACAGGATAGAAAGCCCAGAGATAACCCCACGCACATATGATCACCTTATCTTTGATAAAGGAGGCAGGAATGTACAGTGGAGAAAGGACAGCCTCTTCAATAAGTGGTGCTGGGAAAACTGGACAGGTACATGTAAAAGTATGAGATTAGATCACTCCCTAACACCATACACAAAAATAAGCTCAAAATGGATTAACGACCAGAAACGATCAAACTATTAAACTCTGAGAGGAAAACATAGGCAGAACACTCTATGACATAAATCACAGCACGATCCTTTTTGACCCACTTCCTAGAGAAATGGAAATAAAAACAAAAATAAACAAATGGGACCTAATGAAGCTTCAAAGCTTTTGCACAGCAAAGGAAACCATAAACAAGACCAAAAGACAACCCTCAGAATGGGAGAAAATATTTTCAAATGAAGCAACTGACAAAGGATTAATCTCCAAAATATACAAGTAGCTCATGCAGCTCAATAAGAAAAAAACAAACAACCCAATCCAAAAATGGGCAGAAGACCTAAATAGACATTTCTCCAAAGAAGATATACAGACTGCCAACAAACACATGAAAGAATGCTCAACATCATTAATCATTAGAGAAATGCAAATCAAAACTACAATGAGATATCATCTCACACCAGTCAAAATGGCCATCATCAGAAAATCTACAAACAACAAATACTGGAGAGGGTGTGGAGAAAAGAGAACACTCTTGCAGTGCTGGTGGGAATGTGAATTGGTATAGCCACTATAGAGAACAGTATGGAGGTTCCTTAAAAACTACAAATAGAACTACCATATGACACAGCAATCCCACTACTGGGCATATACCCTGAGAAAACCATAATTCAAAAAGAGTCATGTACCAAAATGTTCATTGAAGCTCTATTTACAATAGCCCGGAGATGGAAACAACCTAAGTGTCCATCATCTGCTGAATGGATAAAGAAGATGTGGCACATATATACAATTGAATATTACTCAGCCATAAAAATAAACGAAATTGAGCTATTTGTAATGAGGTAGATGGACCTAGAGTCTGTCATACAGAGTGAAGTAAGTCAGAAAGAGAAAGACAAATACTGTATGCTAACACATATATATGGAATTTAAGAAAAAAAAATGTCATGAAGAACCTAGGGGTAAGAGAGGAATAAAGACACAGACCTACTAGAGCATGGACTTGAGGATGTGGGGAGGGGGAAGGGTAAGCTGTGACAAAGCGAGAGAGTGGCATGGACATATATACACTACCAAACGTAAAATAGATAGCTAGTGGGAAGCAGCTGCATAGCACAGGGAGATCAGCTCGGTGGTTTGTGACCGCCTGGAGGGGTGGGATAAGGAGGGTGGGAGGGAGGGAGACGCAAGAGGGAAGAGATATGGGAACATATGTATATGTATAACTGATTCACTTTGTTATAAAGCAGAAACTAACACACCATTGTAAAGCAGTTATACTCAAATAAAGATGTAAAAACAAACAAACAAAAAAACATGAGGTTAGTTCAATCTAACAAGTAATGTGATTCCAGGTGAGAAATGAAGTATAGACCTTACTTAACAGATTCAGTCTTTTAGTCTCTGCTATTTAGTCTTCCTCACAGTAGGTGATACACAGATGCATCCTTTGCCAGGACATGACCTGTGCTATTTTATTGTTATCTACATGAAAGGGAAAACAAATTATACTATATTGGTAGTGCCTGTGGAGGTGTTGGGGGTTATGTTTTTGTTGTTGATGATAATGGTGGTGGTAACAATATCTCCATTCCAAATTTTCTCTGTGTATGAGTATGGTTATTTTCTAGAGCTTCAGAAACTAAAGCCTGTCTCAAGAAAGACAATTTTGAATTATTTTATGCTTATGTTTCCCTGCTAATTAGATTGCAGTTTATAATTTATTATAGTGTTCCTTTTTCTCATTTACTGTATTTTTTTGTGAGCTATTTCCATATTAGAATTTTGAAACTTTCTCAAGGAAATATAAACCTTGCCTTTCTGTTAATTATAAGAGCAACTGTGACCACAAGATAATTCTGGAAAGGCAATTAAGCAGTGTTTCAATTTTCTCCAGATTTGTACATTTGTAGTTAAAATCCGCAAGTCTTGGAAGTTATCCTATCCAGACCCCAACTCATTGGGAAAATCCTCCTCACAGCGTCTTCTTTAGATGGCACCCTCTGCTATCCCAGTGCAGCTCGAGATTCTCTAAAAATACAAACTTGCTCCTGTTTCTCCACTTACAGCCCTTCTGTGTTTTCCCGTCCACCATCCTTAACCTGGCTTACCTCTTCATGCTTGGACCCTTTCTACCCTCCAGCTGCATCTTGCACCACCTCAGGTCTTAGCAATCAACACACCACCATGCTGTAATTTTTGCAAGAAAATCTAGAGAAAAAAATCCAATATTTCCTCCTCATGACCATCCCTCAAATATTTAACTGCAGCTATTGGGTATTACCAAGTTTTCTATTTTCCAGGTTAATTTCTCTGAGTCTGGCCATTCTTCAATAATTATGACCTAATTTGTCCATGTCATATGATTGCAGAGTCATTATATAAATTATCCTCAAAAACTGATAGAAAGTACAGGAGGTTCCTCAGACTTTCTCTTTCTTTTTCTTTTTTAAGTTTTCTAACAGGGAAAATGTCTGTTCTGGGATCATATATGTGATTTCAAGGCTTAATACACTTTCAAAAAGGATTATAAGAATATTTTTGGATGAAAAAGAGCTAACATGGATTCACCAAGAATATGTAAATCTGATTAAACTGAATCCAATATTTTGATATGGTCTGTTCTGTTCAGAGAACAATGAACTTTTACTTTCCTTATTCTGGGCACTAAGTTTTATTTATTCAAAACTAAATTTCATAAGCCTTTTCATCATCCACATCCACTCAATTTGCACTGGCCAAGTAAAATCTTACATTAATTTTCATTACTTTAAAGTTCCCCAAATTCGTACCTTGCATTTATTGTTTTAAACATAGATGTGGTAATACATATTCATTTCTGTTGCATCACATCTCATTAATTTTAACTCATTATTTTACCCTATTGAGGTGTTCATCTTTTGAAATCCCATGTTTATATCATTCAAAATTTGAATGAGTTGGCTGTCTTTGTCATCATTCAAGTTATGGATAAAAAAGGTAAAAAACATATACTTAGCAGGTACCTGGAAACCTTGGGCCCAGGAGCCAATTCTTGCTAGGGACACAGGGCCGGGCAGCCACGGGAAGCTAAGGATACAGCATTACATTTAGTCTTCATGCCTCCATAGGCTCCTCTTGGCTGTGACAATTTTGCATACTTCCCTCACTTTTGATGACCTGGACGATGTTGAGGAGTACTGCCCTGTTCTACAGCCTCATAGTCTTCGGCTTCAGTTGGCAGAAAGGAAAAGAGACAGTGGAGCAGCCACTTCAGATTCATAAAAACCACAGCTTAGAGCTGTGTGGGTGACAGGGTCTTGGTGCTCTGGCCAGCTGTCAGACCGGAGCCTGTGACGTGGGAGAACCAAGTTCAGGACATTGGTCCACCAGAGATCTCCCAGCCCTACATAATATCAATCTGCGAGAGCTCTCCCAGAGACCTCCATATCAACCCTAACACCCAGCTCCACACAACGACCAGCAAGCTCCAGTGCTGGACACCCTATGCCAAACAATTAGCAAGACAGGAACAAAACCCCACCCATTAGCAGAGAGGCTGCCTAAAATCATAATAAGTCCACAGACACCCCAAAACACACCACCGGACGTGGACCTGCCCACCAGAAAGACAAGATCCATCCTCATACACCAGAACACAGGCACCAGTCCCCTCTGCCAGAAAGCCTGCACAACCTACTGAACCAACCTCACCTACTGGGGGCAGACACCAAAAACAACAGGAGCTACAAACCTGCAGTCTGTGAAAAGGAGACCCCCAAACACAGTAAGTTAAGCAAAATAAGAAGACAGAGAAATATGCAGCAGATGAAGGAGCAAAGTAAAAAGAACAAACAAATGAAGAGGATTTAGGCAGTCTACCTGAAAAAGAACTCAGAGTAATGAGAGTAAAGCTGATCCAAAATCTTGGAAATAGAATACAGAAAATGCAAGAAACATTTAACAAGGAACTAGAAGAACTAAAGAGCAAACAAACAAGGCTGAACAACACAATAAATGAAATTTAAATTTCGCTAAAAGGAATCAATAGCAGAATAACTGAGGCAGAAGAATGGATAAGTGACCTGGAAGATAAAATAGTGGAAATAACTACCATAGAGCAAAATAAAGAAAAAAGAATAAAAAGAATCGAGAACAGTCTCAGAGACCTCTGGGACATTAAACACACGAACATTTGAATTATAGGGGTCCCAGAAGAAGAGGAGAAAAAGAAATGGACTAAGAAAATATTTGA
Source organism: Stenella coeruleoalba (assembly GCF_951394435.1). NCBI lineage: Eukaryota > Metazoa > Chordata > Mammalia > Artiodactyla > Delphinidae > Stenella > Stenella coeruleoalba. The sequence continues at coordinate 72,196,476 of NC_137158.1, forward strand.
AGAGATTATAGTTGAAAACGTCCCTAATATGGGAAAGGAAACAGTCAATCAAGTCCAGGAAGTGCAGAGAGTCCCATACAGGATAAATCCAAGGAGAAACACTCCAAGAAATATATTAATCAAAGTATAAAAATTAAATACAAAGAAAAAATATTAAAAGCAGCAAGGGAAAGCAACAAATAACATACAAGGGAATTCCCATAAGGTTAATGGCTGATCTTTCTGCAGAAATTCTGCAAGCCAGAAGGGAGTAGCAGGACATATTTAAAGTGATGAAAGGGAAAAAATTGAAATCAAGATTACTCTACCCACCAAGGACCTCATTCAGATGCAATGGAGAAATTAAAACATTTACAGACAAGCAAAAGCTAAGAGAATTCAGCATCACCAAAGCAGCTTTACAACAAATGCTAAAGAAACTTCTCTAGGCAGGAAACACAAGAGAAGGAAAAACCTACAATAACAAACAAAAAACAATTAAGAAAATGGGAATAGGAACATACATATCAATGATTACCTTAAATGTAAATGGATTAAAAGCTCCAACCAAAAGCACAGACTGGCTGAATGGATACAAAAACAAGACCTGTATATATACTGTCTATAAGAGACCGACTTCAGACATAGGGACACATACAGACTGAAAATGAGGGGATGGAAAAAGATATTCCATGCAAATGGAAATCAAAAGAAAGCTGGAGTGGCAATTCTCATAACAGACAAAATAGACTTTAAAGTAAAGACTCTAACAAGAGACAAGGACACTACACAATGATCAACGGATCAATCCAAGAAGAAGATATAACAATTGTAAATATTTATGCACCCAACATAGGAGCACCTCAATACATAAGGCAAATGCTAAAAAGAGGAAATCAACAGTAACACAATTAGAGTAGGGAACTTTAAAACCCCACTTTCACCAATGGAGAGATCATCCAAAATGAAAATAAATAAGGAAACACAAGCTTTACACAACACATTAAACAAGATAAACTTAACTGATATTTATAGGACATTCCATCCAAAAACAAAAGAATACACTTTCTTCTCAAGTGCTCATGGAACATTCTCCAGGATAGTTCATATCTTGGGTCACAAATCAAGGCTTTGTAAATTTAAGAAAATTGAAATTGTATCAATTATCTTTCCCGACCACAACACTATGAGACTAGATATCAATTACAGGAAAAAATCTGTAAAAACTACAAACACATGTAGGGTAAACAATACATCACAGAAGAAATCAAAGAGGAAATCAAAAAATACCTGGAAACAAATGACAATGAAAACATGACGACCCAAAACCTATGGGATGCAGCAAAAGCAGTTCTAAGAGGGAAGCTTATAGCAATGCAATCCTACCTCAAGAAACAAGAAACATCTCAAATAAACAACGTAATTTTACACCTAAAGCAATTAGAGAAAGAAGAACAAAAAACCCAAAAGTTAGCAGAAGGAAAGAAATCATAAAGATCAGATCAGAAATAAATGAAAAAGAAATGAAGGAAACAATAGCAAAGATCAATAAAACTAAAAGCTGGTTCTTTGCGAAGATAAACAAAATTGATAAACCATTACCCAGACTCATCAAGAAGAAAAGGGAGAAGACTCAAATCAACAGAATTAGAAACGAAAACAGAGAAGTAACAACTGACACTGCAGAAATACAAAGGATCATGAGAGATTACTACAAGCAACTACATGTCAATACAATGGACAACCTGGGAGAAATGGAAAACTTCTTAAAAAGCACAACCTTCTGAGACTGAACCAAGAAGAAATAGAAAATATAAACAGACCAATCACAAGCACTGAAATTAAAACAGTGATTAAAAATCTTCCAATAAACAAAAGCCCAGGACCACATGGATTCACAGGCAAATTCTATCAAACATTTAGAGAAGAGCTAACACCTATCCTTCTCAAACTCTTCCAAAATATAAGAGGGAGGAACACTCCTAAACTCATTCTACGAGGCCACCATCACCCTGATACCAAAGCCAGACAAAAATGTCACAAAAAAAGAAAACTACAGACCAATATCACTGATGAACACAGATGCAAATATCCTCAACAAAATACTAGCAAACAGAATCCAACAGCACATTAAAAGGATCATACAATGATCAAGTGGGGTTTGTCCCAGGAATGCAAGGATTCTTCAATATACGCAAATCAATCAATGTGATACACCATATTAACAAATTGAAGGAGAAAAACCATATGGTAACCTCAATAGATGCAGAAAAAGCTTTTGACAGAATTCAACACCCATTATGATAAAAACCCTCCAGAAAGTAGGCATAGAGGGGAACTTACCTCAACATAATAAAGGCCATATATGACAAACCCACAGCCAACATCGTTCTCAATGGTGAAAAGCTGAAACCTTTTCCATTAAGATCAGGAACATGACAAGGTTGCTCACTCTCACCACTATTATTCAACATAGTTTTGGAAGTTTTGCCACAACAGTCAGAGAAGAAAAAGAAATAAAAGGAATCCAAATCAGAAAAGAAGAAGTAAAGCTGTCACTGTTTGCAGATGACATGATACTATACATAGAGAATTCTAAAGATGCTACCAAAAAGCTACTAGAGCTAATCAATGAATTTGGTAAAGTAGCAGGATACAAAATTAATGTACAGAAATCTCTTGCATTCCTATACGTTAGTGATGAAAAATCTGAAAGAGAATTTAAGGACACACCCCCATTTACCATTGCAATAAAAAGAATAAAACACCTAAGAATAAACCTACCTAAGGAGACAAAAGACCTGTATGCAAAAAACTGTAAGACACTGATGAAAGAAATTAAAGATGATACAAACAGATAGAGTGATATACCATGTTCTTGGATTGGAAGAATCAACATTGCGTAAATGACCATACTACCCAAAGCAATCCACAGATTCAATGTAATCCCTATCAAACTACGAATGCATTTTTCACAGAACTAGAACAAAAATTTCACAATTTGTATGGAAACACAAAAAACCCCGAATAGCCAAAGCAATCTTGAGAAAGAAAAATGAAGTTGAAGGAATCAGGCTCCCTGACTTCAGACTATACTACAAAGCTACAGTAATCAAGACACTATGGTACTGGCACAAAAACAAAACTATAGATGAATGGAACAGGATAGAAAGCCCAGAGATATACCCATGCACATATGATCACCTTATCTTTGATAAAGGAAGCAAGAATATACAGTGGAGAAAAGACAGCCTCTTCAAAAAATGGTGCTGGGATAACTGGACAGCTACATGTAAAAGAATGAAATTAGAACACTCCCTAACACCATACACAAAAATAAACTCAAAATGGATTAAATACCTAAATGTAATGCCATACACTCTAAAACTCTTAGAGGAAAACATAGGCAGAACAGTCTATGATGTAAATCACAGCAAGATCCTTTTTGACCCACCTCCTAGTGAAATGGAAATAAAAACAAAAATAAGCAAATGGGGCCTAATGAAACTTAAAAGCTTTTGTACAGCAAAGGAAACCATAAACTAGGTGAAAAGACAACCCTCAGAATGGGAGAAAATATTTGCAAATGAAGCAACTGATAAAGGATTAATCTCCAAAATATACAAGTAGCTCATGCAGCTCAATATCAAAAAAAACCCATCCAATCCAAAAATGGGCAGAAGACCTAAATACATTTCTCCAAAGAAGATATACACATTGCTAACAAACACATGAAAGGATGTTCAACATCACTCATCATTAGAGAAATGCAAATCAAATTACAATGAGGTATCACCTCACATGGGTCAGAATGGCCATCATCAAAAAATCTACGAATAATAAATGCTGGAGAGGGTGTGGAGAAAAGGGAACCCTCCTACACTGTTGGTGGAAATGTACACTGATACAGCCACTATGGAGAACAGGATGGAGGCTCCTTAAAAAACTAGAAATAGAACTACCATATGACCCAGCAATTCCACTACTGGGCATATACCCTGAGAAAACCATAAATCAAAAAGAGTCATGTACCACAATGTTCATTGCAGCTCTATTTACAATAGCCAGGACATGGAAGCAACCTAAGTGTCCGTCAACAGACGAATGGAAAAAGAAGACGTGGCACATATATACAACTGAATATTACTCAGCCATAAAATGAAGCGAAATTGTTATTTGTCATGAGGTGTATGTACCCAGAGTCTGTCATGCAGAGTGAAGTAAGTCAGAAAGAAAAAAACAAATACCACATGCTAACACATATATATGAAATCTAAAAAAAACCAAAATGGTTCTGAAGAACCTAGGGGCAGGACAGGAATAAAGCAGCAGACGTAGAGAATGGACTTAAGGGGAGGGGGAAGGGTAAGCTGGGACGAAGTGAGACAGTGGCATTAACATATATACACTACCAAATGTATAACAGCTAGTGGGAAGCTGCACATAGCCCAGGGAGATCAGCTCAGTGCTTTGTGACCACCTAGAGGGGTGGGATAGGGAGGGTGGGAGGGAGGCGCGAGAGGGAGGGGATACAGCGTTATAAATATACGTATAGCTGATTAGCTTTGTTATACAGCAGAAACTAACATAATAATGGAAAGCAATTATACTCCAATAAAGATGTTAAGAAAACAATAACACATAGTTTGAGGGCAGCTGATATAAAGTCATATTTCATTATCTCATTCATGAAGAAATTTAGAGGCTGTAACAAATATTCTGTAGTCAAGAGTATCAAATCACATTACATATTCTTGGTGAATCCATGTTAGCTCTTTGTGATCCAAAAATATCCTTATAATGCTTTCTGAAAGTGTAATAAGCATTGAAATCACATATATAACCCCAGAACAGACATTTTCCCTGTTAGAAAAGTTAAAAAAGAGAAAGGAAGAAAAAGTCTGAGGAACCTCCTCTACTTTCTATCAGTTTTTGAAGATAATTTATATAATGACTCTGCAATCATATCAGCAACTTCTTCATTACGAGAGAAATATGATGTAATCATCTCCTTACCCAGATTGTTATTTGATATTTTTCTTAACCACAGTGACTCTGGTCTTCCTAATGTGAAAATTATTCCTCTTAGTAGAGAAGATGGAAGTAAAACAGGAATTAGATATCTAAAGTCTAAATTGGTTCTAATGTAAGTTTACCCATATTTTCTCAAATCACACTAAATGAGAGCTGAAGAATCAAAATTATTGTTCAAAAAAAACATTATTTTTCTAAGTCAGTCCCCTCCAGCAGAATTTCAGAAAGCCATACCCTGTCTTCCATCAGCTCCAAATTCCCCCAAACTCATTAAAGAAGGCCCTGAGTTTTCCATGAGCTTCTGAATGTGTGGATGGATGAATTCCTTGATTTTGCGTGGGCAAGGGTGATCCTTTATCAGGGCCATTCCTGCTTTCATGTCGTTCCTTCTCCTCTGTTGCCCCTATTCATGATGCCCCAGTCCCTGCGTGCACCCCAAAGCCTTCTGCTCCCCTGCCACGGGCTGCGGGTTCACAGCCCAGGTCACCATGCTTTCTCCTGCTCCTGATACGGGCTACTCTAATGTCACTTGCTGCTTCCTTGCCTTGTCTCCTTGACACAAACAAGTCACTTTGCTCAAGTGGAGGAACGCCTTTCACTCACAACAAGCTGTGCGTGAGTGTGCTGTGACTTCCTCCTCTTTCTGAGGTTCTAACATAAATCTCTGCAAGTGAAGGTGATGACAATCTGAGTATTATACACCCAGGCATACTCCAAACTCTCCCTCCCTTTTGACAGAGACTCATTTTTTTTTTTTTTTTTTTTTTTTGGCAGCACTCTCCTGGATCTAAACTCTCTACTGCATTGGGCCCAGGATGATCCAAGATAATCTCCCTACCTCAAGGTCACCTGGTTACCAAACTTAATTCTATCTGCAAATTTAATTCCCTTGCCACGTAACTTACGAGGCCACTCCACCTGCTATCCAGTGGACCACATCTATCGATAGGAAATACCCATGCCTTGCTTGCTCTGACAAACGGAGTGCTGGCTGATACCTGTGCAGACACATTAATGCAGTACCACAGGCCACTTCAGCTTTCTTGGACATGACCAGGAAGTAAGCTCTATCAACATTCAACTTGAAGGAATACATTTCTGAGTGGTCCTCTCCACAGCACCCAACTTGGAGTGCTATTATATCTCTCCTTCTTCCTCTTGGAAATAATGACCTTGTAGATGGTCTCTCCAATCTCTGACCCTTTCTTATGATTCTTGGCCACGGCTGGTGAGTCCAAGTCACAAAACCATTTCTGTAACATTTTCTGTGTAAATCCTGCATAAGGAGATCTATCTTAAGACTGTTTCAGTATTTAAAATTTATTTTATTGGCACCTTGGTAGAAATTTTATTTTTAATACCCTGTTACATGGTCTCTTCAACTGTTTAGTATTATAAATGATTCTGCAGTGGATGTTCTTGTACTTACATAATTTCATAAATATTCAAGATGTTAGATAAGTCTAAGAAGTGGAATTAATGGCTAAAGGGTCCTCATTTTGACTTTTAATGGATATTGCTAAATTGATGTTTATATTGCTTTATATTCCTACATACAGGTATATACTAATTTACACTTCTAGAAGCAGACAATTGAGGCAGACTGTTTTTCCACACTACTACCAACAGGACATGATGTATACCTTTCATGCTTTGTCTATTGCATTGATGATAAAATTTTTTTTATTGCATTTCTCTTCTGATTAGAAATGGATATGCTATGATTGTGAGCTATTTGCAATCATAGGTGTTTCCTATGTGTTTTTATGTTTTAGAATGTAGAATGTTCTGAATCCAAGTAGCATGAAGCCAAAGTGTGGGTGCAACTAATATTGAGAATCTTCCCGAGGGAAAGAATTAGGGATGTGAGGCAACAAGATTCAGTAACCAGAGCCGTGAAGCCCCAGACTCTGCTGACACTTCCTGATCCTTAGAGATTTTACTTTGACCATTTACAGCTTGAAGAGTGACAATCATGAAGCTCTTATGACTTTAGTGCTGTCTCTTTCTCTCTTAGTGGAGGATACAGAAGCAGAGGCTCCATTCAAGAAATGTAGAAGTCTCTCTTTGATTGGGGCTCAATTTGATAAAGGGAGAGTTAATATTACACAATCCTGAATTAAGAAGGAATATTCTTAAGAATGCTGACATATAAGCAATGCTTAAAATGTGCAGAAACTCCTAATTACAAGTTTGTTATATTTAAGTGTCCAAAACGGATGAGAAAGATATACTAATAGTTTAGCCTGTTTTCAATCTAAAAACATTAAGGAGTCTATAAATATCAAACTAATATTGACGCCTTCATACAAAACCTTAAACTTTGTGTTCTTTCTCGAGTTGGATAAAATGACTATATAATGCTCTCTGTTATTTCAGATGAACATTGACATTCAGTGCCCTTTCGTGTGGGATCTTACACAATTCAAGTTCTATACTGAGCATATAATTTATGTCCAATGACATGTCTCTTGAACTGGTGAAGGAAAAAGAGAAGACATCTTCAATTCCTTCCCCGTGAAAAATATAGGGCTAGGAAATGAGAATGTAGACTTCAGGTATTTTGATCTATTTAGAGAATCCTCAGTTCTGAATAATCCAAATAAATGAAGTTTTGTGACAGTATTTAATGGTGATTAAATGTTGGATCAAGAAATAGCCCAAGGATAGAATAATTTACCACGTTTGAATAAAACTTTTATTTTAAAGGCTCTTCCCCAACCAGCATAACCACTTTGCTCAGATGATCTTTCCCACCCTCTTATTGGATGAGCGCTGCCTTCAAAATAGTACAGGTCACAGGTCGTCCTCACTTTGACTGGTAGCGCAGGGCCATAGAAATGACCATGCAAGCTGAGACTACACAAAGTGATCCTAATAATCGGTGGGAAAAATTACAATTGTTCCATGACTTTTAAAAACGTTTGTCAGAACTGTAAAAACTCTCTTACCATAGTTCATAAATGTATAGTCAAATGTAAAAGAGAATAAAAGTAATATTTACTTAATACATTGTAATTTAAAATATCAGAAACCTTGACGTTGTTAAGATCACCTTCACTAAGTTTTCACTAAGTTCCTCTGGCTGCCCATCCTTAGTTGCTCAAACAGGCCAGTGTAAACATTCCCCACATCCAGCTATTTCTTCTATAGCTCCATTTATGTTCATTCAATATGCTATCCCTTGTCTCTTTGTAGCATTTTCATCTTTCTGTTCATTATCCATTTGTGTAAAATGTCATGTGGGTCTATCACTGGGACATAAGGAAGCAGCACAACTACAGGCTTTGCTGTCTGTTATGTGAACTGAATAACAGATGTGCAGTGATCAATCTGACAAATTTTGAAAGAAGTGACATGATTGGTTACTGATCACGACAGGCATCTGTTATTGACATAGTGATTGTGGACTGAAGAGCAAGCAGGAAGTTTGCACTGATGTACTTGCTCAGTTAACATGCCATGGTAACTGAACTTCATGTACAAGGGAACTGTGCAAAGCAAGGACTGACTTGAAATGTTGTATTTATTTCTTTATTCCTAAGGTCTGTCTTTTGTTAGCAATCAAAAGGCTCCTTTTTTCTAAGTGTAGTTTAAGAAAATGGGAGGAAAAAAGTGAACAAAATACTAAGATCTGATGAAAGATCATTCCTATGTACATCTCTACATTTTACTTTATTTATCAGATGACTTACATAATATTGACTATGCCAGGCATTTTCTAAAAGCTTTACAAACATCATCCCTTTTAGCCATCTGAACAATAATGAGGTAGTTACTATTATTTTCCTTCTCTTAAAAATGAGAAAATAGGAAAAAAGAAGATAAGTGATATGCCTAAGACTACACAGCTTGTCAATGGCAGAGCAAGATTCAAACCTAAGCAGTCTGGCTTTGGAGGCTGTGTTTTCAACCACTGAACAATGCTGCCTCGTGTCATCAGCCTGTGTTGCTAATTCTGCAAAGTAACACATTATCAGGTCATTGCTCTTCCCAGTAGAGTTAGGCCTTTCTCATTTATTGTTGTAGTTTATGACTATAAATACAAAATTCAGTACATAAAGCTGACATTATTTACAACAGAGATTACTAAGGCTCCACAGAGCTTAGGGGAGACATTGTGCCGTTTTTTTTTTAGAGGAGCCATGAGTGCAAAGGGAATGATTTGGAAGAAAGGGGATGTAGCTGGTGACATCTCAGAAATCAACTAGATCAGAAGGTCAGAAGGTTGAAGTTCTGATCATGAATTTCTACATGATGTAGGAAGAAACACCAGGGATCATGGAATGAATAAATTACTTAATCCATTTCTACCCAGATTACAAGGGTCTCCTTAGGGAAATATTCAAGCCAACTTTACTGAAATTTAAATGGCATAGATTTTACTTTGCTTGGCAAACAACCATCCACCTCTCCAACCACTAAGCCTGAAAATTATAAAAGTAAATTTTAATGAACCTGACAAACATTGAGAAGAAAAATAACTCTATAAAGTAAGCACAACTGATACAGCACTGCAAGTTCAAAAATATTATCCCACTTCCCTCGTTTAATGTCTGTTCGGAGAATACTAGTAATCAGATAACTTAATCTGCTTCATTGGCATTGTGGTTAAAGATTAAAGTGGCTGTTTATTTTTAAATCTTTTTGTGTTTCATTGCCACTTCCTGAATGTCTGCTTGGTGCCTAGCAACTGCCAACCATCCAATTTTCAGTGCTACCCTTTTCTCTCTTTGGCAAATAAAAAGAAAAAACCAAAAGCTTATGCAGGTTGTTACTAAAAATAACTTATTTCATAAAACAATATAAATGACCTAGAATAAGCCATTCATGAATACAAGGTCACGGTAAAAAGCACAAGTACAGTAGAGGGTCTATGTCTCATGGACTTTTTCTTTCCAGTTTCCAAGTCCAGTTCCACTAGTTGTGAGAATATTTTTATTATCTATACAATAGATCTTCAGGTCCTGAGTGATTTCACCTAAAAGGAGGAAGAAAGGAGAGGATCCATACTGAAGAAAAATTAGCAAACTTGTGTGCAGGTATGGGGGAGCACAGTGAAAAGCATATGAACTGGAGAGAAGAGACAGGCTTATGTCCCAGGCAAGGGAACTAATCACTGAAGACAGCAGTTTCCCTTAAGAAGAGAGAATCGAGCTATATGATCTCTAAATTCACTTTAGGCTCAAAATTTGAGTAATACTACAAAAGTACTTTAATTATTTCAAGGTCATCCAATAAATTGTAACATTCATTAGTTCATGCCACTCAGTGCTGATACGCCTCCATTGGCTTCCCACCTCTCTTAGAATAAAATCCAAATTCTTTACCATGGCCTAAAGCCCTGAGTGATCTCTCTCGCCCCAACCTCTTCTCCATTCACACCACCATCTGTTCACATGCCTGTTTCAGTTACTCACACTTGCTAAGCTTATGTCTGTCACAAGACTTTTGCCCTTCCTTTTCCTTAAACATCCTATGATCCACATCCAAGCTTATCAAGACTGCCACCTCCTTGTCCTTCTCTAAGCCCAAATGTTACCTTCTCCTTTTCATAGTGGCTTTCCTTGTCCAGCTGACCTAAAGGAGATTTCTTCCCCAGTTAATCTCTATCATCTACCTTGTTTTAACTTTCTCTATAGTACTTAACACAACTTGCAATGATCTTATTCATTCGCTTGCTCTTTATCTACTTTCTCTGTACAAGAACATAAACTATGGGAGGACAGGGATCTTACCCATCTTATTGCCCCATGTATCCTCTGGAACAGTGCCTGGCAAAGAGCAGGCACTAAGTAAGTATTTTGAGAATAAATTAATGATCATATATAATTTACTGATGCACCACCAATGCCAAAGCACAATGCTAAATATGCTCTTTTTAAAAAAAAAAAAGTGAAAGCAGGTTTATTTAGAGAAGTACACATTCCATAGATAGAATCAGTCCATCTCAGAAGGCAAGAGTGGCCTCCAGGTGCAGGGGTGGTTAGTATTTATGGGCTGGGTAATTTCATAGGCTAATAAGTGGGAGGATTATTCCAACTATTTGGGGGAAGGGGCGGGGATTTCCAGCAACTGGGCCACTGCCACTTTTTGGCCTTCTATGGTCGGCCTTGGAACTGCCATGGAGCCTGTGGGTGTGTCATTTAGCATGTGCTAATGTAGCACAATGAGTGTATAATGAGGCTCAATATGTAAAAGAGTGACCTTGATCACCTTCTTATAAAGGTGTCAGCATGAATTATTATGTGTTCTGTATTTATACAGAATGAATTTATTAATCATTAATATTTATTAATAATGAACTATTTTTAATAAATATTCATTATTTATAATTATTAATAAAGTATTTATTAATAAATAAATGTGATGTTTATTAATTATTTATTAATAAACTCCCATAGTTTATGCTCTTGTACAGAAGAAAGTAGATAAAGAACAAGTGAATGAATAAGATCATTGCAAGTTGTGTTAAGTACTATATAGTTAAAACAAGGTAGATTTATTAATTATTTATTATGTGTTCTGTATTTATTTAAAGTAGCACTAAAGTATAGTGCTAGTTTCCTAGCACTGCTATAACAAACTACCATAAATGTGTTGGGTTAAAACACCACAGTTATTACGTTATAGGTCTGGGGGTCAGAAGTCTAACATGAGTCTCATGGGGCTGAAATCAAGGTATTGGCAGGGCTGCATCCATTCTGAAGATTCTAAAGAATAATCTATTACCTTACCCTTTCCAGCTTGCAGAGGCTGCCTGCATTCCTTGACTCATGGCCCCTTCCAGCTTCAAAGCCATCAATGGCCAGTTGAGTCTTTACTATGCTAATTCACTCTGACACTGATTCTCCTGCCTCCTTTTATCACTTACAGGGAACCCTGCGATTCTATTAGGCCTACTTGGATAATTCCAGAATAATTCATCTAAAAATCCTTAAGTTAATCACACTGCAAAGTCCCTTTTGCCACGTAACGTGATAGATTTACAGGTTCCTGGAATTAGGACACTGACATCTTCGGGGGGCTATTATTCTGCCTGCCACCTTGTCATTTGGCCTGAATCTGGAAACAAATCACCCTTGTCTTTGGTAATCCTGTGGAAACCTCTTATCTTTCAAACATGTGCTACACGGTTGCATTCTGGAGAGGAATTCCCCATAAATAATTGTATCTCTCATTATCCCACCTCTGGGTGTGTGGCCTGAGGGAGTAACACTAACTTTGCACAAATTGAGCAAAGGGTTTAGACTGCCACCTCCTATGCATATAAACAGCCTAAAAATTAGCTGACTTAGCAGATGATGACATCTCTGGGCAGTCTAAAAATCCATTTCTGTTGCTGGCAGAAGATAATTACAAGAAGAGAAAACACATTCCATTCTTATCACCAAAATAAGAAAGACAACACCACTGTATATTGTAAGAAGATAAAATTCAGTGAGAGTCAAGCAAATTGCATCATTATTAGAAGGATCTACCCTAAGCCTGGGAGATGGGGAGAGAGGAGCAGGACGATGGGCTCCAGAATCGGCGCTGACGAAGGCGATTCTCCTCATTTGCCTAGGGTAAGTCAGCCTGTACAGTTAAGCGAACCCAGGGGCCTAACACATTAACTTGCCATTGATATATTCTATCTGCCTTGGCACAGCTAGTGTTTCTGGCATTATTTATGCAGGCAGTCTTGCTACATTTGCACAGCATGTGGCACTGTTCATAGCAGGCTCCTGATTATTGTCAATGAATAATGCCCCAGAAGCTCTTAACCCTTTGTGCTTATGCCTAATAACTAAACCAGCAATAGCTGCTTCTCTGTGTTCTGATTAAAATTACAGCACAGCCGGGCTTCCCTGGTGGCGCAGTGGTTGAGAGTCCGCCTGCCAATGCAGGGGACATGGGTTCGTGCCCCGGTCCGGGAAGATCCCACATGCTGCGGAGCGGCTGGGCCCGTGAGCCACGGTCGCTGAGCCTGTGCATCCGGAGCCTGTGCTCCGCAACGGGAGAGGCCACAGCAGTGAGAGGCCTGCGTACCGGAAAAAAAAAAAAAAAAATTACAGCACACCCACAAATAAACTACCAGCGGCAGGATCCTTTTGGCATCAGTGACCACCACTGCCAAGTTACAAGTTCATATTTTTCCCTGTTATACTATAAACAGTGGTCACTGGTAAGACTTTTTTAAAAGGTGATGAAACCTAAACATGGATATCAGAATTTTCTGAAATCACATATGGCTTGAATTACCCAGGCCAAAATATGTATCAGGCCTTGCTTGGGAATTTACCCATGAGGGATGTGGAGAATAACTGCAGAGAGGTGGAAATTCCTACACAGTCATTCTTCTAAATTATTAAAAACTGCATGGAAATTTATCTTCTAACATTCAGAGACTTCCTTCTGCCAGCCCACCTTGTCAGAGAGCTTCAGAAGAGGCCTGTGGACCCCAAAATTTGCCCTTCATGGCTCAGTCTGATAAAGAGAAAAATCCCTCAGAGATTTCCCCTTTACCTCTTCCCAAAGGCCACGTAGAAACACTTTTCCAAATTTATAGGAAAACTGGTTCTCCTTTGGCTAAAATACCATGAGGGTAATCTCTACGCCTGATGCCTCGTTTAAGTGTCTCTAACGAATATATTCCAAATTCGTGCAAGAAGCAAGCATTCAGAAAGACATATTAACCTCTTTTATGAGATCACTAAAGGCACTGCTTAATTTATGACTCATGACTTATGAAGACAGTACAAAGTGCCACAGACACTAGAGAGGGAGGTAGAGCCAGGGCCCTGGACAGAGTGGTCCTGTTTGTCAACTGTAGTGATGAGGGACGTCGCCACTAAAGGGCTCAGGACTGCCCACACCTCCCCTGGACTTTCTCTGGCTTCCTCATATGACAAGGGCATGTTAGTTTCCTGAGATGCCAAAACAGATGACCACAACCTGGGTGATTTTAAACACCAGACATTTATTCTCTCACAGTTCTAGAGGCCAGAAGTCCAAATTCAAGGTGTCACAGGGCCGTGCTCCCTCTGAAAGCTCTAGAAGCAGTTCCTTCCTTGTCTCCCTTAGTTTCTGGTGGCTCCAGGCATTCCTTGGCTTATGGCTGGATAACGTCAGTCTCTGTCTCCATCTTAACATGGACTTCTTCCTTGTGTGCCTCTGTATCCAAATCTCCCTCTCCTTTCAGTTGTGAAGTCACCAGTCTGATGACTGCATCGAGACCCTTAACTAATTACATCTGTGAAAACCCTATTTCCAAATAAGGCCGCATTGTGAGGTTCCAGGTGGACAATCTATTCCAGAGTCTGGCTCCTCTGCCTGGGTTAGGCTACTGTGAGAAGAATTTGCATTCTCCTGGCTCCCAAATTCCTTATCCTGCAGCCGCCCTGGTCCTCTGGTCCTCGCAGGAGGTGCGCCTCTCCTGCTCTGAGGCCCTGCTCTGTCCCAGGCTTTCTCCCAAAGGAATTCCCCAACCAAGCTGGCTCCATTCCATCCCCCACCTTCTCTGGGGAGACAAGATGGGCCTCTGTCTCCGAGGTTCTCTTCTTCCCCCTGGAAGACTTTGCAATCTGCCACTCAGCACTCAGGCAACCTGAAGGAACTCAACTTTATTTAAAATACACTTTTCTTTTTCTGTATAAAGGTGATGCAGCCCTGTTATGAGATTATTTTTTTAAAAAATAATCAGAATATTAAAAAGAGAAAAATCGTCACTGATATCACCCATAGAGACAACCACTTACTGTTTAGATGAATCCCCAACAATCTTTCTCTATGAGATATGTTACACTTTTTTAAAGAGTTAGGACAAGACTGCATGTTTTGTTTCCCACCCCTTTGAATCTCAGATGCCCAGAACTGAATGAACTCATAAATTTTATGATATAATAAACACCTATGAAAACAACACTCAAGTATTAGAATTTCTTTTCAGCTTGCTCTTTTCACATTACCTGTCCTAATTATTTCCTCATGTCATTAATAATCTCTAAAACACAATTTTAATGGCTGCTTATTATTTCATGTTATATGTGCGCTGCAATTAATTTAAATCATCCTACATTATGGACATAGAGACCAAGTCCAATTTTAATAAAATAATAATAAAGCAATGTATAACTTTATTTATAAATCTTGAATATCTCTGATGTTACATCAAAATACATTTCTTAATCAAAAGATAAAGATGTTTTGAAGTTTTTGATACATAAAACTAAACCTCTAGCTTATAACAATTTATAATTTCACCATCTGGTTCATTACTCTCTTCAAACACTATTAACTGTGTCAACTTTGACTAACTCAAAAGACAATGTTATAGCATTCTCATTTGCATTTCTTTGATTACTAGGGAAGTTAGAGATTCTTATCATATATTTATGAATCATTATACTTCTTTTGTAATGGCCTCTTCAAATTCTTTACCTGTTTTTTCTATTTATCTTTTCAATAACTCACCTGTTCATTCAACAAATTTTTATTGTGTGTCAACTACGTGCCAGACAGTTGGCTGGATCGAGGGAAGAGAATGTTGGGGGCGAGCGTGGGGATGAATGTGTGTGTTGGTTTCTGCCTTCATGGAAAATTATGTTCATTTTCTCATAAATTTATAAGATCTCTTTATGTATTAAGGCCATTAACACTTTGTCATGTGTCACTAACATTTTTACTAATTCATCATTTTCACATATGGTAAGTATTATATTATGGAAGTTCGTGAGAGATTATTTGTAACTGGGGAGGGAGAGGAAGGAAGGAGTTTATTTTTTGAAAGAACGTTCTCACCAAAAATGTCTAGCTATTATTCTTCTCATTCTCTTGTGTTTTCACTCTTCATGTAATTTTTCCATTTGGACTTTATTTTGATATATGACATGAGGTTTTAGAACCTCATTCTTTTCCAAATGGTAATTAATTATCCCAGTATCATGTTTTAATGATCTGCCATTTTCTCATTATTTAGAAGTTCATGTTTATCATACATAATATTTTATAAACATCCAATCTGTTTCTAAGTTTTCTGTTCCATTCCATTGTTCTGTCTATTCTTAGGCCAAGGTCACAGTGTGCATTATTCAAGCTTTATAACATGTTTAGTATAGGACAGTGCAAATTATAGCATTTTTACAAAATTTAAAACTCTCTTCTTTTTCCTCATCCAGGATAGCTTTATTACAAACACCAAAGAACAAGAACCTCCCATGGAGACTTTGGAATTGTCATAATTTCCCTTTAGACTGTAAACTATATAAAGTTTCATTCACCTTTATTCTCAGTTGCTAAGTAATTCTTCCTAATTATCTTTTACTCCACAGTCCCTTAATATACCTGACCCTAATGCCCCATCTCACAGGACCACACTAAACAGAACTGTCAACGCAGGTCATCTATTTAAAACTCGGTCTCATAGACCAGGAGAGTTGTAGGACCAAAGGAAAGTTGCTTAGACATTAAAAGGAAAAAAGACAGTTTCAAATGCAAATTGAATTAGCAATGTAAGTTTATAAATCAAGAAAAATAAAAATTCAGTTAACCTTTCCTTTGTATTGATTTATATAGTACAAGCATTTTGAAAATGAAAGTATTTTAGATATTTTATGATTATTAAAAGATTTGTTGGCTAGCCTGGTCCAATAAAGCATTGCTCTAGAGAACAGACCAAAATAGAAATTCCCTAACATTCTTATTTATAATAAACTCTAAGAGCTGCACTGGGTTCAGATAGCCATCTGCCAGAGCTTTTCCCTAAGAACACCTATGCAAGCTTTAGTTCTTTCTGAACCTTCTACTTGTCCCACATTGTTCTTGTCCCTGGCTGTTTGACCTGCAACATTTGTGTGTATACAAGGAAGATGATATACATGCTTACAAAAGTACAAGTTTTAGTACAGCATCACAAGCAAATGTATGTATTGTTTCCATGAGTTTTGGAAAAAGAAATTAAACAATGAACTCGCTTACATTTTCCAGAGAAAGTTCTGGAAAATCAGCAGATACCAAACTATTTATTTTCTATAAAACTTGATAAAACTGAATAATTAGGGTGCTACATTTATTCAGGTATAAGCGATAACAGCTTGCTTAAAACTTTTTCAGTCCATTCCAAATAACACAACTCATTCACCCTTTTCTCTCTAGGCACCTAAAAATAGGTCAAATTTCTTATTCAAGAGTCCAAAGAAACTTACCTATATATGTTGTTATGCTCTATTCAAGAACTGGGTTGAAGCAAACCAGGTACCTCTTGGATAAAGCATTCAAACTAATTCCAATGGAAAATAAAGGGCCACATAATTCTGCTGTGAGATATAGGATGAAGGACCAGCCATGAAAAGAGGCAAACACTCACTCACAAGCCCTTCTATGTGACGTGTATGGTTTCATATGTATTGATCTCAACCTTACTCCTTCTTTTTTTTTTCCTTTGGACATCTTTATTGGAGTATAATTACTTCACAATGTTGTGTTAGTTTCTGCTGTATCACAAAGTGAATCGGCTATACGTATACGTGTATCCCCATATCCCCTCCCTCTTGCGTCTCCCTCCCTCCCCTCCCACCCTATCCCACCCCTCTAGGTGGTCACGAAGCACTGAGCTGATCTCCCTGTGCGATGCAGCTGCTTCCCACTAGCTAGCTATTTTACATTTTCAACCTTACTCCCTCTTAAGTGGTTAGTTTCTCAATCCCAGCACCTCCGCCCCTCTGGTGTTGAGCATGAAACTCAGACTTTGAAAGGTGCACTGAAAGTGCTGAAAGACTACCCCCAGTTTCTTTATATACTTCCTTGGCAGCTCTTACGTAGCACCAGGAAACAGTCCCATCTCAGAAAAATCATCACTAGGGATTCTTCCAGGGGTCTCAGGACTTGAACATGCCCCTCATGTGTTGTTGAGGGGTGCTTTGCAAACAGTGTCGCTGAAAATATCTGTGTAAGAACTGAAGTTCTTACTCACCCACAGAATCACAGCGTTCAAGACCAAAAAAGCTGCCTCAACCATGCAGGCATCAGACTGAGGCTATAAACATGCAATGGTCACTGGACCCTTAATTCCAAGTAGGTCCTCTTCACAATTCTCTTTTCCACAACTTTTGAAATGTCTTATTTTTCCCAATTTCAAGTGACAATCACTCTATAACTAGCTATAATTTAATTTATATGTAAATTAATATTTTCATTTTCATTTATGTTTCAATTGAGGCTGAAAAAAGTCACTATGTCTGGTTTATTGAAAGCTAAAAGATTGAGTCTTCTTATGTAAACTAAAGATAGAATTCTAAATTATATTTATACTTTACAATTTAGTAAGCTGATTATATTAAACTGGACTTGTGACATTTTCTAAAATGTCTGGAGTTTTCTTACTCAGCACATTTTTAGTTCACATTTCTTATTAAGAGCTCGTGAACTTATTGTATCACATTTTCTTTTTTCTGATCCCACGCTGAAGTCATAGTCATCACATATTTCTTGGCAATTTCAGGAGTTATCTGCTCCTTTCAAGACAGGCTTGTTGAATGCAAACTTTACCTGGACTTCATGGAATCACTTATTTCTTGTGATATTTCTGTAATATCACACCAGAGGAATGAGAATGTTCTATGACAAAGATCTAGGGAAATAAAATGTTCTATGACAAAGATCTAGTAAAAGTTCTTACTTTCCCAAGATCTTTGTCACAGAACATTCTCATTCCTCTGGTGTGATATTACAGTAGAAGTTGACAAAACTTCAGTGACATAGAGACTCCAACGTACAGGGTCATGCAATTAAAATTATGTATCACACTGACTAATTAAACAAATGCTCAGGAACACATAATTTAGTATCCTTTTTATGCACTGACAATTCAAAATAGATGACTTGAGTTTAATGTGACTTATAAGCAGTTAAGGTTTTTAAAACTTTTAAAATAAATAAAAATATACCCAGAAATTTAGATAGGTCTTATAAACAATAATAACTAGCATTTATACAGTTTTTGATGTGCCAAACACTTTATCGGTCCATTTAATCTTTACAACAACTCGAAGTTAGATACACTCGGCCCTCGGTATTTGCAGAATCAGTGGAGATGGAGGACTGACAGTGCTGCCATTTTATTACGAGGGATTTGAGTATTCGCTGATTTGGGTATCCGTGGAGAATCCTGGAACTAATCCCCTGCAGATACCAAAAGACAACTTTACTATTATCATCACTTTCACAGATGAAGCAGCTAAGGTACAGGAAGGTGAAGTAACTTGCCCAAAGTCACATAACTCCAGAGGCAGAGTCCAGATCCTGACTCCAAACTCATGTTTTTAGCCGGAATGCAATACTACCCTTAAAACTTATTCCCAGGCAGTTTCCATTCAAGTATTACCCAAGAGCCTGACCTTGCTAAAAGTCTATTATCAGATGAGTTATGACTAATTCACATAGCTACGCAGGATGGAATCCACAGTCTTGCAATAACATCCAAAGCTCCATCTTGGCCCGAAAATAACTGCCATGCAGAGGTCCTAAGCTACAAATGCAGGATTTAGCATATAAAACTATAAGAGGCCCAAGTAAATTTGAATTTTAGGTAAACACAACTTTTTTAACATAGGTATTTTCAGGCCTCTGATATGGTTTTCTGTTCCTATATCCCCCTCTTCCCCAGCCAACCAGCTGCCCTGTGATAGCAACTCCTCCAGCCCAGTGCCTAAGCCATGTGACTTAACGGACTGAATTATAGGACAGCCCCCTGTCCAAAAGGTTTAATCCATCTCTTTATATTTCAACTGAAGCCTGAGTCGCAGAAGGTAGGGTATTTGGATGCCAAAGCATCAGCAAAAATTGTCACAAATTCTGAAATGTCATTCTCACTCTCACCATTCTCCTGGTCCCCAGTTCTCAGTGCAGTGAAACATTCAGCACTTCACATTGAGAAGAAAGTGTTTCTGACTCTATCACTTTCTGGATATTCAGTTTCAGTCATAAAACGTAAAGAGCAAATGGACATGGTCTTTGGACATTTGAGGACAGAATGTGGTCCTGGATGCTATGTATCTGAGAGTCTTTGGCCTGGGGATCAGGCCAAAATGCATGATTTCATGTAAAATTAATTACCGGGTGAGCTTCTCATTACTGAGTTCACAGTGGCCTTGAAAAATATTGTCCCTCGAGGTATGCCAAGTCAAAATCATGCAAAGTGCTATTTAATTGATGCATTGAACTTAAAGGCAGCCAACTCCATCATATTAGCCCTGTGTTGGTCACATCAGCAACTGCTCAACAAATAACTTGTTGACTGATTGACTGAAGGGATATTGGAAAGGTACTGGGTGACTTTCTGCTGTATGACAAGATGTCCTTAGCAAGGATGAACCCAGCAGGGCAACAGAAAGCAATTGTGGAAGCTGCTGAAAATTATTCATGAGAGCCAAAAAAGAAGAGAAACACATTATCTGCATTCTATGCTGGTTGTATAAGCACTGGAAATGGAGTTATCACAGCAGCAAGGACAGAGAAAATTGCACAGGATTGAGAGGAGGCTTGGATTTTGGTCCTCTGCCAATAACCCTATTGGAGGCCACGGACAAGTTCATTTACATTCTCTCTGAAGTTCAGTTAAACATTTTCTAAGGTCACTTCTATTCTTTAATTTTATAATTTTTCTTCTGACTCAGGTTTATATGTATTTAAGCATCAAGAAATTTCAGCTTTCTGTCTCTTCTCAAGTATTGATTTGCTGCTTTCATTCCTCAACTTTCTAAGCAGATCCCATACTTGAAAAATGTCAATTTCTTATGAATATCCCTACTTCTAAGCAAGTTCAGCTAGCTAGATTAATCAGTATAGACCTAGAGCTGTCATACAATCAATCCTTCTTATAGGCATTCATTCTTTTAGTTCAGTGAATGCTGAAATTCTAGTCAATAAATATTTAATATTTATTAAGAACCGCCTACATGTTATGCACTGAACCAGGTACTGGTGAGAAGGTCTATTCTCTCAAAGAGCTTATAGTCTTGGTAGAGAAATAGAAACGTAAACAGAATTTCATCAAATTGTGGTACATTCTGTAACAGAAGTGTTTACAAAGAGTCGTGGTAGGCTAGAGGGAAGGTGACCATCTCCTATCTGAATCAATCAGAGAACTTGTTCACAGAGCAGGGACAATTTGAGCTGAACCTTGAAAGATGAGGTTGTCAGACAAAAGAGCTAAAAGAGGCATTCCAGGCAGAAAACACAAGATTATTCTGCAATGATTCACACAACTGATAAAGGCTTGAGGGGAAAGGGAGCTGGAGAAGCCAAAGAGGCCACGTTGATAGCTAAAAAGTCTCAGAATGAAGAGAGAAATGAAGAATCAAAGTAAAAAAAATCATAAAAATATATTAAGATAAGTATGTATGTTTGTAGGGCAAAGCTTGAGGGGAGATTAAGAATATGAACCCCTGCTTTAGAGAAAATCTCACTAACCAACACAGAGAACAGGATCTTTTACAAGCCGGTCTTTAGAGCAAGACATTTGGTTGTAGCATCAACCAATGATTCTGTATTGAGTTTCTCATTTTGCATAACAGTGGGTCTTCACAAGGCTTACTTATTGACCCCCAAACTAAAGCTACCCTTCCTTCCCCAGCAAGTACTCTCCATCATGTGACCCCATCAATTACACCTTGTAAGTGCATCGTCTATTACCTGTTTATTTGCTTTGGACATGAAAAAATATGGTTCCTTCCACAGACGCTATCATTTGTGCTTGTGTTTCTCTTCTCGAGTAAAGAATTAATCACTTGTATGCTCCAAACCTGGCAGTGCCTAGAGCAGTGTTTGGCATATCAAAGCCAAAAATCCCATATTAACATCTTGGAGCACGAACCACATTTTCTCTTTATATGCACTAACCATCACAACATCTCAATTACCCAGGGGCCTCGTGATCCTTTGATAAATAGCGGCAAAATTTATTTCTTATTTGTATTACTCTTTGTATTTTAAAAATCCCTGAAGGATACGGCTCCTAAATCCTAATGAAACCTGTTTCCCCTCTCGACTAGAATGAGTTAAGGTGCTGGAATAGACACAGATGGGGAAAAAAAGATATAATTAGGAATCAGCAGAACAGTGGCTTTCCTACTTGCATTGCATGGTTCCTTTCATTGAGTATAATGTATGAGCTTCAGTATAATATGTAATATGGTCATCAATTTTAATTTTGCCAGTCTTTCATTTGACTATTGCTGCCATTCCCATCTGAATCTTCAAAGGGCACTGTCAGGATGATTATCACAGCCACCAGATCTTTCTCCTATAATATCACTGAATCTGATCAACTTATTTTCTTTGCAACTTGGGATCACAGGTAGAAAGCTATTGCACTCACTCTGATAATCATCTTTCTCCAAAAGCACAAATTTTAAAAGCAGTGATTACAGACTGCATATTCTGTATGTAACACATTTAATATAATGATTAATAATATGAATACAACCCATTTTAGACAGATTCTATTCCACATTGAAATGGCTATAGCACATGGGATTGAATACCCCTGCCTCTATTCAGTTAAAGCAGAGTTTACATCTCAATTGAGGACATAAGAAAAGAAAGCATTCTCAAACTTGGCCATTTCACCAAAAAGATCTCTCTGATATTTAAATGTTTCACCTTAAAATAACTGTCCCAAGTGCATATGAAAGCCAAGAGTCTCCTTCTTTCCTCTAATGTTGTGTTTTGCACATTTTTACTGTACACAAGCCAAGTTTATGGAGAAATCAGTAGTTAGTGCTAGAATTCATGAAAAAAATGTTATTCCAGTAGGTGTTTTAGTTCAAGGGAGATGCTTTGAACACAAGTTTATATGGGCAGATTTGCTGAATTACCAACTTCAGCGGATGTTTATAGTCTCAGAGCTCACCTGAAATTCCCCAGGAAGTAAAAGGCAAGGCATTTTTTTTATTAGGTTGGTAGTTATTTCCTTTTCTCTAAAATCTGAAGAAATTCACTTAGTGTCTGATTATTACTTTATCATCTGATGGATGTGCTTGCCCTGGGATAATAAAATATACAAGTGTCTTCCCCAGTTATACGAACGAAGTTATGAAGGGAAACTACGCAAACTGTGAGTTCTTGGTTTCCTACAGTAAAGTCAAAGCTTAATAGACAAAATTTCTATTTTGGCATCCTTGGTGGCTTAAATCCATGTCACTCATTATTTTCAAATTATTGTTTGAATTATTGTTGAATTACTGCTTTCTCATGTAATTAATAAAGGCTCCCATAAAATAAACATACATATTTGCATTATCTGTGCCTCTGAGATGAATTTATTATTGGAATTTACTGCATTTAATGGCAGTACAAAATCATCACCTAAATTCATAGTTTTGTGAATATAACTGACAATATATGCTATACAGTTCAATTCTTTTTAAACACTTTCAGACTCACACAGATGCATACACCATGAGATTATAAATAATGGCATTTTGCATGGTAGGCAATTACTTTCTGAATAATCTGTGTCCATTAATATTCTCATAAGTTATTGTGTTTACAAATAAATGAAGACTAGCATAATTGCAATACTCACAACAATGAGTTAACAGCATGGGTCCCCAACTGACAGGTAAGACAGTAAGAAAGAATACTTATTCTTATTCACCACTGTACCCAATGCCTAGAACAGTGCCTGAATTTAAAAAGCATTTGTTTTAAAAAATGAATAAATAAATCCTCTATAAATATTAAGTGGAAAATAATTTTCTCCTTTTGAAACTCTTTTGTAGTAAAGCGATGTAGGGGAGGATATATTTTGGTTTAAAAGAAAACAAATTTGACTTACATATATTTGACACAGAAACAGTAGCCAGGTGGGCAGGATTTTAAGGTGAATATTTCCCCTTTACAGGAGAATCTATAATTACCTAAATGTTGAAAAATCACAGCGATTTACAGTTGCTGGAAAACCTTACATGCAGCAAGTTGTGGTAACCAAGGAGACCAGTGTGGGTGGGCTGTCACAAAGGGCAGAGTGAATTCAGGTAAGCACAGTGAACTCAAACTGTCTTTGGAACATGTGTCTGAGGGTGACACACTTACCTGCTCATATCTAAGGACCGCAGTCATCTCTCTGGTTGAAGACACTTGGTCTAACATATCAGCTTGTGGAGAAAAGCATGCAATGTGCCTGGTTCATGGGAAAACATAGTTTTCCGTGAAGTGTTAATTCTTGGCCAGCTCTGCACCAGATGCGTTGTATGGTAACACCCCCATTTTCTCTCTTATGCTGAAAATGTCTGAGTTCTACAACTTTCCTTTTGTGTGTGATGAGTATGAAAACAGGGTGATGGAAACATGTGACACATTCATTCTAACAAAACAACTTCCTAGCTAAGTAACTCTTGACATAAAACAAGGAATTTGAATTTTCTATTTATCCTGCTCACCCTCAGCCTGGCCTAAGTCCAAAAGTCTAAGTGAGGTTGACTCTTTTGGTCCAGGGTAACTCTCCAATCCCCAGCCCCTAATCTTTTCTCAGACCTGCTCCAAGGTTGTTACTGGAGGTTTTACTGTGCTAATAAGAACTTCTGGATGGATAGGGTCCACCTTTCAGATTTTTTAATGAAATCAGAAGATGTCTGCTCGTGGACTCAAAAACTTTTGTTTCATAACTGCTACAGAATCCCACTATATCTTGGAACCTAAAGATAGGTGTATGGGGAAAAAAGGAAGATAATGATAAAAAGGAATATTAAAGTGGGAAAAAAAGTCAGAGAGTTCACACTTCAGGGGTTTTTCCAGCCTCCCAGCTATTTTTACTTGCTAACTCTGCCATCTCTTTACAGATGTTGTCTGGCTCTCTGCCAGGGCGATTTACACCATGCTGGTCACACTGTCAACTCTGGCTCCACTTTCCCTTCCCCGTACTGCCAGAAAGGTGTCACTGGAAAAAGCTGAAATACTGTATGTGAAAGTCAAAAATGAAAGAACTAAGTGGGACATCTAGCCTAGGGGAGGGAAGGCTAAAGAGAAGGCGTGTAATGGTATTCAGACAGGTACAAGGTGCCTGCTGTCTCTGTGGAACTATGTCTTCAATTAAGAATGAACTAAACAGAAACCTGAAGATGTCACCAATTGGAGGGACTTTAGAATTTATCCGGCCCAACATCCTCACTTTAAAGTAAAGACATTTATGGTTGAGATATAACCCTTAGAGGCTAAAAAACTGAACTTGACAATCCACATCTATCTTGCAAAGGAGACTGATGTACTGAGGGCATGGTCAGACTAATACTTTGTAAGTGTGTTTTCTATTATGCAGGATGATTTCAGGTGGTACAAAGGCAGAAGTGTATCTTAATAGTTATGTATTTACTTCTCCCATATATACTTTAAAAAATAGAATCAGCACGGCAATTCAGTAATATATAAATTTCCTGTAAGTGAAAATAAACAGACAAAGAGAAATTGTTCTCTGGGAAGTGTGGCCTAGTATTTGTCCTTGATCTTCACTCCACCATCCCTGCCACCTCCTTAGTGTTGGAATGGGGCTGAGGTGGAGGAAACTGGAGCTTCTTTGAGAGACCAACAATAAGGAAGATTTTCCTAACATCAGAGGTCTTTATTTTTAAGGGAAATTGGGTTACTCACTGAGGTTATGGGAATTCCTCTAGATGTATCCCTGGAAATGATTAAATCCAGCCGTCCTTGAAACTATGAGACACTTGATGAAGTCTTCACATGTTTCGATCCGTAAGTGTCTGTTATTATTGAGAAAATGTGAAAAGTGATAATACGGCCAAAAAGTAACAATACATTTAATATCTAACATGTATCATGCGGCAGACAAATGAGGTGTAAGTTAAAACCTCATATTAGATAATCCTAATTTCCTATCACAATTTTGGGGGCTGGTAGCAGTAAAATAGGAAAGAAATAGACTGAGAAAAAAATCTAGGTTTGGGAAAGAGATTTTCATCATTATTATTTCTATAAACTATATGGACTAACATTCCCCCTAAATCAATCCAAGTGTTAAATGACAGTATTTCAACATTGAGCTTCAGCCTCTGTAGTTAAAATGGGTGAAGAATAGGTGCACCAGAGTTAGGTCTTGTTTCTTTTACCAAAGCTAAGCTTGATCTAGATACAGCCTGTTGTGGCACTTATGAAGACGTGGTCCTATAAGAAAGTCAGCTCAACTGACTGCTTCCTACTGCTGAGCTTGGAAAGGAATCTGGTAGTAGCTTTGGACCACTCCATTTTAGGGTAGCTGAATGTCTGTACCACATTCTCCAACTGATCTTCCGTGCAATGGTGTCATTGTACCTAAGATTCCTGCTCATGAATTCTCTACTCACTCAAGTTAAAGGAATCAATACTGAAAGAAAAATAGCATTTGGTTGTTGATTTTCATAAATGACTCCAGGACTTTGAGTTTTGCAGGCCTGAGAGATTTGTGACAAACTCAGGAGATCTCCAGCTACTCTCAGAATATGATCAGAATCCAAAAGTTTCTGCTTAGTCACTTCTCAAGAACAGCAGTTGCCTTCTAAGATTTATTCCAAGTCTCCTGGCAGAGGATACACTGCTATGCTTTTTTTAAATTAGTTTTAGGCCACTAAATATAATTTATACCAACGCTCTCAGGCGAATTACTCCTGGAAAACTTTCCCGTTACCAAGACAATGTGTCAACTGACTTCTAGAGTAATAACACAATTGACCTGTCAAAATACACCCTGAATCTACAGAAAATATGTTATGCTATTAATGATTTATATTTAACTGACTTTCCCATTACTAGCTACCCCCCTCTTTATTAATGTGAGACATAGGACAACTCAGGATCCTATGAAGTTAATAAAGGCCTTTATTTACATCTTTTGAGAAGGGATGCCAGGGGTTTCTTCTAAGATCAAAACTTTCAGTAGAGTTAGCATAACAGATTCTTGGATATGCAGTGGAAAAAATTATAAGTGAAAATAAGGATTCCGGAGTTAACCTACAGCAACAAATCACACACACACACACACACACACACACACACACACACAAACACATATGTTTATTATTAGGCAAAAGTCATCAATAAAATTTTGTGATCATGCAAATTATAAAGACAAAACCAGAGACATGGTTAAGTACATACTTTTCTCATTTTTCTTTGTACAATAGTCTCTAATTTGCAACAATAGTAATAAGTCAGGCTCATCGGTTTTCTTACCAAAATAATAAACATTGATTGAACTGAAGAATTTTCTGTTTATGACTCGCTGTGCCTGCTTTTAAGCATTTTGAAAAGCAACATGCTTTTTGCAAAGTCATCATTTGATCCAGACGTTATACGGATTCTCTAGGTTAGATCATCTAGCCATGTAATTGAAACTTGTTTTACTTTACGATTCAGCTCATCATATTTCTTTTCTGCTATCTTTGATTTCTTTGACTTGATGCCAGTTGACATAATTATCAACACTGACTTCAACTGTGTATATGGATTTTTTCTGTTGGGATCTCACCTCCATACAAATCCTAAACACTGGAACGCCCCAGTATTTAATCCTTTGATTCTGTGGCTTTCAGCACCTACTCTGCACTGTTGACTGGCAGATTTTTATGTCCAGCCCAGCCCTCTCCCTTGAAACACAGACCTCTGTGCAATTGCCCACTTCACATCTCCGCCTAGGCATGCATTAGGCATCACAAACTTAATATGACTAAAACAAATGGCCAATCTTCATCGTCCTGCTCTGCCCAATGTCTTCTCCATCTCAGTTCATAGCAACTCCACCCTTCCAAAGTCTTTGCCCCAAATCAGTGGCTTCATCTTTGAATTCTCTCTTTCTCTCACACCCCACGTTCAAACCATAAGCAAATCCTATTCATTCTACCTTCAAAATAGTTTCAGAACCTGGGAACTTTTCACCACAAATACTGCTACCAAGCTAGTTCAAGCCTCCATTACCTCTTGCTTGGATTTTTGGGATAGTCTCCTGTATGGTTCTTCCTTTAATCCTTATGTCTTGCAGTTTATTCTCACTATACAATAGCCAGACTGATCCTTTTGTAAGTCATACCATGCTCTTCTCTGCCTCAAATGCTCTAATGGTTTTCCATGTCATTCGAAGTAATAGCCAAAATCCCGATGGAACCTACAGGGTTATCCCCATCCTCCTGCCCCCAACAGTTCTGACCTATTTCCTTCTACTCTCACTCTTGCTGGAATCCAGGTATCTGGGTTGTGAAGAAAGAGGACAGAGGAATGAACCATAATGATAGACAAAGAGTTTAGATTCCATGGAGGGTTTTTTTTCCCCCAGCAAGGCTTCTGCATGGCTCATTTATGATGACAGGGTAAAGTCTGGTTATAAAGAAAGCAGCACAGCTCCTGGCCATAGCAACTGTGCACTCGTAGCGTCCTCCCAGGACAAAGGTTGGGTCTCTTTCGTCTTTTGCATTGTGAATGCTAATGCAGTACCTAATATATAGCAAGAAGATTAAAAATATTTGATATGTGATAAATTGCTAGAGAACACATAGCTCTTTCAATAATTTTGGCAAATAGTCTTTTGGAAAATATCATGAAGGGTATCTTTAACAGTTAACGGTATGCCATACCCGATATCGATTACTTTCATGCTAGTTAGGGACGGGTTCACCAACATGACAACACCCCTAACACTGTTAGCCTACCAGTTCCTAGGTTCCCCTGTTGATGATCAAGACACAAAATGCCAAGTTGTGTGAGTAGTTGAGAGGCCCATTTCTAGGCTTGACTTTAAGGGCTTCTGAATGAGGAACTTTTTCATCATGGCCCTCATTCGTGCAGAACCTATTCTCTATGTCTTTGAATTTATAAGGAGTTTCTTGGTCAAACTTTCTAAGCCTGAATATCTATATCTTATCAGTAAAATTTCCCAGAATTTGTTTGCTGTATCCTACTGACCCAAAAGAGAACTCCTTTTCTACATATTAAAAACATCATTTGCATGAATAACTGTTCCTTTAATTTCTGGGACATGAAGTTCTGCAGGCTTACTGACTAGAAACTTCTCCTGAGGCATTTCAAATGTTGAACTGAGAAGCACATTAGGGAGCTTCAGCATGAAATTTCATATCCAATATGATCCAGCATCAAGTCGCCTAAGAATTAATAGTAATGGAATAGTATTTGGAAAGGTGATGCAGTTCTGAAGTAGCATAAGCATCTATACTTTTATCAGAGTATAAAAGTCTCTATAAATGTCAACCTTCAACCATGACTGAATGGTAATGGTCAATGGGACATCTACAATATTTCAACAGTTTCAGAAAATGTCTCAGTCCTAGTTCAAGTGTGGACTGGATGTAAAGATTTTATGATGACACATATTTAGGCCCTAAAGACTGAAGGAACATATGTTTTGTTTTCCTTATTTTTCACATGCTACTAATTTATTTTCCTCCAGGTCAAATAAATGAACAACCGAAATCAAAATGACTAATCAAACTTTTCAAAAAGCCTTCAAAGTAGCCAGTTTTATCAGTGTTTATCCATAGCATTATCCCCTCTGTTTCTAATACTTTTCCACCTTGTTCAGAGAATTCCTACTTATTCTTCAAGGATTACTTCAGGTGTCAATCACCCTCCCACCTCCTCTGAGGAACCCGTCCCTTCTCCACTCACCACCACAACCTTCACTAGGGAATCGTTTTCTCTTTCCCCTCTGATCTTACAGCAACTCTCGTATTTATTCTGTCCATATCTTTCCAACTAGACTGTGATCATCTGGATGCCAGAGACCATTTTTTCTAACCTTCAAATCCTCAGTGCAAAGCAAATAAAGTGTTAAACAACACTTGGGATTTTAAGGAATGAAAGCAACCAACATCGTAATGTCTTTAGATCAGTTAAACAAAGCTTCCCTTTTATAGACTCTATGCTCTGCAGTCTTGAATCTCAAATATCACTGTGACCTAAGCAACAGTCAGAATGTCTCTGCCAGTGAGCATGTCATGCTCAGTGTGCATTTTCTGGCATCTGGGCTGATCTTCTTGGCCAGAATTCACTTCATGTGGATTGAGGACAGCATTTATAGGAGAAGCTGCCCTATCAACTTCAGTAACAAAGAACATTGATCTTTCCTAAAAGTGGGATCACACCACCTATTCTCACACAGATTCCCTCTAGCAGAATCCCATCCTCCTTGAGACGTGCTGGACTGTAGAGAACAGAAAGGGTCATCCGTAGCTCTTTCCCACCCAATTTTCTGTAACAAAATTACCTTAAACCAACTTATCCTGTAGTCTCTGCTGTCCTCAAACCAAAGCAACTCTCAAGGTGACAGAAGACTTGATCCACCACCATGCTCCCGGCACACAGAAACTCTAGACTATTTCTTTACATAAGCATTGACCACAAAAGGACAAACCAAGTAAAAGGATGGCACTGACTTGAAAAGGAGAGAAAATTAGTTTAACTGGTACAGACACTAACTTCACTACTCTCAAGAGCATTATTTCCTTTCAACGAATAAATATGTGCAGCAACATGCTTTCTTGACTTGTTATTCCTGCTCCATCTGAAGCACTTGGAAAAGGCAGGCAAATATTTTGGCGCTGGGAGGGAGCGGCAGCAGTGGCTTTAAAAGTCCTAGAGCAAGTAGGTGTGCAGGAGACAAAGAGGGTGTCTTTGGGCCACGTTTCAAAGTACAGTTTCATTTTGTTGATGTGGCTGTTGTTTTATGTTGTAATTCTATTAGAAATGCTGGGAAGGGGAATACTGGATTTTTCTGGGGTCCTCACATGCTAATAATCATTCACCACTGACACTTGAACAATTTAATGCATTGGAAAATAAATCTGTGTTTCAAATCCTCTACACTGTGGAACTTTGTGTTCCCAGCTTGTTCTATTTTTGCCGTTGGACCATTTCATTTTGAAGACACACTTGGGGAAGATGACAGCATTAATTTAGCTAACAATATTCACTTTGTTTTCATTAGTTGTTTTGTAGTTTTATATTTTGATGATTGATCTGATAAATGTATAATACCCAGAGGGTGCCTCTGTTTGTATTAATAACAGCATCTCATTCACACTTCATCAATGATAGAACAGCTCAGCTTCACTGTCAAAGGAGTATGAATCAGAAATGTTCATGAGAGGCGGAATACTTTTAATGCAGATGGAAATTACAGGGAGGGTGGGATGAGGTGGGTAGGGAGGAAAAGTATAATCTGAAGTACAAGACACTGTGTAGGGGCAGCAGACATGGGTTCTCTAAACAGCTGACTTGGGCAAGTCAATTAAACCATCTAAACCTCAGTATTTTCCTCTTCAAAATGGGTATGGGCAAGTTACACTAGAAAAAATTCATGATTCTATAATTGTATACTTATATACGTTGAGTTTATAATTGTATCAACACTATTAATTGAGTGATGATGACCCTTGTGATCCCCTAACAGAAAACTTTAGAAAGAAGAAATGATGGTGTAAATAATTTTTGGAAGTCAATAAATTATAATAACCATTTATTGGATGCTTATGTGACAGGCATTATGCTTTCTTATGCATGTTATATTATTTTATCACCACTACCATATTGTTCTATGAGTACTTCATCCTTATCTTAAAAATTTTAAAATCTAGCCTCAAAGGGTTTATGTAACCTGCCCAGTCACATAGCTAGAACCAAAATTCATATCCAGAACTCTCAGACTTCTAAGCCTGAGCATTTAACTATATCACCTCTGAGTTAACTTATATAGCAGCCATATTTATGAAGTTTCATCTTCCAAGTGTACACTGCAATTACAAGTGTCCATATCTGTGTCACAGAAATGCACACCATTTCGTTGAGTCCATAATATAGAGATATGTTCTACTACACCACATTACACAATTGGTAGAGCAGGGGGAGATAAAGGTAGCCTTAGAAATAAATGCTTTGGAAAACATTCTAAGAAAGAAACAATAAGTACTTGAATTTATTTTATTATTTGTTTATGTATGTTGTCTCAGAATGTCTACATCCAGGAAAATGCATGTGTACTTCCATTATTATCCTCAACACATTAGATGAAATCATCTTTACATGCGTATTTCCCTCACTAGACTTAATATTTCTGAAAATAAGAGCCCAAGCCTTATTTATCTTTAAATTCCCAGCATGTAACCCAATGTTATACAAATATAGAACAGTAAACATCAGCTATACATAATTTAATGAATAAGCATTTCCCCAAAACCAATTTATCCTGAAAATTTCCCGTGCTACCCCTTCCTTTGTGTATCTCTGAAAGAAGAAAAAAAGTAAAAAATAAATGTCTAATTCTACTAGAGTAGAAAAGAGAAAGCAGAAAAAGAAACTGAATATTTAAAACATGGTTAGGCATCCATGGGAAGGAGAAAATAGTGCTATCAGAATGAGACTAAACCTTACCAAAAGGAAGGTAGTCTGAAAACTATTTTTTTAAATGTGTATGTTCCTTACCTGATATAATTTATAGGAAAAACTTTAATAGTGTTTTCTACAAGATGGTTTATAATGACTTCAAGTACTTATCAACTCTACCAAAAGGGAGTTTGAAAAGTGGGCCATTAAGATCCAGATGACCGATGGGGAACTGAACCCATTAGCAGCTGAGGGAGCATGGCCTTAGAAGACACCAACAAAGCAATTTGGTCTTAAAATATGATGTGAAAACTTAAAGGTGTGAAAAGAGACCAGAAGTAAGAGCTCTGCTGTCATAGTAGGATCTCTGTCCTTGGTCATCTTGGGGGCAGGTAGCCTATCTTGCTCTCATTCTCCCCATCCTCCT
This sequence comes from Stenella coeruleoalba, assembly GCF_951394435.1. Classification (NCBI taxonomy): domain Eukaryota; kingdom Metazoa; phylum Chordata; class Mammalia; order Artiodactyla; family Delphinidae; genus Stenella; species Stenella coeruleoalba. The sequence goes on from NC_137158.1 coordinate 72,229,270, forward strand.
TATTTATCAGTATCCTAGAGTAAATAATATCCCAGCACAATTAAGTATATGGAAAATGAATCTATAGTCACCCCAGGTTAGATTTCTCATATATTTAGAGAACATGTCTACATCAGTGGCCATGAGTCATATCAAACAAATGACCATTTCTCCTTAACCATGCTCCTAAAATTATGTACAAAAATAGCTACTTAAATCTCCGCTGAGTCCTTCTATTGTCTTTGAATGCTGATTCAGAAGGACTATTTGGTGTTTAAAAACTTCAATGCCTTCTTTTCTAGTCTTTTTCTTATTGTTTTGCATGGGAGAATAGAGAAATCAAAGTCATACTGCCAGGGACTCACATTAGCATAAATATTTCTTTTTTCTATGCAATTTAAAGGTGAACTTTATGATGAAGAAAAAAGAATGCAATCAGTCGTCTTTTGCACAATGGGAATAATCCTGTGTAATCAATAATAATTTTGCATAAAAGTATTTAATTTTAAGTGATCGTGATAACATTAAGTGGTACCATCTTTGTATTTCTCCTGCTTTCATTAAATTGCTCCTTTAGGTGTGTCACTACACAGACAGGAGTACATTGATAGGTACCTGAGCTTGTAGAAATCAATGAAAAAAACGCATTGTGGTTCTTTCTAGTTTCTCCCTGCCCTAGATCCTCTCTCCTCCCTTTGCTGCCTTTCTCTGTGCCCCAGGAGACTGATCCCTACCTATTGCATCAGCCAGGATCCCTTCCAGCTGTTCCCCGCAGGGGCAGCCAACGGGAGGCACTCCTCACAAGAGATTGAAGGAGAAGGGGGAGTAAGAAGGTTGGGAAAATGTTTCCGTCTCCCTCTCTGCTCTGAGTGGTGCCCCCCCCCCCTCATAACCCCAGCTCCTGCCTGGTAGCCCCTCCTCATTTCTCAAGCTCTCTCTGATTCCAGAAATACCACCGTCTCCCCATTTCCCTTTAGACCAGGGTGTGGTATTGGCTTCCTGCTGTTGCTTGTCTCGGTGTCTAATCCCCTTTCTGTTCTCTGACCCAGTAAGCCAGTCCTGCATTAAACTCTCTTTATTGGAGTGGATTCTGTTTCCAACTAGGCCTTGACTGATCAAACTGTGAACTTGAAAGTAGATCAACTTAAACTTTTCCCATTCCAATCCCTTAACTCTGTTGAAATATCTATGAAAATAATGCCCCTTCTCTTTGTGTAATTGAGACTGGGATGAACCAGTTCAACAGTAACGTAGCCAGAAGGGATCTTTAATCCTGGTAATCAGGGAGCATACTGATGTTCGCAAATTTTTACACTGGACAACCGCTTCTCCTTGCCCCCGCTCTGGAGTCACCATTCTTGCCAACAGCAATGGGACATCATATGCCCTTTTACTGCAATGAGAACAGAGAAGGACAGAGCAACACTCGGAGGTCAGAGAGCAGTGCTGGAGTGATAACACCTTGGAATCTGAGACAAAACAAAAACTCAATAACATTGATCACGTCTGGATTGAAATTTTTTACATTTTGTTCATCAGGGATTTTTTGCGTTAACTGAATGGTTAACATATTGCATGTTTGAATTATTTATCTTGGTTAATGAGGTTTTTTGGCACCCCCTCATATTTTATACCCAAGATGAGTGCCTCACTCTCCTCTCCCTACTCCAGGCCTTTTTGGAAAGAGTCAGAAAATGAAAAGCTGTCTCAAATTGAAAGACAGCCAAGGCTAGATTATGGTACTGTTATTAAAGATGCAAACTTAGAATTCAGACACACTTAAGTTTGAATTTTTCCCCTACCACTTACTAGTTGTGACCTTGGACAAGTTTCTTAAACTCTCTTAGCCTCAATTTCCTCATTGCAAGATGAAGATAATAATGTAGGTTAGTAAACCCTAATCTGCATTGCAACATCCCAAAAGTTCTTGGAACTAAATGATTGTTTGTACCTTCGGCACAAACTAATTTGCAGCAAATTCTTACTGAGCTGAGGTAAGGAAATTCATAGTCTTTATTTACCCCACAGATAAAGCAATTATTTATGGGGTGCTGCCTCAGATCCCACTGGGGGTGACACAAACTAAATATATGTTATATGTACCATTTAGCCTGTCTGAAATCTAAAAGTTCTGAATTCAAAAACTTAGATAAGCCTAAGGGTTTTGGATAACGTCTATGAACCTGTAATGGCTCTTTGTGGGGATTCAATGAGATGCTGCATGAGAGGACCATCACAGAGTGGGTCCTCTCATGAGTGGGTCCTCTCACCTGGTGACACTCACTGGAAAACAGGCTTTCCCAGAATCCTAGAAACTCAGAAGCAGAGATTCCATTCCAGGCCCAGACACTGCTTGCTCCCTGGTGGAAGATGAGACCTTGCAGACACTGAGCTGGATTATAGAGGCAAATAGGTTATATAAGTCCTTCCAGAAAATGATGTAAACCCTGGATATTAAAGGGCAGTGTCATGGCAAGAATGAAGATGTATCCTCTTTGTGTGGACAGTGCCTCAGGCAGCTATAGGCTCCTGTTAGTTTTGGGGGGAAGCCAAGGAAGCTATGCTGACATATGCTGTGTCTGCTCCTATCCTGTGAGGCCACCTCCCTTCTGATTAGGTTTGCATCCCTGGCTAATTAAATTAGGAACTTAATCTAACCGTGCAGTAGTGCAGTATGTGCGTTGGGAGTGGGTCTCTTCCTAACAGTTGCAACCTGGCTGAAGCGCTGCAGTGCTCAATAAATATTGCTTATTAATGTCATCTTAATCATGATTGTTTCCTAACTGGTAGCAGGCATTTTTCAAAATTGAAGCTTTCTTAGAAATCAGTTGATTTACAGCATAATCTTTGAGCAATTGCAGATGCAGAGACTAAAATTTCACTGTAATTTTGACTAAAAGCTTGATTGAAGAAAGTGAAAACGTCATCCCAGCCTGGGGTGGGATGGGAACTATATCAGCAGAACATAAATGATGAAGAGACATCTAGACTGGACCATAACGGAGACAATTCCTTTAATGGTACATGACTAAGGATTTTACCAATTTCCAATAAGAATCAGAAGTTAATTTCAAAGCCTGAATTATATTCTTCAGAGTTACTTATTTTTAATTATTCTTAAATTAACTTGCAAGAACAGTACAGAGTTTTTATTTCACAGGATAGGTTTAGTCATTCTCATTTTTTTTTTTTTGCCTACACATTGTCTTCAGAGTTTTAGATGATTAATCTTATTGGGGACCCCATCTGTAACTTCAATCAGAATTCTGGTGCTCAGAATGGGCAAAGCAGATTAGAGCCACTCTCAATGGTAGCCTTGTATCTGGGGGAATCACCTGTGAAGATGACCCAATAAATGGATACAAACACCCCTCAGACTTGCTGATGTTAAGGAGGAGTTTGTGTACTTACCAGGATCATCTGACAAGATGGGCAATGGGGTAAAACACTTGACTCACTCTGCCTCAGTTTCATTTATAAAATTAGGGAGTTGCACTAGAATATTTTTTCAAATTTTTTCTTTCTGCAGAACTCTTTCCTTATATTATTTTTTTAAGTAGGAAGCCCAAAATATGACATAAAAATAGAGGCATACTGTTTGAAGCAGGAGTTGAGGTGCCAAGTCAAAACTTAAATACTAACGATTTTCATATGTATTTGCCTGGGGTTTTTACATTTGGTCTTCTGTATAATTCTTTAGGATGGTGGTTCAGATGTCATTATGTCATTCCTCTTCTGTGCAAGCAGGAAGCACATCAAGAGTTAAGTAACTTGTTCATAACCACACAAGTGACACCATGACTTGAACTCAGGTCTCCTAATTTAGAATAAATATGCAGAGGTCATTTGCAATAACTTCCCTTAGCCATCAGAAAGTCTCAATTCTAGTCATTGTCATTTCTCTGTTACTAGTTCCTAGTTCTAACTAGATAAATACCTGGTGGATGCTCTAGAGGTCTGACTGTCACCTTCCTTAAAGCAGTTCACCTGGCATTTCCAGGTAGTGTGGTCAATGTTGTTACCTGTAGAAATGCAGCCTAGCTTATTCTGGAGCATCAATCTACAGTTAGAGAACTTCTAGTTCTGGTATGTTTGACAGTCCGTAAGGGGAAGCTTTGAGCACCTAATCCTATTAAGCATATTGTGTTTTATAGATGTGGGGGAGTTGGAGGGGAGGGAAAGAAATAGAAAAAAAAAACACAATTAGGTAGTGCATCTTATTTGTAATTTGCTATTTTCTTTACTCTCAGTTCATCTCTTGGAGCTGAATCAACAATCTGTCTCCTTCCAAACAAGTTTATTTAGTCAGCATAACCAGTGCCTTGTATAATAACCAGACATTGTGCCTTGTATAATAAATTCTCTGCTCAAAATGATCCTAATAATGCAGTCTTTTCAGCTTTGAGGGAGGAAAATTAGCCTTAGTTAGAAAAGGCATTTCTATAATTCACTTTCAATCATTTCAGTGTCAGTAACCACATATATGTACATAAATCAATTTTGGATCAGACCTTAAGTTGGATCATTGGGAAAGAATATCAGGACAATGAAATAACAGAATAAACAGAACCACAGCCCATATGGTATAACTCTTTCACTTCTCTCTTCTCTACTTTTTGAACCCAGCGTTTTTCCCTATCAATGAATACTAAAATAGCATTATTAAAAGAGATTATTGACCTAACCATCCAAACTAATGGCCCTTTCTTCAGTTCTTGCTTGCTGTCTTTGAATTCCACATAGCATCTGACTCTAGTAATCATCTTCTCCTTAAAATGCTCTCCTTCTTTGAGTTTGTGGATATGAAGCTATTACATTTTTCACCTTTCTGAAAGTCCTGAGTTTTTCTTCACTTGCTCCCAATGTTAAGTTTTTTCTTCTTTTTCTCTTTATTTACCTTCTACTTCAGATGTCACATCTAGTTTCCAGCTTCAAATATCATTATAGGGAAGACCTCCAAATACTAATAATTGTAAATTTCCTAGTGGAAAGAAATGAAACAATGGGAAGAAGAGACACAGGCAGTGACTAATCCACATACTGCTAGTCACTCACTGGAAAGAGAATCCATGTGGTTCCTGGAAAAGGGATAGACTAGACTTACAATTTATGAGCTGTTCAAATTTTTACCCTTGTTTATAAAGCTAATAGTGATCCCCTTCTGCTTTTGGAGTTTGGGCAAGTTTCCTCTTTACATAAACTTTGCCTCTTTGTTTCTCCTTATTAATACATAGTTATGGGATTTTGAATATTGACTCATTTCTTTCATGTCATGCTACATTGAAACAGACCATGCACAAAGCAAACTTAAGCAAGAGAACTTACAAAAACTGAATATGAACCCATATGAAAAATGTTAAAATGAAATTGTTTTGGTAGTTTTATGGATATCCTTCCCAAATCTTTACTTGCATAAAGATTTTTCTTTTTATATAAATTGAAACATCCATGGTAATTTTAAGGGAGAGAGTACTGAAAGGAACATAGGTCCTTGAGTCAAGTCACAGGTTCATATAGAGGTTTCACAACTTTCTAGTTCAACTTCAATTTCTTTATTTCTGAAACAGAATTATTACAAATGCCTGTTATGATTCTTGGGAGGATTAAAGGTAATGATGTAAAATGCCTATAACATAGTAGATTCTTATAAATAGTAGTTACTCTTATAGTATACCACCTCCATAGTGGAGAAGGAGGACCAGGAGGCTAAAATAAATCTAAATGAAATGAAGGAAATCAGACTGTGATTCAACTAAAATCAAGAAGTCAAGTTGAAAACAGATCAAGATATCCTGAACTATACTTTTATTCAGTATTCATAACAAGTATAATTACAACTATTATTTAAGTTTTCTTATTTGTGTAATAAGGCAAAGAGCTAAACAATATGGCAACATCCAATACAGTTAAAAGCTCTGGTATATGTGACAAGAAAAGTTAAGAATTTAAGGGCTGCCTGGGTGGTTTGTTGCTCTGTGCAAGGTTGTCAAATAGGTTTTTGTATACTTGCATTATTGGATTATTTGATTTCAGACTTATGGTGTATGCTATTAGCCTATGAAATATTGAAAAGAATTTAAAGGCTGGATGAGCACAGGATGGTCAACAGAACCTGACCAATGAACCTATCTTATCAAGTTTAGATGCAGGAAGGGAGGGGTCAGGTGCTCTCTATCTGCCATCCCTGGTAGTCTGTGGGTATTAGATTGCATTTGCATAGCGGTATAGGTAGGTTATTTTTTTTTTCAAATGTCTCTGAAACAAACTTTGATATAAATGCTTTGTGCCCCAACAAGCCTTAGTAGACTCAGATCTTCATGCAGTGAAAAGATGTTTCCCCTGCTTCAGAAATCAATCACTGCAAACAGCAGAGGGAACTTAAACTGCCTCAGATTGGTGTCAAGTTTAAAGAAAAGAGAAAAAAATACCTTGCTCCATGAGGATGAACAGCAAAATCCTAGCAACTGACCTTTGACTGAGTGGTTATAGGAAAATGCTCTATTTGCTCCCCTGAGCCAATTGAATCACAACGCTCATTGTACCCTGGAAAAATATCAACTTCAGCTAGAAAAAAATGGAATAACTAAACAGAATGTTTGATCAATTAATGGCTTCCTTTTAACCACATCTTTAGCAGGATAGGCCTAAAAGAGTAGGCCTATGACAAGAGCTACAAAACAGCTAACCTATCTTAGATTGTTCCTAGAAGGTCTTGGGTACATCTCCTAGAAAGTGAACAAAGAAATCATGACACTATTTAATCAGTTTTCAATTACCCAGAAGTTGGTAATCTTATTTGTGGATGGTTCATATCTCTATTCTCCTTCTGCTCTCTCTGGCTGAATGCCTTTTGGCTATTACAGTGTCCATGTGCACTTCCATGACAGAGGGGCAGGGAGAGATGTCAGCAAGCGTACAAACTGAGAGACCCATAAAAGTGAGAGAAGAGCAAGCACTGTGGCTAAATGAGGCTTATGTATTAACTGCAGATCTAAAAATTCCATGCTTTTCCTAAAATCATACTATGATGTCCTACCAGCTCAGAGCTTTATATTACCAGCATTCAATAAATATTAGTATAAAGAAAGTACAGAACAGTGATAAGAGTCCAGGGCATAGAGTTGGGTTACCTGTGTTCACATCCCATCTCTAAACTTAAAGTTGAATGACTTACTTACTTGACGTCTCTGTGCCTTAGTTTCCTTATTTGAAAAATAGCAACGTGATAGATTGCATTGTTATCAAAATATGGGTTGAAGGGGCAAAGTCTGGAGATGAGAATGTACCAAGGGAGAGAGAGAGATTAAATTTCTGCCATTTTCACAGCTCCCAACGAACAGTAACAAGGGCAGCTATCTGTGGTGGAAAAAACATATACACTTTCCCAAACAGAAAGTCCACAGACCATGTGACATTCTTCCCAAGCACCCTTTCACTGATGTGATTAGTTCACCATGAAGAAGGTGAATCCATAATTGATGTATATGCTCCTTGGGAGGAAATAAACAACAAGTTGGTCAACAGAAGCATCAAAGAAGAAATTTGAAAATACCTTGAGACAAATGAAAATGAAAAAATAACTTTCCAAAACCTATGGAAAGCAACAAAAGCAGTTCTAAGAGGAAAGCTCATAGCAATATAGGCCTACCTCAAGAAAAAAGAAAAATCTTAGATAAACAATCTAACTTTACACCTAAATAACTAGAAAAAGAAGGATAAGCAAAGCCCAAAGTTAGTAGAAGGAAGAAAATAATAAGGATCCAAGATGAAACAGAGAGTAAAACAAACAAACAAAAAACAATAAAAATGATCAATGAACATAAGAGCTGGTTCACTGAACAGATAAAGAAAATTGATAAACCTTTAGCAAGACTCATCAGGGAAGAGTTTTGGCCAAATAAATAAAATCAGAAATGAATAAGGAGAAATATAACTGATATCACAGAAATACGAAGAATCATGAGACTACTGGGAACAAATATATAGCAATTAATTGGACAACCTAAAAGAAACAGATAAATTCCTAGAAACCTATAATCTTCCAAGACCAATTACTAGTAAGGAGATTGAATCAGTAACCAAAAAAGTCTCAACAAACAAAAGTCCAGGACTAAATGGCTTTACTGGTGAATTCTACCAAACATTCAAAGAAGAATTAATAACAATCTTCTCAAACTTTTCCAAAATAGAAAAGGAAGGAGCACTTCCAAATTCATTTTACGATGTCAGCATTACCCTGATACCAATCAGACAAAGACATCACAAAGAAAGAAAATGATAGGCCAATATTCCTCATGAACATAGATGCAAAAATCCTCAACAAAATACTAGCAAACTGACTCCAACAATACATTAAAAGATCATACACTATGACCAAGTGGGGTTTATTCTGGGGATGCTAGGATGGTACAACATCTACAAATCAGTCAATGTGATAACACCACATTAACAAAATGAAGGATAAAAATTACATAATCATCTCAAAAGATGCAGAAAAAACATTAGACAAAATTCAATATCTTCTTATGATAAAAACTCTCAACAAAATGGGCATAGAGAGTACATACCTCAACATATTAAAGGTCACATAAGACAAGCCCACAGCTAACATCATACTTAATAGTGAAAAGCTGAAAAGCTTTTCCTCTAATATCGAGAACAAGACAAGTATGCCCACTCCCACCACTTTTATTCAACACAGTATTGGGAGTGTTAGACACAGCAATCTTACAAGAAAAATAAGTAAAAGTAATCCAAATTGGAAAGGAAGAATAAAACTGTCACTGTTTTCAGAATACCTGATTCTATACAGAGAAACCTAAAGATGGCACCAAAAAATGTTAGGACTAATAAATTAATTCAGTAAATTTGCAGGATACAAAATTAATGTACAGAAATCTGTAGTATTTCTATATACTAAAAATGAACTACCAAAAAGAGAAACTAGGAAAATAATCTGATTTACAATTTCATCAAAAAGTATAAAATATCTAGGAATAAATTTAACCAAGAGGTGAAAGATCTATATTCTGAAAACTATAATACACTGATGAAAGAAACTGAAGGCAACACAAACAACTGAAATGATATCTTGTGCTCTTGGATTGGAAGAATTAATATTGTTAAAGTACCCATATTACTCAAAGCAATCTACAGACTAAATGTAATCCCTATCAAAATACCCATGGCATTTTTCACAGAACTAGAATAAAGAATCCTAAAATTTATATGGACCACAAAAGACCACAGATAGCCAAAGAAGCCTTGAGAAAGAAGAACAAGGCTAGAGGTATCATGCACCCTGATTTCAAACTATACTACAAAAGCTATAGTAATCAAACAGTATGGTACTGGTACATAAACAGACATGTAGATCAATGGAACAGAATAGAGCCAAGAAGTATACCTAAACTTATATGGTCAATTAACCTATGACAAAGGAGAAAAGAACATACAACAGAGAAAAGACAGTCTCTTCAATAAACGATGTTGGGAAAACTGGACAGCTACAATCAAAAGAATGAAACTAGACCATTTTCTTACACTGTATATAAGAATAAATTCAAAATTGACTAAAGACTTAAATGTAGGATGTAAAACCATAAAAATCCTAGAAGAAAACATGGGCAGTATGCTCTCTGACATTGGTCTTTGCAATATTTTTTGGATCTGTCTCCTCAGACAAGGGAAACAGAAGCAAAAATGAACAAAGAACTACATTGAAATAAAAAGGTTTTGCACACTGAAAGAAACCATCAACAAAATGAAAAGATAGCCTACTGAATGGGGGAATATTTACAAATGATATGTTTGATAAGGGATTAATATCCAAAATATATAAAAACTCATACAACTCGACATCAAAAAAAACAAACAGTCCAATTTAAAACTGGGCAGAGGACCTGAATAGACATTTTTCCAAAGAAGACACACAGATGGCCAACAGGCACGTGAAAAGATGCCCAACATCACTAATCATGAAGGAAATGCAAATCAAAACCACAAAGAGATATCATCTCACACCTATTAAGGTGGCTACTATCAAAAAGACAAGAAATAACAAGTGTTCGCAAGTATGTGGAGAAAAATGAACCTTAGTGCACTGTTGGTGGGAATGTAAATTGATACAGTCACTCTAGAATCGGTATGAAGTTTCCTCAAGAAATTAAAAATAGAACTACTAAATGATCCAGCAATTCCACTTTTGGGTATTTATTCAAAGAAATGAAAGCACTAATTCAAAAATATATATACTCTCCAATGTTCATAGCAGCATTATGTAAAATAGCCAAGATATGGAAACAACTTGTGCCCACTGCTAGATGAATAAATAAAGAAGATACGGTATATTCATACACTGGAATATTACTCATAAAAAGAATGAAGTCTTGCCATTTGCAACAACATGGGTGGACCCAGAGAGTATTATGCTGAGTCAAATAAATCAGACAGAGAAAGACAAATGATCTATGTTACCACTTATACGTAGAAGCCTAAAACAAACAAACAAACAAACAAAAAACTAATGATCAAATGTAACAAAACAGAAGCTGACTTAATAGATATAGAGAACAAGCTGGTGGTTGCCAGAGGGCAAGAGGATGCGGAAAATGGGAGAAATAAGTGAATGGGGATTATGAGGTACAAACTTCCAGTTATAAAATAAATAAGTCACAGCCATGTAATGTACAGCATAGGAAATACAGTCAATAATATTGTAATAACAATAATATTTTAATAACTTTGTATGGCAATAGATGGTAAGTAGACTCACTGTGGTGATCATTTTGTAATGTATAAAATTATTGAATCAATATGTTGTCATACATCTGAAACTAACATAATATTGTAAGTCCATTACATGTCAATTAAAAAAACACACATAAAGAAAGCAGGAAGAAATTAATAAAAATAAAGAATAAGACGGTGAATTACAAATAGAAAAACCATAGATTTAACTAGTAAACATAAGGATGAAGAATGTGAGAATGATAACGTGACTCACCATATTCTGAGGTTCTCTTGAAAAAGGTCTGAAATATTCTTCCTCCTCAAATCTCCAAGATTTTCCTCTATCCCATTTTTATAAAACATCAAATTTTGCTTAGAAATAATACAACATGCTCCTAAAATGTATTCTTATTTCTAAAATGGATAAAGCACTATCTCTTAGAATTCAGCTCAGCCAAATTAATGTCAGCAGACTCATACTAGATAAAGAGGACTGGCAGTCAAACTGGAGGAGGTCACTGTTCTCCTGTAGCTCATCTAGCAGGGAAGACAGACCTATACAGAGAAATGCAGTTTTAGGGTAGTCAGCATGTGGTAATGGAGTTAAATAAACAATAATAATAATTCATTGCTTTTTTTTTTCCCTATTGCAGAAGGACAAGTTACTCTGCTCAAGACAATTTATCGTACAACAAGCTTTAGCAGGGAAAAACAAAAATTGAAGTGATGTGATTTGAGTGACAGTTGTGTATTAATATTCTAAAACCTATGACAAATCGTTTAATCTCCTTGTGCCTCAGCTCCCTCATCTAAGAAACCAGGAGAATGACTGTACTCACAGTACTGAGCTCACAGCGTGCAAGGTTCAAATGAGATAACGTTCCTGAAAACCCTTTTAAATGTGCTATGTGCAAAAGTTATTTTCATTGACGCCATTAGCATCAAAGTGTAAATGATTGTGAATTTCACACTTTTCTTCCACTTGCTCTTGAAAACCATCTTCAGTCACCACTTTTTGAAGTCAAGACTTTCTTAAATGAATAGTGTACAAAGGATCCTGATTCACAAATTTAATGGTTGCACTCCTTCATCTTAAAGCCATAGTCATACCCCAAATTAGCTAAGATCAGTGTGTGATCCAGAGTGTAGAGTTCTTTGTAGCCTAAATATTGAGACTCTTTAGGATATGTTGTGTTTACTCTTTTAGACTCTATTCATTATTTAGACATTCTTATTAATCATGTAATTACAATGTAATTATAATTACAAAACAACAGAAGTTCTCCAAACTGACCTCAGGTTAACAGATTCTGCTTACCCACAGCTCTCTGCTACAGGATGAACGCTCACACGAATACACCTTTTGAATGTTGACATTCTGTTCCTATCTTTGAGTGATATGCTTACTATGAGTTGATGTCTCTTCCCAAACTCTTTAGGTGGATTTTACTGGTAACTATAAGTATGTAATTAAATTTACTATTAAATAAACTAAAAATGTTAACTGGGAGAAATTGAATTGTTTCCATCAATTTGAGGTTGAATGGTTTAGAAAGATTCAGAAATAGGCAAAAATTCACTATCAAATGAGTTGCAGACAAGACAATTATATAAGGTTAAGGGGAAAGAAGATAAAAAATCTAAAGGGATTCTGACACTGGTATTGTGTCAGAAGTATCTAACTTCTTATTCTACTTTCAAGAATATGGAAATTTAGGGTCATACCTTATGATTAATGTAATAAAATAAATCAGAACTTTTATCAATGGGCACAAAGAATAGAGTATAAATGGTCAAAGAATAGGCCTGAGCGCTATCTCAAAAGATTGTTGAATGAATGTACACTTCATGTCTTAAAATTTAACATTTTTAATGTATATAGGAGTCATTTTTATGATGCTTTGTTTTGACTTTTTAAAATAAACTGACCAAGTATGCATTATTAAAATATTAATATTACTTTGGGGACTTCCCTGGTGGCGCAGTCGCTGGGAGTCCGCCTGCCAGTGCAGGGGACATGGGTTTGAGCCCTGGTCCAGGAAGATCCCACATGCGGAGCAACTAAGTCCGTGCGCCACAACTACTGAGCCTGCATGCCACAACTACTGAAGCCTGCATGCCTAGAACCCATGCTCCGCAACAGGAGAAGCCACTGCAATGAGAAGCCTGTGCACTGCAATGAAGAGTAGCCCCCGCTCACCGCAACTAGAGAAAGCCTGTGCACAGCAATGAAGACCCAATGCAGACAAAAATAAATTAATTAATTTTAAAAATTAAAAAAATATTAGTTTGTAAACTGAAATTATTTCAAAATGAGAACATATAAGAACATACATGATTATTTTAAAATTCCATTAAATGAATAAATATGAACTAATTCCCAATTCAGTCTCAGGTAAAATAATAGACTCTGTAAGGAACAGAAAGACAAATAAAGCTAAGCACCCACTTTCAAGGCTCTGAAAACTCACAGACTTCTTACATGTGGGAAAGCTCTCAGATACCTATGTACCCACTGTAGAACTGAAAACAGAGAAGAACAAAGAGCATTTCTGTCTACTACTCAACTCTGTAAGGGTTAAAATTGCAACCTGCTGCAGTCCTGACCAGCAGTGCACTCTGAGAGGAAATTAAGGTAACAGTATGAGGCACTCTGTGCTTTGGACAAGCAGCCCCCTTACATAGATGTATATCTCTGGAAGGATTTTTTTTTTTTTTTTTTTTTTTTTTTTTTTTTGTGGTACGCAAGCCTCTCACCGTTGTGGCCTCTCCCGTTGCGGAGCACAGGCTCCGGACGTGCAGGCTCAGCGGCCATGGCTCACTGGCCCAGCCGCTCTGCGGCATGTGGGATCCTCCTGGACCAGGGCACAAACCCATGTCCCCTGCATCGGCAGGCGGACTCTCAACCACTGCACCACCAGGGAAGCCCTCTGGAAGGATTTTAATGAACCCAGATTCTTGCATCTTCTCCTACATAGAAAAGCACTAGGATCATTAACCTGAGATATCTCTTCTTGACTAGCAGTAATCTTTCACCAAGATATATACTTGAGAGCACAGGTTCTCTAGCCAAAAAATCACATATAAACTGGCTTCTCCCCTCTTCAGAACAACTTCCTCAGAGCTACTAAGTGACTGTCTCCCAGGCTCTAGTCCTCAGTAAGGCCCTGAATAAAACTTAACTCACAACTCTTGCATTTTTCCTTCAGTCAATACCCTTCAAGTTGTGCAGATCACAACTGGCATAACCATTTAGAGTGGTTATAATGTGGTCAAAATGAAATGCACCCTTGGTTTTGGTGAACCAATCAGACCCAAGCACTGAAATAGCTGATGTTTTACAGTCCGTTTTCTATGTCAGCCACGTTAACTACTTTTATTGATAGGAATTGTCACTACATTCCTACTACCATCTAGGTAGAGACTAGTAGAAAATACAATGATTAACAAGATCTCTGAATTATTTGCAAAGTGCAATGGAAGGTCTTTGAAGGATTTTAAGGCTAATGACATGATCCAATTTACATTTTAAACCCTCTCAGATTAGAAGAAGAAAGGGTTAGAATGGAGAGAAAAAAGAAAACCAGAAATGATGTTAATATGTTCTGTTATCTCCAGGTTTCTGAAATTGTTTTATCATGTTTAAGGTGTGGTGAGCACATCTCAACTTCCTTATCTCAGATTCTAAGCTCCTTGATATCAGTAATCACAAATCTCACTGCTTGAAAACATACGTCTAGAATTTTTTCGAATTATCTTTATTTATAAGTTTGTCCTAGGGGCTTCCCTGGTGGCCCAGTGGTTGAGAGTCTGCCTGCCGATGCAGGGGACACAGGTTCATGCCCCGGTCTGGGAAGATCCCACACGCCGCGGAGCGGCTGGTCCCGTGAGCCACGGCCGCTGAGCCTGCGCGTCCGGAGCCTGTGCTCCGCAATGGGAGAGAGGCCACAACAGTGAGAGGCCCGTGTACCGCAAAAAAAAAAAAAAAAAAAGTTTGTCCTGAAATTCCTATACACAGTAAAGAATGTGGCAGAAATTCTAATAAGTTGGCTTCCAAATGGCATCTCGCCACCTCTTGCACCCAGAAGCAACATAAGTCCTTCCTCACTTTGGCTCAGAATATATGGCCACTGCACTCAGGGAACCTAACACACAATAAGTTTAGCTCATCACATATTTTGAAAACTACTTTCTCAGCTAACTTTTGAAAATGTGAGAAGACGAAAAAAATGATGTCAGTTCTTTATCATTTTCAGCTATTTCCCTAAAACTAGATACATTTGCTCTTTTTTTTTTTTTTTTTTTTTTTTTTTTTTTTTTGGGCTCATCAGCCAATTTTCAAGGCAATTTGAGTTCACTTTTTGTGAAAGAGTCTTCAGGAAAATATTCTATCAAGGGCTTTGGGACAATCAAGATAAATGACACTCCTACATTTTGCTCATACTAATCACCCCTTTATGAATCGGCCCAAAAGCATGAATTCCTCTCTCCCAGGCTGCTCTTTATACAATCCTAATGCTGCTGCCTTCTGAGTCCTCTCTGCTTCATGCATTATCACTTCATTCTCTGTCTTGTTCCGCTACTGAGCTGCATCTCCCCCTAAGATTCTATTCTCAGAGTGGTTCTGCTTGGGATTTTGGCTACTAGAGATTAAAATTTTGAAAGAATGAAATAACTGATCTTTTAGGTAACCCTCCTCACTGTCATCTCCCAGAGGTTGATATTTTTCTATTTCTTCACTTAAAATTTAGATAATCTGTAAAAAACTATATACAATGGATTTGGGGGAATTTGAGTCTACCCATCGGAACACCTTCTGTTTGTTGTCAATATTTTTTTTTCCTTTTCTTTTTAATTTTTTTTATTGGAGTATAATTGCTTTACAATGTTGTGTTAGTTTCTGCTGTACAATTAAGTCAGTCAGCTATATGTATACATATATCTCCTCCCTCTTTGGTCCTCCCTCCCAACCCCTCTTCCCAGCCATCTAGGTCATCACAGAGCACCGAGCTGAGCTTCCTGTGTTTTACAGCATGTTCCCACTAGCTATCTATTTTATTCACTGTAGTGTATATATGTCATTCCTAATCTCCCAATTTGTCCCACCCTGTCTCCTTCCCACCCTGTGTCCACATGTCCGTTCTCTATGTCTGTGTCTCTACTCCTGCCCTGCAAATAGGTTCATCTGTACCATTTTATTAGATTCCACATATATGCATTAATATACAATATTTGTTTTTCTTTTTCTGGCTTACTTCACTCTGTATGACAGACTCTGGGTCCATCCACCTCACTACAAATAACTCAATTTCGTTTCTTTCTATCGCTGAGTAATATTCCATTGTATATATATACCACATCTTCTTTATTCATTCATCTGTCGTTGGACATTTAGGTTGTTTCCATGTCCTGTCTATTGTAAATAGTGCTGCAATGAACATTGGGGTACATGTGTCCTTTTGAATTATGGTTTTCTCAGGGTATATGCCCAAGAGTGGGATTTCTAGGTCATATGGTAGTTCTATTTTTAGTTTTTTGAGGAACCTCCACACTGTTCTCCACAGTGACTGTATCAATTTATATTCTTACCAACAGTGCAAGAGGGTTCCCTTTTCTCCACACCCTCTCCAGCATTTATAGTTTGTACATTTTTTGATAATGGCCATTCTGACCAGTGTGAGGTGATACGTCATTGTAGTTTTGATTTGCATTTCTCTAATAATTAGTGAAGTTGAGCATCCCTTCATGTGCCCCTTGGCCATTTGTATGTTCTCCTTGGAGAGATGTCTATTTAGGCCTTCCACCATTTTTGGATTGGGTTGTTTGTTTCTTTGATATTGAGCTCCATGAGCTGTTTGTATATTTTGGAGATTAATCCTTTGGCTGTTGCTTCATTTGCAAGTATTTTCTCCCATCCTGAGGGTTGTCTTTTTGTCTTGTTTATGGTTTCCTTTGCTGTTCAAAAGCTGTTAAGTTTAATTAGGTCATGTTTGTTTATTTTGTCTTTATTTTCATTAATCTAGGAGGTGGGTCAGAAAAGATCTTGCTGTGGTTTATGTCAAAGAGTGTTTCTCCTACGTTTTCCTCTAAGAGTTTTATAGTGTCCAGTCTTAATTTAGGTCTTTAATCCATTTTGAATGTATTTCTGTGTATGGTGTTAAGGAGTGTTCTAATTTCATTCTTTTACATGTAGCTGTCCAGTTTTCCCAGCACCACATATTGAAGAGGCTGTCTTTTCTCCACTGAATGTTCTTGCCTCCTTTGTGTATTTTTGCCTCCTTTGTCATAAATTAGGTGACCATATGTGCGTGGGTTTATCTCTGGGCTTTCTATCCTGTGCCATTGATCAATATTTTCCAACACTCACACAGAGTTGTGAAAGAAAGGAAATATTAGACTGCAATTACTGCATGGTGAAACTATCAAAGAATAGGTTTTTAAACTTTCTCTAAACTAGGCTGGAATTAGGAAGAAATCACAAATGAGATTAAACATTTTGATTGATAACTCAATGTGAGTGATATGTGGGAAAAATACTAGGTTGGGAGCCGAGCTTTGGTTTTTCCACCTTTTTGTAGCTGTTAGAACTTAAGATAATGAGGGTTTGTTGTAAAAATATATATGGAAAAAAGGACTAAGGGAATCTTTGCTAACCCAGTAACAGATATATTCTGGATCTCAAAGGAGAAGAATAGAGTTTGAGAATTAGAAGATGGTTTAAGATCCAAAGTCATTTTACTACCAACATTAACTTGTTCTTTAGTTAGACAATCTCTTGCCAATATTGTAACTCAGCTCCTCTCTCTAGCTCTACTGCTAGATATCTTTTAGTTTCTGCTTACTCATGATACCTGTACTTTGAACTTGAATGTATTCACAATCTCTACATACTCAGTTTCTCTTGACCCCTGCCAGCTTATCATCTCTGATACCTGACTTCTGTATCTTTTCCAGTATCAGCCTTCATCACCAACTGGAACACCCTTTGTATTTCGCACTCAAATTCTCCAAGGAAGAGAATCTGATTAAGTGTTCTTTAGTCATCATTTTGTTTGGGTAGAGTTCTCATGCCAGATTTCTCATGGGCTGCTACTAGCCGATAGATAGATCCATAATACAGATGTCTGTTTCCCAGCCCTGACCTAATCAGCTGCTGCTGGTGGGACACAATCATGTGGTAATTTTCTGTGCTGTTATTCGTGAAGACATCTATCAGTACCTAGTGCTATACGTGGGGGACTAGACTTCCTCTCCAGTGAACTTGGTTTCATCCAGGTTCCATTTCCATACCTATAACAGGAAAAGTTGGATGACATGTCCATCAAAGTCCTTTCAAATTCTAAGGTACTATGAGTGCACCTTTTGTATTTGTCCTCATTCTTTCTTTCTTTAGAAAAACAAATTTTTTTAGTTACTACTGTGACGTTAGGTATTATTCTAGATGTTGAAGAAACAGCAGTGACTGAGGTAGACCAAGTGTATAACAAGATTCTGGCAGTAGGAAAACTTTACCCCAGATGGTACCAATTAAGTGGTTTTAATGAAGGAGCTGCTTAGATGTGTTAAGAAATGTTTCAGAACAAGATAAGGAGAGTTGAGGCACCCCAAGGCCAGCAAGAGTGAGAAGCTGCCACCACATCTAAAGTTGGATGGGCGAGCAGGACATAATGGTAAACCAATGAGACTTTGAGACATGGAGGAAGAGATGCCTGGAAGAAACTATAGTACAAGGGATACAGGTGCTACCCAAAGACAAGGAAATTGCAGGAAAAGGCTCCTCAATCTCTCTCTCTTCTCACCCTCTAGTTTACCAGGGCTTTCCATTGGCCAAATCCAACTGAAAGTATGAGAGCAAACAATTTAAGGTGATATAGTCTTCAGTCTCTGAAAGCACACTGCAGCTCCAAGAAAATGGGAAATGGATAGGAGGGGATCAAATGGAAAATAATTGGGGCATAAATCTTACAATCAAGTGGAGTAAACAGATTAAAAACTTAAACTAAAATAAATACAGGGGCTTCCCTGGTGGCGCAGTGGTTGAGAGTCCACTTGCCGATGCAGGGGACACGGGTTCGTGCCCCGGTTCAGGAGGATTCCACATGCCGCGGAGTGGCTGGGCCCATGAGCCATAGCCACTGAGCCTGTGCGTCTGGAGCCTGTGCTCCACAACGGGAGGGGCCACAACAGTGAGAGGCCCGTGTACCGCAAAAAAAAATAAAATAAAATAAAGTAAAATAAATACAAAATAAAACAATAAAATTTGATCTTAAAAAAGGAACAAAGGAGGTAAAAGAAGACAGAAAGTGATTTTCAAGGAGGAAGGGATTATTTTAGAATAATGGAAAAAATAGTACATGTTGACAATTTTTGTCATTTTAATAAGTGTACTTGCCTTGGACTTTTTTATTTTGGAATATCTGATATGTGAAAGGAATGTATGTGACATATACAAGTTATGAACATAAAAGAAGAGCAAAAACCCATGAACAACCACCAATTAAAAAAGAAAATATCCAAACCACTGACACTTCTTTGTTCTCCATCATCCTTTTCTCCTTTCTCATTCTTCATCAATAAAACTCAGTAACCTGAGTTTGTGAGTTTATTACTAAATTCCATTCCATTATGGTTCACTACAGGATACTGCATATAGTTTCCTATGCTATAGAGTAGGACCTTGTTGTTTATCCATTCTATATATAATAGTTTGCATCTGCTAACCCCAAACTCCCAATCCAACCCTCCCCTTCCTCTCCTCTCCCTTGGCAACCATAAGTCTGTTCTCTATGTCTGTGGGTCTGTTTCTTTCATAGATAAGTTCATTTGTGTCATATTTTAGATTCCACATATAGGTGATATCCTATGGTATTTGCCTTTCTCTTTCTGACTTACTTGGAGTAGTATGATAATCTCTAGGTCCATCCAGGTAGCTGCAAATGGCATTATTTCATTTTTTATGGCTGAGTAATATTCCATTGTGTGTGTATGTATGTATGTGTGTGTATATATATATATACCACATCTTCTTTACCCATTCATCTGCCGATGGACATTTAGGTTGTTTCCATGTCTTGGCTGTTGTAAATAGTGCTGCTATGAACATAGGGATGTATGTATCTATTCGAATTACAGTTTTGTCTGGATATATGCCGAGGAATGGGATTGCTGCATCATATGGCAACACTATTTTTAGTTTTTTGAGGAATCTCCATACTCTTCTCCGTAGTGGCTGCACCAATTTATATTCCCACTAACAGTGTAGGAGGGTTTCCTTTTCTCCACAACCTCTCCAGTTTAATCACACTTTTTTTTTTTTTTTTTTGCAGTACACGGGCCTCTCACTGTTGTGGCCTCTCCCGTTGCGAAGCACAGGCTCCAGACGCACAGGCTCAGTGGCCATGGCTCACGGGCCCAGCTGCTCCGCAGCATGTGGGATCTTCCCGGACCGGGGCACGAACCCATGTGCCCTGCATTGGCAGGCAGACTCTCAACCATTGCGCCCTAATCACACTCTTTTTTTTTTTTTTTTTTTTTTTTTTTTTTTTTTTTGCGGTACGCGGGCCTCTCACCGCTGTGGCCTCTCCCATCGCGGAGCACAGGCTCCGGACGCGCAGGCCCAGCGGCCATGGCCCACGGGCCCAGCCGCTCCGCGGCATGCGGGATCCTCCCGGACCGGGGCACGAACCCGCGTCCCCTGCATTGGCAGGCGGACTCCCAACCACTGCACCACCAGAGAAGCCCCTAATCACACTTTTTAATACATGTTAGTTTTGCTTATTTTTTGAAATTTATAAAATTGAAATCTTAAATTCATTCTTTTCACTCTTGTTTTTACTGCTTAATAATACTTTTTAATTCACCCTTGGTGATACACATTGTTGTAGTTCAACTTCACTGTTGAAAAGATATTTCATTACACAAATATTGTATAATTTGTTCATTCATTTTCCTAAGGACATTTTGTTATTGCCAATTTGTTGGTTATGATACTGGTGCAAATATTCTTCTATCTCTTTTTTGGATACATAAACAACTATTTCTTTGTGGTATATAATGCATACAGGAATAGAACTGGTGTATTATGGACAAGGTGCATGTTAAGCTTTATAACGTAGTACCAACTTGTTTTTCCTACTGGTTGTATCTTTGTACACTCTCACCAGCAACGTTCAAGAGTTTCCCTTGATTCACGTACTCTCTGTCATTATGCTATGGGTTAAATGTTTGTATCTCCCCCAAAATTCATATGTTGAAATCCTAGTCCCCAAAGTGATGCTTACAAGCAGCCCTGAGTTATGATTCTAGACAACATCACCATGATAAGCATATGAGATGGAACACTTGGCCTAACAGTTACTAAGACTTACTAGAAGGTCATTATAATACAAACAGTATAATATTAATACAAAAATAGACAAATTGACCTACAGACCAGGATGGCTGTAAGACAGACTCGTATCTCAGAATTTACTGCATAATAAAGGTGGTACCACAAGTCAGACTGTTTAGTGAACGATGATAGGAAAGCTGCTCATTATGGAAAAAAATCCATACCTATTATCACCTACAAGAATGGAATCCACGTATACTAAAGAAATAAGCCAAAAGAAACCAAGGCAGAAGATAATGTGCCCTAGGGTTAGGGAAGAACTTAAAATTCCAAAAGCATCATTAATAGTTTTAATCACATCAAATTAAGAATCTCTGTGAATCAAGTTAACATAAAGCTGTTGCAGAGAGATGATATTTGCCAGAGGAATAAAACCACAGGAAATGATTATCTAAATATACAAGAAACTCATGCATATGAAAAAAGCATAAGAATCTCAAATTTTAAAAATGAGTAAAGGATATCTGAGCCAATTCAGAGCCAAAGAAACCCAATATATGATAGGGGCCGAAAATCATTGGTAATCAGAGGAACGCACTTTAAAACAAAACAGAGATAACAGTTTAGACCCATCATACTCTAAATACAGAGGGCTGAGTGAAAAAAATAAGGAACCCAATACTATCTATGTAAATTACAACTCATGAAATAATTCATGGCTTACACTAATACTTTAGAAAAGAAGAATATAAACCAAATATACATTGGGGAATTGAGAGTGAGGAGTGGACCAGAGGCCTCGCAAAGAGCAATGATCACCAGATGCCCAGAACTGCAGAGGATTACTAAGGAACCTTTGGCTCATTAACCAAAGCAAAACCATAGCGCACAGGTGAAATCATACGACGTCATCTTAAATTCCCAATTCCATCATGGGAGTCCTACCCACAGGACACCCAGCTCAGAAGTCCACCATCAGCTAAGCTCTTTGCTTCCCTGGGAGTATCTTGTTCCCCAACAGTCCTAATCATCCTTCTGTAGGCTGAGGATAAAATGACTCTTTATCTAGTTTTCCAAATATTTATATTTCTATGGTAATATAGCACTGGAATATAAAAGTGATTTTTTTTTTTTTTTTTTTTTTTGTGGTACGCGGGCCTCTCACTGTTGTGGCCTCTCCCGTTGCGGAGCACAGGCTCCGGACGCGCAGGCTCAGCAGCCATGGCTCACGGGCCCAGCCGCTCCGCGGCATGTGGGATCTTCCCGGACCGGGGCACGAACCCGCGTCCCCTGCATCAGCAGGTGGACTCCCAACCACTGCGCCACCAGGGAAGCCCTGTTGTTTTTTTAATAATTGAAATTTTAACCAAAACTTTTTTCTCTCATTTTCTTGTATCTTTTTATTCCCACCCATTCATTCAGTAGAAGTCATTGCCTCAGGGAAGGGATAATATGGCAGAGAAAATCTTTTTGGTGTTAAAAGCATCACTATGAAGTATGTAACCCCCAAGCCATAAAACATTATCTCTGGAAAACCAGATGAAGAGCCAGGCCAGCTTGTCCTCAGACTACATAAAAGTGGTCATGACTGCGGGGAACAAGAGCAGCCACGGCAGAATCCAAGTTAAATGATGGTGGGTTCCTAAGCTCTGTTTCCTACAGAACGGTCTCTGCAGACGGAACTGGGAATCCCAGATCAGACAGAACTGGGCCCCTAGCCCCAGGGGAGTACCTGGAACCAGCAAGATTCCTGTGTCCTGTCCCTCAGCCCGGCTCCCCAGCATGGCACCAGGACAGGCCTGAGGCCACGTAACAGAGTATCTTGCAATAATGCAGGAAGAGCTTTGCGCCTGAGAGCAGAGCAGAGACAGCTGCTCTGAAAGTCATTTGTAAGATCGTAGTAGATGCACCAGGGGCCCAAAGTCAAAATGGGAACAGAGACCCCTCCTTTGAGTCTATGTAGATGAAGAATGATTTCAAGGAAAGGTCTTCTCCATCCCTCAAGTCTCTGCCTTCGCTCTTAGACATCACCCCACAGAAAGGAAGAGGCACTCCACTAAACACATGGGCTCTCAATGTGGGACTATCTCGCTCCCCAGCAGACATGTGGCAATACCTGGAGACATGTTTTGCTGTCACAAGTGGGGGGTGCTGCTGGAATCTGATAGGCAGAGGTCAGAGATGCTGCTGAACATTCTACGGTGCACAAAATGGCACCCCCCAAACAAAGAATCACCCAGCCCCAAATGTCAGCAAGGTCAAGGTTGAGAAACACTTCCCTAAACTGAGATTAGGTTTTGACGACCTGGCACAATAAGAGATTTATAATTTTAACATAAATGCTCATTTGTTTTAAATAAAGAAAATTACACCTAGTTCGTGGGTTGAAATGTGGAACCACTTGCTTACGCTCAGGAATATATCCTTTCTCTAATATAAAATAATCAACAATTATCAGTTTTGCATTTAATGAAAAGGTTGTGCGGGGGGAAGAAAAGTTGAAGTAGCTTTAAAGTAAGACAAAGCACCTCACTCACAAGGAGGAAAAAGAATTGGTGACATGAGGACAGATGCTGGAAGCTTACGACAATATCTGAAGCAAATGAGAGAAGCAAAGGGGGGGTAGCGGGTGGGGAGTGGGGTGTGGTGTTAGGGTTAGGGGAGAAGAAAAGTACGTGCAGGGAAGTCATCCCTGGCTGGAGGAACATTCAGAGGGGAACAAGTGGCTCCTAACTTAGGACGATGAGGACCATGAGCATTTTTCAGAGAGGTGAGGTGGGTTTTCTTCCAGACTCTCCAGCAGAAGTTTACTAAGAAGGTAGCCTGAGAACCTCAGATCACTAACATCCCAAGAAGTATATCAGCAAAGGGAAAAATTGAAAGGGCTTTCAAAAATAGCATAGGTGAGGGCTTCCCTGGTGGTGCAGTGGTTGAGAGTCCGCCTGCTGATGCAGGGGACACGGGTTCGTGCCCCGGTCCGGGAAGATCCCACATGCCGCAGAGTGGCTGGGCCCGTGAGCCATGGCCGCTGAGCCTGCGCGTCCAGAGCCTGTGCTCCGCAACGGGAGAGGCCACAGCAGTGATAGGCCCATGTACCGCATAAAAAAAAAAAAAAGCGTAGGTGAAAGCAAAAGCCAGAAACGATGAAGAGAGGAAAAGGGGGAAAAGAGAAGAAAAGAAGGAAGGGAGAGGAGAGAGGTACAGGGGAAGGGAGGGAGAGAGAGAGATCTAGAAACAATTGCAATGAGTAATAAAGAAAACCAGTCTTATGTTAATGACATGCCAAAGTGTTCCATTTTTATGCAAAAGCAAATAACTGTGAAGTATCCCCAACATAAACACTGATTAAAAGAGATTAAATGTCTCGGGATGAAATGTCATAATATTACACAGTGTCAGTTTGTGGTGTTCTCAAAATGTTAATGACCTCCAGCTTCAGCTGCTTCCATTACCAGCTATCTCAAGGGAGAACAGCCTCAGCTGCAGGGTTGCCAGGAGGAGCTCAGAGCCTCGTCCCATCTCCTCCCCATTAACAGATAAAATTTCACTGAAAATGATTCGGTGACATTTGGCCATAATTCAGAAGGGACCACATTTTTTAAAAAGAATTTTTCTTTTATCAGAAAGTACTTGAGTTTATCTTACCATTTCAATAATGCTCCAGACCTCATTCAGTCAGTCTTCAGTACTCTTTGGAATAACAGTTTTCTATTCTCTAACAGTGACATTTCCCCAGCAATGGTAGCATCTGCAGAAAATTTAGGAAGTGAGGGTTCATCATTTTACAAACTAATTCTGGAAAAAAGCGTGGGTCAGGATGAATTTATCACTATTTCACCAGGACTGATCCCAGAATTCTTCATAAAGTGTTAGTGTACTCTGAGTGGCCACGCCCCCTCATTTACTTTAATAAAAATCATTAGTACTTCCGGTCTCCACAATTATTTTTGCCTCCAAGCCAAATAAAATAGGCTAACACCCTGTGGTCACTTTATGAGTCATTCTCTCCCACCTATTCTACTGACCCAGTTTCTCTCACACAGCCAGGACACGTGCCATCTAACTGGCTACACTTTTGAACGCATGAACCTCAATGGGTATGTATCTGTTGCCTAGTAATATCTACGCTTTCTGCAGTACATAAGTGCATTCAGACATTTATGGTTGGTGCAATTCTGCATTTATTCAACAAATGCTCATTGAGTTTTTATTAAGCACAAGCTCTCTAATTAGTCCCTTCTCTCAATAAATTTCTTAACATCTGGAGTGGGGTCAGGGGTGACAGAAAGAACAATATGGGGCAAGATAGATATGTGCCACTTCTAGGGTCCAGTTACAGTGCTCAGTAACTAACACAAGGAAGTCTTTTAGCTGGAGACTTCAGGAGAAACCTCAGCGCAGGTGGGTTATACAAAATGGACCTCGTAAATTTTGACAGAATGTTGACTGAGATGAACTGAATAAAACATTCTATCTGCCCTGTCTGAATACAGTAACCTATAGCCACATATGGCTATTTAAATTAAAGTTAAGTAAACTGAAATAAAATTTAAATTTCAGTCACACTAGCTTCAAGTGCTCAATAACCACATGTGGCTAGTGGTGACCATAGTGGACAGTGTAGAAGAATATTTCCATCACTGCAAAAAAATTCATCGGACAGCTCTGTTCTAAGTCGAAGAAACGGGATAATTACGAGAAACCACAAGTGTTTTATGGATGTCTGGAGACCAGCAAACACCCCCCATTTGCTGGTGAATATCCTTGTGAACGTGCTCCTTCCTATGCTCCATCACAACCATCACTCCATTGCAAGGTAGAAAGTCATCCACACAAGAAAACTACAAAATTCATAAATACAAGCAAACTACAAGCTCCCTTTTGAATCTGTTTAAAGGATTGACCAGGATTGGGGATCACAGACAGTTCTTGATCCCTTTCCACCATGAAAGCACAACCAATGTCCTACTCAGTTATTTTGGCCAGTCATTCCCAAGTATGAATTAATGGGGGCTTACTGTATTCTGTGTTGATGATTCATCACCATAGGCCAGTGAAGCAGAGTAAGTATCAGAAGCAGTGAACATTACTGGTTGGAACAGTAAAGTGGATGGGGCTTAGATCTACTCACAGGAAGGGAAAATAAGGCTTTTGATGAGAAAAGACAATACCCGGTAGTATAGGCATTCTTTCCACCCCTGCAATCTTTCCACTGCTGATGTTTCCTGTCATTTTTACATGAGGACCCAACCTTTACCTTACACTATCTTGGGCATTTTATGTAACTTAACTCAGGCAATTTTCAGATGTCAGTCTCTACAGGATGTGCTGTGTATTTTAAAGAAATTTTACAATATATTTCCATTCACAGCATTTTAAGATGTAGGCTTCTATGACATGTGATAAAGAGAAATCCCTTCCCTGGTGGGAGGTGATCAAGATACCCTCTTCAGGTTCTAATAGTGAATGACCATATTTAAAAGGTGTGCACGTTCTGTGAACGTTAAAAAAAAAAAAAAAAAAAAAGACTGAAAGCTGAGATCCTAAAGGTCAAAAGTAGAGAATGGAGAGAACGTAAAAATTTTATTCTATTTTTTCCATAATCAGAAAATAAAGTTTTATGTAAGTCCCTTTGATTTGCTAAATAAACATATTTGTGGATAGGAAATTCAAGAGACCTTTGGCATTTGAAGAAATCGACTGTCTCAGTATTCAACTGTATCAATCACACAATGACACTTGGTTTTCACCAAGCCACAAGGGGTCCGGATCACCTGGCAAAGATGAAGTGAAAATGTACACTGTGAACAATAACAGGCTTCTTGATCATGAGGATCCCATGCATTATCCCAGAGCAGACTAGCTTTGTCGAAGCCACAAGGACTTCAATACTCTCCTGGTGAGAAGACCTTTCCATTCTATAAATTCATTCTTTTAAAAAAAGTGATCTTACCCTAAACCTGTGGACTTTAAACCTTCTTTTTAAAGTAGACAGATGTCCAATATGGAAATCAGACAGAAGATCCTATAGGTGGTAGGGGGAAACAGGGCCCTTTGAGTTTTCTCTTTCTATTCCCTACATAATTCCAGAGATGCCAGTGAGCAAGGTTTGAAAACCACTATATCAAATTATTTCCATCACTGGCTGCCAAGTATGACACCCCCTGGAGTTGTACAGCATAGCAGGCCTGCCCAAAACGCCAGAAACAGCAATTAATTATAAGAACTAGGATGTTTTTGTATCTTCCAGAGTCTCCTATAAAAATGCAAATGTTCCTGGGGAGAAAGATCTTAAGCAATCATGGGGAATTATTTTATCAATTCAATTTGCAGCTTGGAAACTTCGGTGACAGCAAAGCCCTGTAGGATTGGGCACAGATAAAGGAACTGAAACAGATGTAACCAAGGAAAAATGTCTTTATTTCCTGAGGT
The DNA here is from genome assembly GCF_951394435.1 of Stenella coeruleoalba. Lineage (NCBI taxonomy): Eukaryota > Metazoa > Chordata > Mammalia > Artiodactyla > Delphinidae > Stenella > Stenella coeruleoalba. Next base: position 72,256,742 of record NC_137158.1, read on the forward strand.
TGTACAGGACCCACCTAACAGGCTATTGATCGTTTTTAAATAAAGAAAATTATAAAATGGCCAACATTTGAATGTATCTTCATTGCCAGATACTTTTCCAAGTCTCAATCTATGTTTTAGCTCATTTTATGTATTCCTTTATACATTAGCTCATATATGTATGCCTTACAACAACATGATGAAAGTACAATTTTATACCCATATTACAGATGAGGCAACTGAGGCACAGAAGAGTTAAGGTCACACAGCTAATAAGAGGCAGAGCCAAAATTCAAATCTGCACAGTCTGACTCTAGGGCCTGTGATAACCTCGCACAATGGTTAATCTTCCAGAGGTGCACAATTATTTCAGTTCACCCCAGCACTTCTAAAGGGTGGCCCCCTCTGAACTTTAACTCTCTGACCTCTGTGATTCTCTTGATTTTGGCTAATTACCCCAGAGAAAACAAGAAGGATGAATTTCCAGCAAGCTATGAGCTTATTGAGATGGGAATTATCTTCTAGTTTTGCACCCAATCTAACCAGTTGAATAACGATTTCACTCAATTGAGGCCTGGTGTTTTCAGGTCTGCCATGCACTGCAGCAAGTGTTGTGATGCTCAGCTCAGGAAAATGACACATATAGAGTTTGACTGAATATCACCTTCTAGAGCTGAACTGTGAAAACTGGTGACCCTAGGAGTTTGGCCTTTGCCCATATCATTAAAGCATCCATATTTTCTTCTAGGAGTTTCATGGTTTCAAGTCTTATGTTCAAGCATTTAATCCATGTTGAGTTGATTTTTGTGAGTGATGTAAGATAAAAGTTCAATGACACTCTTTTGAACATGGCTATCCAGTTTTCCCAGCACTGTTTATTAAAGAGAGTATCCTTTCCCCATATTCTTGGCTCCTTTGCTGAAAATTAACTGGCCATATAGGTATCAGTTTATTTCTGGGCTCTTTATTCTACCCCATTGATCTATGTCTGTGTCTTTATGCCAATACCATACTGTTTTGAGTACTACAGCTTTGTAATACAGTTTGGAATCAGGAAGTGTGATGCCTCCAGCTTTATCCTTTTTCCAGATTGCACTGGTTATTTGGGATCTTTTGTGGTTCCATACACATTTTAGGATTTTCTTTTCTAATTCTGTGATAAATGCCATTGGAATTTTGACAGGGATAGCATTGTATCTGTAGATCATTTTGGGTAGTCTGGATATTTTAACAATATTAATTCTTCCAATCCATGAACACAGAATATCTCCACTTATCTGTGTCCTCTTCAATTTCTTTCGTCCATGTCTTATTGTTTTCAGTATACCTCCTTGGTTAAATTTATTACTAAGTATTTTATTCTTTTTGATGCTATTTTAAATGAGATTGTTTTCTTAATTTTTATTTCTGAAACTCTTTTGCTGGTGTACTATATAGCACAGGGAACTATATTCAATATCCTGTGATAAGCCATAACAGAAAAGAATATGAAAGAGTGTATATATAGGTATAACTGAATCACTTTGCTGTACAGCAGAAATTAACACAACGTTGGGAATCAACTATACTTCAATAAAATAAAATTTTTTAAAATGCAACTAATTTTTGTATACTGATTTTGTATCCTTCAACTTTACTAAAATCATTTCTTAGTTTTAACATTATTTTTGGTGGAGAGAAGACTCAATATTTTAAAGATAATTTTCCCCCAACTAACATAGATTCAGTGTAATCCAATCAAATGCTCATCAGGCTTTTTTTTTTTTTTTTAAATTGACAATCTGATTATAAAATTTATGTAGACTAGAGAAAACAATTTGGGAAAAGATAACAAAGTTGGAGGACATACTCCATTGATTTCAAGATTTACTTTACTACCTTAGCAACCAAAACAGCATGATACAGTGTACAAATAGACATCCAGGTCGATGGAAGCAAACAGAGAATTTAGATATAAACTCACACTTATATGGTCAATTGATTTCAACAATGGCACCAAGGTAATTCAGTTGGGAAACAATACTCTTTTCAACAAATGGTACTTGAACAATTGAACATCCAAGGTCAAAACAAAATAAATGTACTCCACCTTTACTTCACCCCATATATAAAATATAACTAAAAGTACATTATACACCTACAAATTTAGAGCTAATACGACAAAACTTCTAGGAGGAAATATAGAAGAAAATCTTTGTGATCTTGAATAAGGCCAAATTTCTTAAATAGGACACGAAAAACACCCCCAAAACTGATAAATTAAACTTCATTTAAAAAATTTGCTTTTCAAAGACATTTTTAAGAAAATTAAAAAGCAATCCAAAGACTAGAAGAAAATATTTGTAAAACATAGATCTATTAAAAGACTTGTGTCCATAATATATAAAGAACTCTTACAACTTAATAAAGAAAACGCTTTTTAAAATGAGTAAGAGATTTGAATAGCTCAACCAAGATATATAGATAAATAAGCACAAGAAAAGACGTGCAATGTGATTAACCATTAGCAAATGCAACTTAAAAACACAGTGAGATACTACACACCCTAGAGAACTGCCAAAATTACCAAGTGTCTGAAAGAATGTGAGGCAACTCAAACTCTCATACATTATACATGGGAACACACTTTAGAAAACAGTTATACTCTTATATACTTTTATACTCTTATAAAGATAGATATACACTACTCTATGACCCAGTAATTTCTCTTTTATATATTCACCCAAAGAAAAGAAAGCATATGTCCACACAAAGATGTGATTCAAATGCTCATAGCAACTTCCTTTATAATAGCTCAAAATGTAAATAATCTAAATATCCCTCAACTGATGCAAGGATAAACAAAATGTGATTATTATCCTAAAGGAGAACACAATAAAAAAGGAACAAGGTATAGATGTATGCAACAATATGGAATATTCTCAAAAGTATGACATTAAGAAATACAAAGAGGGGCTTCCCTGGTGGCACAGTGGTTGAGAGTCTGCCTGCCGATGCAGGGGACACGGGTTCGTGCCCCGGTCCGGGAAGATCCCACATGCTGCGGAGCGGCTGGGCCCGTGAGCCATGGCCGCTGAGCCTGAGCGTCTGGAGCCTGTGCTCCACAACGGGAGAGGCCACAACAGTGAGAAGCCCGCGTACCGCAAAAAAAAGAAAAAAAAAGAAATAAGAAAGACTATACACTCTATGAATTCATTTTTTAGTAAATTCTAGAAAAAGCAAAATTGTAATGATACTAAGAAAATCAGTGGTTGCCTGGGACCAGAAGGTTAGGAAAGGGACAGCTTCCTGCAAAAGGACAGCTGGAAATTTTGGTGTGATAGAAATGTTCTGTATAATGACTTGGTGGGTTGTGAAACTGTATAAAATTGTCAAAATTCATCAAATTGGAAACGAGCTTCGTGAATTTTATTGTATGTAAGTCAATGAAGCTGACCAAAAAATGAAAGGAAGAAGATCTATCAAGGAGTTATATACTTTCCAGAAATAGAAAATAAGAAATGGAGAAAAATTAAATGTCTTTAATGAAAAAGAGAGATACTTTCAAAGATATTGTGTTTTGTATAATGGTGTGTGTATTAGTCAGGGTTCCAGAGAAGCAGAATGAACAGTGGGTATAGAGTAAGAAAGATAAATAGATTTATTTTAAGGAACTGGGTCACGGAATTGTGGAGACTGGCAAGTCCAAAATCTGCAGGGTGGGCCAGAAGAATGGAACCCAGAGAAGAGCTGCAGTTCAAATCTGAAGGCACTCTGCTGGCAGAATTCCATCTTCTAGTGAAGTTAGTTGTTTTCTATTAAGGCCTCCAATTGATTGGATGAGGCCTACCCTCATTATGAAGGGTAATACACTTTACTCAATATCTACTCGTTTAAATCTTATCTCCATTAAAAAATACCTTCACAGAAACATTTATTTATTTATTTAACATCTTTATTGGAGTATAATTGCTTTACAATGATGTGTTAGTTTCTGCTTTATAACAAAGTGAATCAGCTATATATATGTCCCAATATCTCCTCCCTCTTGTGTCTCCTTCCCACCCTCCCTATCCCACCCCTCTAGGTGGTCACAAAGCACCGAGCTGATCTCCCTGTGCTATGTGGCTGCTTCCCACTAGCTATCTATTTTACATTTGGTAGTGTATATATGTCAATGCTACTCTCTCACTTCATCCCAGCTTACCCTTCCCATTCCCAGTGTTCTCAAGTCCACTCTCTACGTCTGTATCTTTATTCCTGTCCTGCCCCTAGGTTCGTCAGAACCTTTTTTTTTTTTTAGATTCCATATATATGTGTTAGTCTACGGTATTTGTTTCTATCTTTCTGACTTATTTCACTCAGTATGACAGACTCTAGGTCCATCCACCTCACTACAAATAACTCAATTTTGTTTCTTTTTATGGCTAAGTAATATTCCATTGTATATATGTGCCACATCTTCTTTATCCACTCATCTGTCAATGGACACTTAGGTTGCTTCCATGTCCTGGCTATTGTAAATAGAGCTGCAATGAACATTGTGGTACATGACTCTTTTTGAATTATGGTTTTCTCAGGGCATAATCCCAGTAGTGGGATTGCTGGGTCATATGGAAGTTCTATTTTTAGTTTTTTAAGGAACCTCCATACTGTTCTCCATAGTGGCTGTATCAATTTACATTCCCGCCAACAGTGCAAGAGGGTTCCCTTTTCTCCCCACCCTCTCCAGCATTTGTTTCTAGATTTTTTGGAGCTACATAGAAAGAGTCATTTAGTTAGGTACCATTAGCATTTGCCCTTATGGAGAAAGATGGAAGAAACTGCTTAGGTATTACCTTTGCCCTCCCACTAGCTGACCGTGGAGACAGCAAGCTCAGCATCGTGGGTCTCCATCTATAAAATTAGTATAATATCTACTTCACACAAGTGTTAGGGGAAAGATATATTAATAAGCATCTAAGCAATTGGAGATTTGCATCAAATATATTGCTACCCATGCCTTTGTGCTATGCACTCCAAAGCCCATCAGCAAGGCCTACTTATGATATAGTCCCATTGCCCTTCATCCCAGGCCCAACTCCAGTCTCCAACTTCCTTTTTCGCCTGCCAAGGAGGACTTTGTACTCCCACTTCAAAAAGTGCTTCCAGACAGACAAGAGGCAAAAGGAACCAGGTGCCTTCCACTCCTTCAACACCATCTCTTAAAGGTGAATGATGTCTAAGAAATCTCAGAAAGCCTTAGCACAATGGTTCACATGTAGACAAAGATTTCTCTTTCTTGATGGATTTACACAAGAATCTGTTCCAAAGCAGAATATTGACAGCCAACTGGAAATGAGCGTGGAGCCAAATGTTAACAATATCTGGCCCACCCTGCAGATTTTGGACTTGCCAGTCTCCACAATCCCGTGAGCCAATTCCTTAAAATAAATCTATTTCTCTTTCTCACTCTATACCCACTATTCGTTCTGTTTCTCTGGAACCCTGACTAATACACACATCATTATATAAAACAAAATATCTTTGAAAGCATCTCTTTTTTTCATTGAAGACATTTAATTTTTCTCCATTTCTTATTGTTATTATGTTAACAATATCAGTGATAATCTATTACCTGTTTTAGTGAGTCCTTGTTCAAGGCCATAAACATTGCCATTTAATCCTTACACCAACTCAGCAAGGTAGATAATTTTTAGTCCTACTTTACAGATAAAAAATTAGAGTTACCATATGATCCAGCAATCCCACCCCTGGGCATATATCCGGGAAAGATGAAAACTCTAATTTGGAAAGATACAAGCACCCCAATATTCACTGCAGCACTATTTACAATAGCCAAGATATGGAAGCAACCTAAGTGTTCATCGACAGATGAATGGATAAAGAAGATGTGGCACATTTATACAATGGAATACTACTCAGCCATAAAAAGAATGAAATAAGGCCAATTTGCAGCAACATGGATGGACCTAGAGATTATCATACTAAGTGAAGTAAGTCAGATTGAGAAAGACAAATATCATATGATACCCCTTATATGTGGAATCTAAAAAAATGATACAAATGAACTTAATTACAAAACAGAAATAGACTCAAAACAAATAGAAACAAATTTCTGGTTACCAAAGGGGAAAGCAGGGGAGGGAGGAATAAATTAGGAATTTGAGATTAACAGATATACACTACTATGTATAAAATAAATAAACAACAAAGACCTACTGTATAGCACAGGAAACTATATTCAATATCTTGTAATATAACCTATAATGGAAAAGAATCTGAAAAAGAATATATATGTGTGTGTGTGTGTGTGTGTGTGTGTGTGTGTATGTAAAACTGAATCACTGCTGTACACCTGAAACTAACACAACACTGTAAATCAACTATACTTCAATTAAAAAAAGAAATTAATTAGAACTCAAAGAAGTTAAATAATTTGGTTACAGCTGTTAGAATCAGGATTTGAACCAATGTGAAGGAAAAGGACCCTAAAAATTTATTCATCCTTTAGGACATTGCACACAGAATAAAAGGGTTAATACAAACTTCTCAAAATTGCCACTGGGAACCAGCTGTACAATAGGAAGAAGAGAGAAGCTGTAAATTCTTCATCCTGAGGCCACAAGCCCATGTCAAGGCCCTTAGTGGAGAGGACTGAAGGGAAGGCAGAAAGGGTGCATGCACTGAGATACAGGGGTATCTGCTCTTCCCTCCTGGCACCCCAACTCCCAGAAGACTTATACTTGACAAACTGCTTTCATTTCCTGCCCCACCCTTCCAACTTAATACCATTATTAATAGGCACATCTTTCATGCAAAGCTTTCTTTTGGAAATGGATGGGAAGTAGGTAGGTGGGTGAGGCAGCAAGGAGAAAACACACTAAGGAGAAAAGGTGGTAGGTGGGTGGATGAAGGTCACTGGGAAAAAAAGAAACCAGAAATATATTCATCCTTGCTTGGAAAATATGACTAAGTAAAATAAGTGTGATCATTTGAGGTAGTCAGTCAGTCTGACCTTTATAAAAAGAGCTCGATGATTTTACTTTTCTCCCACTCCAAGTCATTTTAAAGCAATCCATAAGGTTTCACTCCTATCAGAGGGTAGTGATTTGCTGTTGTAGAGCTGTTATCTACAAAAAAGAGTTTCAGATGGGTCAGCTCATACTTTCCCACTTTCTTTAAAGTATAGGGGTGATGGACTCCAAAGAAAAATCAAGTGCTTATTCTTGTGTGACTCTTCTTGGATATAGCATAAACAGACAAGCCAGGGGAAAACATCTTAAGGCAAAACTTGATAGGAACAGAATAACCTGCTTCATCTTTTTTGACCGTCTCAGCATTTTATTTCCTGATGAACTCCAGGGCTAAAGGGTAGAGAGATGCCACAGTGGGCTAGACGGGGCAGTAGGCCAAAGTAACTCCTCAGCAGTGACCCAGATTGAGTGAAGAAAGGGTGGGCAATCTCACTTCCTCATGGAATGAGAAGATTCTTTCAAGCAGCATAAGAAAAAATGACCAGTTATGAGGGAAAAAAGAAAAAAATGGAAGTGGATAGCTGTTCATCTTAAAAGGTTTTCAAGTCTGATGACAGGATTTTTTTGGTATTCACCAGGTGCAAAGTTTTAGGAGATTCCAGCTCATTAATGCAGAACCTTAAGGCTCGTCCTGAAGGAACCCATATTAGTTTCCTAGGGCTGCTAAAACAAAGTAACACAAACTGGGTGGCTTAAAACGTCAGAAACGTATTGCCTCACAGTCTGGAGGCCAGAAGTCTGAATCAAGCTGTCATCAGAACCGTGCTCCCTCTGAAGCCGGTGGGGGAAAATCCTTCCTTGTTTCTTCCTAGATTCTGGAAGAAGCCATCAATCCTTAGCATCCCTCACCTGTAGCTGCCTCAGTCCAGTCTCTACCTCTGTCATCACATGGTGTTCTCCCTGTGTGTTTCTGACATCACATGGCATTTTCCTCTTTTTATAAAGACAGCAATCATGTTGGATTGGGGCTCACCCTAATGACCTCATCTTAACTCAGTTACATCAACAAAGAACTCATTTCCAAACCAAGTCACACTCCCTGGGGGTTAAGCTTCAGCATACCTTTCTGGGGAACTCCAGCTGTTCATGTCCACATCTTACATGCATTCATTCACTCTCCAAGTACAAAACACCTGTGCTATGCCTGCTGACCCCTCCAGAAGCAGCTCCACAGAAGCAGGGTAGGTGTGGAGTGGGAGGTAGATAGGGGTGTTCAGGACAGAGAGGCTGGATAAAATTCCAGCAGGGGTGGCAAGAGTCAGGTAAGTGACAGAATGAAACCGAGAAACGTTCGCAATTTTGTGTAACACCTTACTAGAGTACAAAAAAGAAAAGAGAGTAAGTTCAAGTGTCACGTCCCCAGTAGGGACCAATGAGATGAGGTCTGTAAAACACAAAAGAATGATCACTTTCTCTCACATTTAGTGCCAAAGTATAAGTTTTAAGGCAAGTTTACAACATATTCTATCAGGATTACAATTTTTCTATTAAAATTAAGTTGTGCATATATACTCATGAAATCTTTTCCAAAATTTTTAAACATTGTATTTCAGAATAACTGGGCCAGGAAAGTAAGTTACCTAAATAAAGGCACTAAACTATTTGAAAATAGATCTTTTTGGTTTTTTTCAAAGATATATATTCATTAAAATTAGCTTAATACATATTGTCTCAGGAATATGACGGGCTCAAGTGATGCAGATTCTACTTCCACTTCAACTATATGTAGAAATGCTTGGTAAATATAACATTTTTTAAATAAAAAACTAATCTTAAAGGAAATGCTAAGTTCAGAAATTAAAGACTAAATATAAGTGTTGGTGCCTCTGCCCCTGGGAGGAAAAGAGTCCACCAGACCCCAATATGGATCTTGACAGCAAAAGGTTAGGTTTTCAACACCTAGTTTTATTCAGAGATATGAGAGCTGGAAATAAAGCACTTAAATAAAGCCAGGACCCTGATAGAGCCATCTTTTCCACGAAAAAAAGTGTCTACAAGTAACAAGGAAGCCTGTAGTCTGTTCAAAACACTGGATAGGGAAAAGTTGTTTTCCAAGAGAAATTAAAATTGCATACCTAATGAGGTGTGAGATCTAAATGTGCACTACCCAACTGGCACGAACACGCAAGCTGGGAAACGAGCTCTAAAAAGAAAAGCACATGGAAACTAGTGTTTCTCACAGAAGTAAATGGACAAACAACAAAAAGATACAGGTACTTTATAAAGAATCCAGATCGCATACGACTTCCACAGATAAGTAAGTGTGAACATGAGCTAAACCTAAGAAATTTTAAATCATTAAAGAAAATAAATCACTATGAGAAAGTCAGCAAATAAAAGAGGATAATCAGCATGCTATTTAAAACTTTCAAATAGTATAAGAAGACTCCAAAATAAGTGTAAGTAGTAAAAAAAAAAAAATAAGACTATGAAATAAAGCACTAAGAAAATTAATGACACTGTTTTAAAAGGCAGATTAGTAAAAGAATCAATCATCTTTCTAGAAATTAAAAAGACATTGTTACTAAAATCTAAAATGCAGAGAATGAGTAAAACAGTACATGAAAAATAGTTTGGAAAAAATTACCCAGAGCTGTAAAAAAAAAAAAAAAATTGTGAATACAAGGTTAAAACATAAAGAGAATAAATTGAGAAAGTCCAACATACTTCCAAGAGGAGTTTCAGAAAGAATAAAAGAGAAAATGGTGGCAACAGAGAAGTTTAAGAATAATAGTGGAGGATTTTCCAGAACAGAAATTCAGTCCACAATTTAAGCAAATAAAGTTAATTCTGAGCAGGAATAAAAAATAAATTTGCACCGAGTCACATCAGGATGAAATTTCAGAATACAATATCAAAGAGAAAAATCTTAAGAGCAACTTGGAGAAACAGAGATTACCTATAAAAGAATAACAATTAAAAGGATTGTAGAATCCCGTCAGCAAAAATAGAGGCCAGAGGACAATGAAAAAACGTTAGTCTATAATTTTATACAAGCTAAGTAATTATTCAAATATAAGTTTTCAGACAAAAATAGAGAAGCAAAAGACAAAACAAAAACAAAACATGATAAATGGAAGAGATAAACTAAGATCATCAAAATGAATCCAAATCAGTAATTACAAGAAATATAAAATATTAATCTCAAATGTAAGAAAGCAGAAATTCTAGGATAGGATTAAAAATAAAAATTATTTGCTATTTACACAAAACATACTTAATACTCAAATATATAGAAGTATTACATTTAATAAATAGGAAAAGATAAACCAAGACAATACCAAAGGAATAAAACCGGTGGTAGCAATATTAATATCAGGCAATAGAAATTTTAGGCAAGATTCATGTTAGAGATCAAGAAAATCATTACTTTTAATGACATAGGGACAGTTCCTCAGGAAGATGATCCAGAATGTACCTCATAATATTGCTTTAAAATACAGGACAAAAATGGATAGAAATTCATAAAGAAATATCCCTGATAATGGTGAATAAAATACTCTCAAATACAATTCATATAAGAATAAAACTTTTATAGATGTGAAACCTAGTTAAGGTCTAAGACAAATTATCTCCAGTCTTCTTAGTTACATGACACATAAGCCTATGAAACCACAGTTTAAAAAATCTTGCTCTGTCACAGATGATAAATTTTTAAATAATGAAGTTTAAATATAGTTAAGCTTCTTATGTTAAACAACTTTTTAAAAAGCAATAATCCTTTTTGACATAGTGCCTTTGTGTGTATAAAAAAACTTTCATAAACATCGATGCTCAGAAAAAGTAGGTCACAAAGTCACACAGAATATTAATAACTAAGAATAAGCCTAGGGCTCTTAACTGTAAAAAACAGTGTTCTTTACATGTTGCCAAACTGCCTCTCAAGCATCTTAAAGGATTCGATGGAAAATATAACCATTGATCCATTTATTTCATCCAGTATTTATTGGTGTGTATACTGTCTAAAAAGTGCTTATGATGATGAATCAGATACACACAGACCATGCACAGTACCTTAAACACTGATTTCCCAGTCTTCCCATTTGTGGGTTTCCTCCATCTTTCTCACTGCTCCCTCTTGGTCCCCATTGTAGGCTACTCTTTCCCTGCCCAACCTTTACCTCATCTCCAGGATTCCACTCTGCCATGTTGCATTCTAGGTTTTCTGTACCCTCTGACTGGGCCATCTCATCATTACATTTCCCTCAAATATCAAGCACTGGTTAAGCTAATGACTCTCAAACACATAACTCCAGTCTAGATCTCTGTTTTAAACCCAAGGACAGATATCCATTTCATACTGGACACCCCTATCTACATACACTCACTAGTTACTCAACTTCCTCATCAGCTGAGGGGTTACTAAAGTAGATTTTGTGGCTCTGCTTCTTGGATCTCTACAAATTTATTCTCATTTCCTATTCTTTCCCCAATACTGCCTTGTCTAAACTTCATCAACACCACTAAAGGCACTGCCCTTAAAAATGGACTTGTCACCGTCAGATCAAAAGGTTGACCTTAGCTACTAGTTCACTAGAACATACAAGTTACTACATATAAACTTCTTTGCCTTACCTACTGTCCTCTCCCAGTTCCTCACTATTACACCCATTGGCTTTCGTTCCCTCCTGACTCCTGTTGCAGAAGAAGAGCTTCTTTTGCTTACAGAGATAGTCTAGTAAGGCCGATGGGGGTGTCAGCAAGATACTCCTCACAACTTCAAGTTTGCATGCTGAGAATGAAACTGGGAGAAGTGTAATGAATGAGATTAGCCATATGTACAAGAAATGTCCCTTAGTAATGAGTGGCTAAAGTGTTTCAGGAACATCCAGGCTCAGCGCCCTCAGCGTCCTCAGAAAATCATTAGCTTATCTAGGCTTGCAGTTAATCAACCGAATCATAAAGACATGAGATTTGGAGACAGGCAGGTAGTTTAAATTCCAGCTAAACTACTTCTACTGTAATTTTGTTCAACCTATTTAACTTTTCTATGCCTCAGTTTTCTCATATATAAAATAAGGTTAGTGGTACTTCACATAATTATGAAGATTAGCTGAGTGAATTTATACATAGCCTGTACACAGTATGTGCCAATAAGGAGTTATGGAGACTGGAATTATAGCTGTAGAAATAGTATTAATTGTGGTAGAAATTCTTTGCCATTTTTTGTTTTCATGTGTAAGTAAGAATTAGCATGAAGCATAAAAAAGATGTCAAAGGGCAGTTATGACCTGTACTGTAAAGCTGTCCCTAACAGGTCTAGGTCTAAATGAGCTAGTTCTCTTTCTCTCCTTTCTTCTTTTTAAATTACATGCCAATGACTCATTTATTTTATAACTGGAAGTTTGTACCTTTGACCTTCTTAGCTCATTCTGCCCACCCCCCACCTCTGGCAACCAACCACCAATCTGTTCTTTGTATCTATGAGTTTGGTTTTTGTTTGTTTTGTTTATTTGTCTTTTATATTCCACATATGTGTGAGATCATATGGTGTTTGTTTTTCTCTGTCTGACTTATTTCACTTAGTATAATGCCCTCAAGTTCCATCTATGTTGTCACAAATGGCAAGAGTCCATTCTTTTCTATGTTGAATAGTATTCCATTGTATAGATATACCACAACTTCTTTATCTGCTCATCCATCAATGGACACTTAGGTTGTTTCCATTAGCCAGTTCCCCTGATACATACATTCTTACATTTTTCTTTCAGCTACCATAACTCAATAGCCATTAAAATCATCCAATTAACTATTTTTATTCTGATTCTGTGCTCATCAACTAACCTGCTGTTTGTAACTTGACTTCCTAGGTAACCTTCTTATCTAGAGAAAATACACTGAATATCCCACAGAAATAGTCCAGTCCTTGTGACATGTATATGTTCTATTATAAAACATTGGCATTCTGGATTTCCCTCTGTTTCTTGTGAGTTGATTTGGTAGAGTTCATCCCTGAGAGACTGGTTATCTGTGAGCAAATTGACATCGTGACATAAGAAATCCCTGGAGACAGGTATCCCTTGGAGATACTGCAGGTTTTGTTCCAGACCACCACAAAAAAGCAAATATCACAATAAAGCAAGTCACATGAATTTTTTGGTTTCCCAATGCATAGAAAAGTTATGTTTACACTATACTGCAGCTTAAGTGTGCAACAGCACTATGTCTTAAAAAATACACATAATTAAAAAAATATTTCATTGCTAAAAAATTTAACCATCATCTGAGAACATATAATAATGCAAAAGTTTGAAATATTGCAGAATTACCAAAATGTGACACCAACACACGAAATGAGCAAGTGCTGTTGGAAAAATGGCACCGATACACTTGCTTGATGTAGGGTTGCCACAAACCTTCAATTTTTAAAAAAAAAAACACAGTACCTGTGAAGTGCAGTAAAGCAAAGTGCAATAAAACAAGCTACACCTGTATTTGGTCTTTGCCCTCCCCTCTCTGTTTCCTGGCACACAGCTCCGAAAACCCTATGAATCTCTGAAATGATGTGTCTTTTTGTATGTTAATGAGATGACTAGCGGCTGGGGGCCTCTGGAGCGACCCTAGGGATGGAGAGATGGTTGCCAGGGGAATCAACCAAGTGATTAGAAGGTTGAAATTTTCAACCCCACCTGCTGACCTCCTGGGAGAGAGAGAGAGGCTGGAAATTGAGTTCAATCGCCAATGGCCAATGATTTAATCAAACATGCCTATGTATTAAAGTCTCTGTAAAAATCCTAACCAATGGGTTCGGAGAACTTTTCCGTTGGTGAACACACAGAGATGCTGGGAGGATGGTGCTCTCAGAGAGGGCATGGAAGCTCTGTACCCCTTCCCCCATTCCTGGCCCTATGCATCTTTTCTTGTATCTGGTTGTTCCTAAATTGTATCCTTTTATAATAAACTGGTAATCTGGTAAATAAACTGTTTTCCTGAGTTCTGTGAGTCATTCTAGCAAATTATGGAACCCAAGGAGTTCCATGTGGGAACCTCCATATATACCGAGTCTGTTAAGAGTCCAGGTGACAAGCTGGACTTGTGATTGGCATCTGAAGTGGTAGAGGAGGCCGAGGCAGTCTTGTGGGACTGAGCCCATAACTTGCAGGATCTGACACTAACTCCAGGTAGATATTCTCAGAACTGAATTGAATTTTAAGTCACCTAGCTGGTGTCAGGAGTATTAGTCAGTGTGGAAAAAATACAAAACAAAAAACCAAAACACACACAAATAACCCTATACAGACCTAATCAAAGTTCTCCCTCTAAATGGACGATAATCTGACCATAACTTAACCTTACTGAAGTGATGCGCAAAGTGTCTGACCAGCGTTACTCATGGCAAATCCATGTCCTCATCTTTCACTTTCAATGAAATTCCCCCTTAGTCTTGGGATACCATCCCCATTTAGTTTCTTCCAAGATTTTCTCCCTTTTCTTTTGTGAAATTGTTCTTTCTGTTTCCTCCATCTTCCCACGAACATATCTAAGTTTCCTCTATTCTAGATATTCTCTCATTTACTAGTTTTTTTCTCAAACTGCTATTTTTTTAATTTAGATTTTAAGCAAATCTTCTTTAAAAAGTAATTTAAGATAAATATGGCTGATTAAACACACACTGACACAACACCCTCTCTCCTCAAAATATATAAAATTATAAAAATATTTTTTAAAGTAAAAGTAGCTACTTGAGCTCCATAGCCAAAAACAGAAAACTTCAGGTGCCATAAACAAAGGAATATTCCACAGAGGTAAGAAAAAGATAAAACAAAAATCTCATGAAAGCTGGGACCACATATGGGCTATGAGGTTTGGGGCACTGACTGAAACAGAAGGCCTGGGAACTAAGTCTTGCACTGCACAAATGGTAGGAGGCTGAAACCTACATGAAGATCAAACCCCAGGGAGAAAAATGGGGCAACAATTAGAAAATATAAGAAGCACTCCAATGCTTTAAATGACAATTGATAGACATATAAGTAAGAAAGTCTCTCTCTGAAAAAACAAATATGAAAGGAATTTTTTTAAAAATATGTTTAAACTTTTCAAAGACAGATTATCACTTATGAAATAAAATAGACAATAAAATTATTTCTATACTAATAACCAAATAAATAAAATGTAGTAACCAAACTTTTCCCTTCCTCTGAGCACCTCATAGTCTACATAGTCCCCATCAAGAATTCTGGTTCAGAAAAACATAATGGACAAGCCTTCAAGAGACAGAGAATCCCACTCTTATATTAGCTGTTCCAGAGATATAAAAAATAATAAAAATCATTAAACTTGTTTTACTAGGCCAATGAGCCCAGATATTAAAACTCTCAGGTCATGAGAGTTGGCCAAATTTTACTTATGAAATATACATTAATAGCCAAAAAAAAAACATTTGCAGTTCAAACCCAATAGGTTATAATAAAAATATGCTCACAAACATGTGCTTTTTATCCTTCCTTGGAAAACAAGAGTGACTAAGCAGTAAGAAAAATTGATCAACAAAATTTACCCTATCAACAGATTAAGGGAGAAAAGTCATCTTACCACCTAAATATATTTTTAGAGCTCAGTATCACTGATGAACATAGATGCAAAATTCCTCAACAAAATACTAGCAAACAGAATCCAACAGCACATTAAAAGGATTATACACCATGATCAAGTGGGGTTCATCCCAGGAATGCAAGGATTCTTCAATATACGCAAATCAATGTGATATACCATATTAACAAACTGAAGGAGAAAAACCATATGATCATCTCAATATATGAAGAAAAACCTTTCGACAAAATTCAACACCAATTTATGATAAAAACCCTGCAGAAAGCAGGCATAGAGGGAACTTATCTCAACATAATAAAGGCCATATATGACAAACCCACAGCCAACATCATTCTCAACGGTGAGAAACTGAAAACATTTCCACTAAGATCAGGAACAAGACAAGGTGGCCCACTCTCACCACTATTATTCAACATAGTTTTGGAAGTTTTAGCCACAGCAATCAGAGAAGAAAAAGAAATAAAAGGAATCCAAATCGGAAAAGAAGAAGTAAAGCTGTCACTGTTTGCAGATGACATGATACTATACATAGAGAATCCTAAAGACCATAAAACTACCAGAAAACTACTAGAGCTAATCAATGAATTTGGCAAAGTATCAGGATACAAAATGAATGCACAGAAATCTCTGGCATTCCTATACACTAATGATGAAAAATCTGAAAGAGAAATTAAGGAAACACTCCCATTTACCACTGCAACAAAAAGAATAAAATACCTAGGAATAAATCTACCTAAGGAGACAAAAGGCCGTATGCAGAAAACTATAAGACACTGATGAAAGAAATTAAAGAGGATACAAATAGATGGAGAGATATACTATGTTCTTGGATTGGAAGAATCAACATTGTGAAAATGACTCTACTACCCAAAGCAATCTACAGATTCAATACAATCCCTATCAAACTACCACTGGCATTTTTCACAGAACTATACCAAAAAATTTCACAATTTGTGGGCTTCCCTGGTGGCGCAGTGGTTGAGAGTCCGCCTGCCGATGCGGGGGACACGGGTTCGTGCCCTGGTCTGGGAGAATCCCACATGCCACAGAGCGGCTGGGCCCGTGAGCCATGGCCGCTGAGCCTGCGCGTCCGGAGCCTGTGCTCCACAGTGGGAGAGGCCACAACAGTGAGAGGCCCGCGTACCGCCAAAAAAAAAAAAAAAAAAAAAAAATTCACAACTTGTATGGAAACACAAAAGACCCCGAATAGCCAAACCAATCTTGAGAAAGAAAAACAGAGCTGAAGGAATCAGGCTCCTAGACTTCAGATTAACTACAAAGCTACAGTAATCAAGACAGTATGGTACTGGCACAAAAACAGAAATACAGATCAATGGAACAGGATAGAAAGCCCAGAGATAAACCCACGCACATATGGTCACATTAACTTTGATAAAGGAGGCAAGAAGGGAGAAAAGACAGCCTCTTCAATAAGTGGTGCTGGGAAAACTGGACAGCTACATGTAAAAGAATGCAATTAGAACACCCCCTAACACCATACACAAAAATTAACTCAAAATGGATTAAAGACCTAAATGTAAGGCCAGACACTATCAAACTCTTAGAGGAAAACACAGGCAGAACACTCTATGACATAAATCACAGGATCCTTTTTGACCCACCTCCTAGAGAAATGGAAATAAAAACAAAAATAAATAAATGGGACCTAATGAAACTTAAAAGTTTTTTCACAGCAAAGGAAACCATAAACAAGATGAAAAGACAACCCTCAGAATGGGAGAAAATATTTGCTAATGAAGCAACTGACAAAGAACTGATCTCCAAAATTTACAAGCAGTTCATGCAGCTCAATATCAAAAAGAACAAACAACCCAATCCAAAAATGGGTAGAAGATCTAAATAGACTTTTCTCCAAGGAAGATATACAGATTGACAACAAACACATGAAAGAATGCTCAACATCACTAATCATTAGAGAAATGCAAATCAAAACTACACTGAGATATCATCTCACACCAGTCAGAATGGCAATCATCAAAAAATCTACAAACAATAAATGCTGGAGAGGATGTGGTGAAAAGGGAAACCTCTTGCACTGTGGGTGGGAATGTAAATTGATACAGCCACTATGGAGAACAGTATGGAGTTTCCTTAAAAAACTAAAAATAGAACTACCATATGACCCAGCAATCCCACTACTGGGCATATACCCTGAGAAAACCATAATTCAAAAAGAGTCATGTACCACAATGTTCATTGCAGCTCTATTTACAATAGCCAGGACATGGAAGCAACCTACGTGTGCATCGACAGATAAGTGGATAAAGAAGATGTGGCACACATATACAATGGAATATTACTTAGCCATAAAAAGAAACAAAATTGAGTTATTTGTAGTGAGGTGGATGGACCTAGAGTCTGTCATACAGAGTGAAGTCAGAAAGAGAAAAACAAATACCGTATGCTAACACATATATATGGAATCTAACGGAAGAAAATGGTTCTGAAGAACCTAGGGGCAGGACAGGAATAAAGACGCAAACATAAAGAATGGAATTGAGGATACGGGGAAGGGGAAGGGTAAGCTGAGACGAAGTGAGAGAGTGGCATGGACTTATATACACCTCCAAATGTAAAAGAGATAGCTAGTGGGAAACAGCTGCATAGCACAGGGAGATCAGCTGGGTGCTCTGTGACCACCTAGAGGGGTGGGATAGGGAGGGTGGGAGGGAGATGCAAGAGAGAGGAGATATGGGGACATATGTATATGTTTAGTTGATTCACTTTGTTATAAAGCGGAAACTAACACCATTGTAAAACAATTATACTCCAATAAAGATGTTAAAAAAAAAAAGCCCAAAAGCATATGCTAAAACTCAATATTCATTTCTGGTTTTAAAAAAGCTGTTAAATTATAATTAGAAGAAAACTGTCTTAACTTGAGAAAATATATTTACAAATATCTTTATAGCAAACATTATGCTTAAAGAAGTTGTGAAAACATTCCCTTTAAAGTCAACCATAACAAAAAAAAAGACTGCATTATCACTTCTGCTATGCAGTATTGTACTGGATGTTCAAGTCAATTCAATAATACAGTAAAAAAGATATAAAATAGAAAGACTGAAGTGTCAGAAATAAATCCCCCCCCATTTCTTTCAGGTTGCATGATGACCTACATAGAAATTCAACCTAAGTACATTAGATGATCAGATTTTACAAAATGTGTAAGAGCATTCAGCAAGCTTGCTGAATATATAAAAGATATACAAATGCTAGAATGCTGCTTGGGTCATGATCACAAATGGATGAGGTCACTGTGTGAGGGAAAAGAGCATCACCGATGGACACCCATTCGTCTGCTTCCTTTTTCCTCCGTATGCTGAGATTGATCATCTAGCTGTCCCAAAATTTATATCTGTGCAGAGGAAACAGGAGAGATTATCACTGGCCTTCACTGTAAGCTGCATGTTCCAAAAGAGTCTCATCAGATCAACACAAGAAGCACTGGCCGTAACCCAACTAATAAATGACATCCTGCTTCCTGTTTATTCCTTTGGGAATGCCCAAACCAAAATTTGGTTGCGGGGTGGTGGAGGTTGTTTTTTGTTTGAGGGTTTTTCGTTTGTTCATTTTTGCTTCATTAATATAGTTCTAGAGCATCAAACTATCACCTTGAATGCTTATGCACACTAACTTGCTTTTGTGCATTCTCAAAATGCATTTTTGTTCATGTTGTTTCCTCAATTAGGAATGATTTCTCCTTTCCCCAATCAAAAGTTTATTCTTCATAAAAAATCTGCTCAAATGCATTCTCTTATGAAGCTTCCAGATACTTCCCAGTTAGCGTCACCCCTATGTTTATACGTGTCTGTTTCTATGTCTGTTTATGCATCACTGTGGGGCATCAAGCATTGCACAGGGAAGTAGCCTAACGATATCTGTGCACTACTTTAAAGTTGATCCTAGTGCTGTCCAATAGCATCTTCTCCAATAAATGGAAATGTTATATATCAGCATTCTCCAGAACTGAAGCCACCATCTGGATATGGCTAATAAGCACTTGAAATGTGGCTGTTATGACTGAAGAAATGAGTTTAAAATTTTATTTTATTTTAATAAGTTCAAATGTAAATCGTGGAACTTGAAAAGCTTTCTGTGACAGATAATGAAAATTATGTAGACTAATATGACATACTATTTGCCTTAGCTGACAAATAACTGAAATCAAACTCCTTTCCAACTTTAGTTATCATCTTACTTGCTGCTCTTTATAGATGGTCTCTGCAGTTGGAATGGACTTCATTAAGAAGAGAAAATTTAGTGCTGGTTTTAAAGGAATAGTAACCCTTCAACAGTCAGTGTTAGAAATATTCCAGGCATGAGAAATGGGGATCACAGAAGTATGGAGGTGAAACTGTCTTTTACTGGAAAAAATTAGTTTACTTGAGGACAGATTGTGGAAGGTATAGGCTAAGACTCGTACTTTCTCTTGAAGATTATATCCCATCTACCTACCTCTAATATCCTACTCAAGGATATAGTTCCAGTATTTTGTCTGTTTCTCTCCAGTATCATCAATTATTCCCTCTATGTTTATTTATGGATTCCCAGTACAACATAATGAAGCTGTTATTTCTCCCATCAAAAAAGGGGGGAAAATGGCACTTCTTTTGGTTCCTTTTCCCCAGCAGTGTTCATCTTGTTTCACCTCGTTTATCTCTTCCATTTCTCTATGATCCAGCATTTGACTGATGTTCATCAACTGATTGGCAGTATTTGACACAAGTTGTTTAGAGTGGATATTAGTATCTTTAGTCAGGATTCAGGATTCAACAACACTCAAGGAGACACAGGCTACGGGCTTCTGGGACACCATCCTATCTTGCTTTTCCTCCAATCTATCTGGCAGCTCCTTCTCAGTCTCCATTATAAATAACAGTCAACTCATCCAGAGAGGTTAATAATTTATCAAAAGACCACAATTAATAATTGAAAGACCTGGACACCAAACTCCATTGTATCTGACTTCTAAGCCAGTGCTGATTACAGTAATGTTAAACACTTTTATAGGCTGTGGACAGAGAAGGTCCCAGAAAGAGTTATTTCCCACTTGACTGTGCCCCAGGGAAGGGAAAACACAGAGATTAGAGAAAGACTGCTTCTTAGACATAGTTGCTTCATCTAAAAACTCTCATTTGATGTACTCATGCACTGTGTGAGATTTCCTAGATCACCAAATTAATAATAGCATGTGGTCCATCCTGGAACACAAAAACTTTACAATTATGGTCACTAGCAACTGATGTAGGCCACAGCTTCAGAAAGAAAAAGCCAGGGAGGGGGTGGATTAATTTAATTCATAAAATTAATTTAATCAGGTAAATGCATACTTGTACTATGGAATCATTATGTTCTCGTGGTTGTTTCTTCCTGGGCATAAACAGAGTCACAATTACCATATGAATTACTGCACGAGAATCTAATCCTAATAACTTGTATTTGTTTAGTGTTGTTTGCTTTGCAAAATCTTTATATTTATTACCTCACTTAATGTAAGTGGAAATGGACTAAATTGATAAGAAGTACAATATTTGCAGCTTGCTTGAAAATCAGAAAAATTTTAATTAATGTAGTGTATTGGCTCCACACCTGCGCCCTACAACCTGCCAAATGATTGCCCTCCAGGTGCACTTCAAGGTGTTGATCATTAATCTGTGTAGTCTAAGAATCTCAGAGTCTGATGACCTTATGGATGTTTTTTTTCCTATACACTGGTGAAAACTTCTAGAATTGAATATAGTGAATTATAAAACAGTGTTTCTTCTGTAAAGGTAGTAGAACTCTGAAATCTTTCTCTTCTGGTCCAAACCACACAAATAAGCTAGCAGTCTAGGGCATTAGGCAAAGTCCATCTGTTTAGTCAGGCATTTATCCAAAAGGAGAAAAAGATTTTATTTTCTCTTGCATGGATTTTTTTTAAATTTAAATATACCTAGTAAAGGAAACTGAAACTGAGCCATGACGGCTATACTTGAATGTGCTGAGAATAATGCCTCTTCTCAGTATTTTATTCCTAAATCTTCTCATACTCCACCTAACCACCTTCACGTAACCAAATATTTATATTTGCCACTAGATATTGAAATTAATATGTTCACATTATTTCTCTCAAGATTTTACAGTGAAGGGGCAAGTTTTCTGTTAGATCCTTTAGCTCTGCGCTCATAGTTACCTGTTCAACAAATGCCTTCCCCACTGTACTGTAAGCTCCAAGAGTGCCAGGGCTGATCTGCTCCCCACTGTACACTGGCACCCAGGATGGTACCTTGACAAATAACAGTTTCTTTTCGCACAAGAAGTTTGCTCATTACTCAATATTGAATGTACAGTTAAGTCAATCCTTCTGTCAAAAACATTCTAAATGTGTAAATACGAAATGCCACAACTTAGATTCTTCAGATTTCCAATTCTGATTTCCTGACTGATATGAAGATGGAGTGCAAAGCAGCGTATCACAGTACCAAGTCTCACTCATGACTTGAAAAGTCTGAATGCGTGATGTGTTGTGTGATCCAACCGTGATGGAAAATGAGGATGGATTCACCTTAAATGGAGAGCAGTATTTACCTACAATAACAAGCAGGGCATGGGCAGTATTTTTTCGGAAGTAGAGTTGTTATAAATTTGAAACAACAACAATGTAAGTCATCACTAGATGCCAACCAAAAAATCAGAGGGCACAAAACCTCTAATACAGCAACATGGTGTGTACAACTGAGGCAGATAAACTCTACTTGTACTGAAAGCTCACCCCCATCTCTGCACAGGGAAACTGACAATACAGGAAGGAATGGAAGGAAAGCGAAAGGAAGGGAGAAAGAGAGAAAAGGAGGGAGGGAAGGAGGAAGATAAAGAAGGAGGAAGATAGGGAGGGAGGCCACTTAAAACAAATTTACCTTAGATTCTTCTTGCATTGACTAGAACATAATGACTAATGCATTTCACAAAAGAATGCACTTTTTGCCAACACAAATGCTTAGCTGACAATAACATGTAGAATTAGCTCAGACCTATCTTGTAAATGCAATAAGATTCAGTTATATCCAAAGGGCAAATATGAAGGATTCGGGAACTGTTGTCCAGCAGTTCATTAGCATGGGAGACCTAAATGGCTCTTGGGAAGGAACCTACCCTCAGGCTAAAGACGAGCAGCAATTTCATATACAGCATCTAACTAATATTCAGATGTGTCCTCAGCCCCAGAGCCCATGAACCTGCCCCAAGTCTACTATAAACGGCTGTGACTAAACTAAAGTCACTTTAGAACAGCTTTTGACTTCCTTCCAGCTGCAGCTTTGGAATCCACAAATAATGGAAGCTACAGTTTTGGCAACAGCAAGAGGCATATTTGCAGAAGTTTTCCAGAACCATCTCCACCATCATGGTACCAACACTCGAGCAAGAGACTGCTCTTGAATATTCTGACGCCACCTACAGGATTCTCTGGAGGGGAACTGAAGGTTCTACAAGAGTAGGGGAAGGTGAAATCAGAGAAACACTGACTCTATAATTGTACACCTCTTAACTCTTAACCTGTGTGATCTGGTGAAAAACAAAATGCACACACTCTTGAAACAAATAAACAATTTTAAAGCTTCCAAAAGGCCAATGCAAAAATATTCTTATTTATATGTTAAATGTTTCTGGTTTTCATCTTCTGAGTCAGTGCCAAGAGAAAATCATGCACATATCACATAGGACTATAAAATGAACCACAAATAAGACTTGTCAGACAGCAAGTGGTTCAGCTATGGACTAGCTTCACACATTACCTCTCTAACATACACAGCAGCTGCACTGCAAAGAGCATGTTCTGACTGAAATCTTAAATAAGTGGAAAATGATAAAATCACAACTAGGATTAACTCAATAAACAGTCTCAGTCTTCAGTATATTAAAAAAAAATACACTAGTAAACTCGTTATATCATGAATGCCCAAGACTTTCATATAATTTTTTGAATGGACTTATTGTTCCAGACTAGAAAAGTCAAGACTAAGATAAGCTCCAGAATATTATACATTTGGTTTACATAAATAGAAGTATCTCAAAACTCAAGCCTAATACCTGATAAAAGGATAATGGAGTTGAAGAGCTGATCTTCCTATACTGGATCTCTGAGTTGCTCAAATTCACTCTCCAAGTTTGTGTAGACCATACATTAGTAACTTCAGAAAACTCAGAATTCAACTAATCTCATGCAGACACAGCATACTAGAAGGCCCCAACAAATGTTTTAAAAGTCTAATTGTTTCTTTCAAGCCTTTTTCCATTGATTTCAGTAAGTTAAGTAACATTACCAGAATCTGGCTTTGAAATTAGACAGATTTGAGCTTGGTTTCCAGTTCTACCAATTACTAACTGTAGTCCTTAGAAAAGTTATCAGCCTCTTTGAGCAAGGTGACTGACCTTGTAATGATGACTACTAATGCCCCACAGAGTTTTATAAAGATAAAGGAAATAATGTGTGTATCACATCTAGCACAGTACCTGGTACACAATACACACATAACTGGTAGACATTACTGTTACTTCAATTTATGCTATTACATCGAGTACTTTTACTGTTGCTATTACTTAATAGCACTACTACTATTATGACTATTACTACTACTACTAAGGGACAAAGGATGAGCACTGGAAACTCTGGATGTGAGAGCAATAAGTAGAGTTCATTTGCTTTCAACTCTGGAAATCCAAGAATAAAAGTGATGACTGTAAAATTTCTGGATATTAAATCATCCCTAATAAATTTTTCTCTATAGAGAGGATTATGGAATTAACATTAGCTTGGCATGCTTGCAGAATAATTAATTAAAACACAGAGGGAATCCCCTCTCTTTAGCCATCTTATACTTTGGAAAGCCCACCCCAAATATGCTGGAATACAAGAACAGCTTCAAATAACACTGGATATCTTTTTAGGATTTTAAGTATCTAGTGATTGGCAATCAGAAATGACAAAATAAAATAAACATACCAACGGTATTTTTTTAAGCAGAGGGCATATTGAGGAAGCCCACAGAATGTTGCAGATACTTAGGCTTGTACTAAGGAGACCGCTAGTGACATGCAAGACAAGGTCTCTAATGACAAGGAACTTACAACATATTATTACAGATAAAGCAAGGGTAACCACCCAAATCATCGCAGCTTGTAAAGGCTACAGGTTAGCTAAAGATGTGATCGGTGAAGAGTGAAACAGTCACATAACATTTCATGAAAGTGGTCAGAGATGCTTGAACTGAGCCCTGAGACAGGTAGCAGAGGGCAAAAGTAAGAGTTTTCAGGCAAGAGCTTTATCATAAACCAAGGCATGGAAAAAAGACTGAGGTTTATATATTTGCAGGAACACTGGGATCACTGGTTTGCAAAGCATTTTGCCAAGTGGTGAGACCTAAAATTGTATATAAATCAGCAAGCTGGTAACTTGAGAAAATCTGTTTAGGGCAAATTAGTCTATATCAGAATGCCACGTGATTTGTGGATGGTAAAGACCGCAGACAAGAAAAATTTGTAAGAGGCCGTAATAATCCATAAAGACTGTAATAACGAGGACAGAGGGTTTGGGCGGGGTGATTACAGAGGAATAAAAGGGAAGAAGCAATATGAGAAAGAGTCTAAGGGAAGATGGGCAGGACTATTAACTGACTGGATATGGGGATATGTGTCTAATGAGGAAAAAAAGTGAGTCCAAGGTTAAGCCTGCATGCTTGAAAAGAACCATGAGACCCAACAGACATGGAGTCCAGATAAAAATTATACCAGACGGGTTGAGATAAGACTGTGCCTGTGAGGCGGAGCTGTAGATTTGGGCACCACCAGCCTTGAGGCGTGTGGGACCCATCAGAGCAGAAGGCATCCAGAGAGTTGGAGGACAAGGACTTGATCTTGGAGATGCTCATAACCAGAAGACAATAAGTGACAGGAGCCAATGGTGAGGGGACTTTAGGAAGTAGGGGAAGTGTCTTTAAGAATTTCTCAGAAACCACCGCTATGAAACAAGCTCTACATGTCTTCTGAATTACATATATGATGATAATGGTAAGTTGGGATTTAAGCAAAAAATTTTTATAATGTGTCCCTATGTTCCAGACACAGTCTAGGCAATGGGGACAGAGATAAAGCCAATGAATTGGAAATGAGGACCTCAGTCTCTGCCTCCTACCCATTCAGAGCCACTGATGCTCAACGACCACCCAGCCTCACTCAGTTCCAGAGAGAATCCAGACCAATGCAATTAGTATCAGGAAGGCAAGACCCAGAATCAACCTTGCTACAGGAAAACTGATACCTGATATTTCAAAGCTGGTACCTAGATATATCCACAGTCAGTACTTTCCCCCCGTCTCCAAAGTTTATCCCCATTTTATACTTTGATCGTAACCAAAACTGTTCCCCCTGAGGACAATGCAACTTGGATTACTCCTGAACTTCTCTGAACTCAACCTCGCAAGAAAGGAGTCATCACCACTAAATTAGGCCCATCCTTTTCTAGATTCCTTAACTTCCCTACATATAGCCACTCAGAGGAATTTTTAACGGATACTATTTTAAGAGGGATCTGAGAGTGGTAAAATTATGCTAAAATGTCTCCAATTTCACATATATCTCAAGAAAAATATTCACTAACAATCTCAAAATAATCTTCACCCTTTCAATGAAAAGGGTAGCCTCAGCTTTAACTTTCTAATTGAAAACTGAGCAAGGCAGAAGGAGTCTCCACCTCTAGGGAGGTCCCCAGACATCGGAGTCAGTGAACTCCCAGCAAGACAGCCCTACTAGAATTACATTTGTCCTCCAGCGGTGGTTTGTTTCTGTTTATCAGGGCTTACAGTCTTCTGCCCCTTAGTAGTAATTGCTCTTTTTTGGTTCCGTGTACTCTTTTACAAAACTGAAATTGGAAAAGAAATGTATAAGAAGACATCCAAAAAGACAAAAGAAAAAAGAAAACTTAAATAGTCCCACAGCATCAAAAACAAAAGAAGAAAAATTCTTTGCCTAGATGTAGTCAGGATTTAGCCTTGCATTAAGAGCCAAGATATTCCCTCAAGCTGCAAATCAGAATGCAAAATTCACATTCCATTTACTTAATCAGCCGCTTATAATATTACAACAGCAATGAATCTAGTTTCCAAAGACTAAGGAAGTAAGATATAAGGGCAATGACTTACAGTTACAGTTTTGTCTACAAATCATTGATTTATTCACTAAGTGGGTTTCTTTCTTCTGATTTTTAGACCTAGTCTGGATTCAAAAGAGATTCCGTTCAATAAATATTTGTGCAGTACTAGATACGTGAAGATGAAAAAGGCTCCATAGCCCTAACCTCCAGGAGTTCTAATTATGAAGTAGTTCAAAATCTTATCTAATCAGGGACCAAGGTTGGCAGGAATTGAGACTGAAACAGCAGAGAGGAATGTCGGGGTCAAGGATGTGAACTCTATTCTGTGTGCTTGGAGGAAGGGGTAGACATCGAACTATTTTAAGCTGGAGCGTAATGCGAACCAATCTGCATTTTAGATCGCTATGGTGATGATGGGCTGGAGGGAGGCCAGTTGGGAGCAGGGAGAATGAGAGGGCCCAGAACTGCAGCCACAGCAGTGGCAAAACAAAAACAGGGCTGCTCGGAGGACCAAGCCAAGGGAAAGCAATAGAGCTACACTGAAATGGCTGGTCTGTCCATCATTCAGACGATGAGTAGAATCTGATTGGATCTGGGTTGAAAGGAGAGAGAGGAATCTATCTCCTCTGAGAGTTCTGTCATGCTGCCCACCACATTCCCAACATTGAGAGTCCTGTAGGAGGGAGGCAAACATCTTGCTGCTTCCTTATCGGGCCAGCTATATATTCTAAATTCTAATGGCCGCAAGTGTTCTTCAAGGTGAACTGGGATGATCCAGTCTGATCTTCACGTTTGTTATTGTTGAATTTACTCTCACTTTTTCTTCACCATGCCTGATGCAATGGAAATGACACAAAGCTAGGGAAGTCTGGTGGTCTTGGGATTTTAATACTGTTTTTTTTGATAATGAGCAATGTGACCTTGGGCAAATCACTTACCTTCTCTAAATCCCATATTGTCTATAGTTGGGGATTACCTCAGCTATAAATAAAATCCCTTCTAGACACATCTCTTATTCATGCCAAGTAATTCTGTTCTAGTCTATCCACCAGTTACTAGTATACAAAGAAAATACTGATTAACCCCCAAAGCAGTTCAGATAGGTTATATACTAGGAGACTTCTTGGAAAGAAAAGTCCCTGAAGCACAACAAAAAAGAAACCATAGACTTCTCTGAATTAAAACAAAGACATCAAGAAAGCAAGACAAGTCAATGGGATTTGATTGCTGGAAAAGTGCTGATTGTGAATTAGATATCTAAGTTCTTTAAGAAAATCACCCAATGAGTTTAACTGTCTGGGACTGAAAACTAAGAAGAGGTGTGTGCCACTCCTGAACCAGTAAATCTCTATTCCCTAGTTGCTGAGTTAACTTCTAATTCTCACTGGCCATCTTGCAAATGGATTATTTTTTAGTGAAATAAAAAATTGCTCTTTATTTTTTCAGTTGTTTTTGCTGTTGTTGTTTTTGTCTAGTAGCCTTCTCTCCCTGTGAGAACAGCATCTCCCCAATCTTTCAGGGACCTGCCTCATCAGCCACTCTAGGTTCATGGTCTGGGAGCCTCTGTCTTACTCTGTAATCTTGACTCCCTTGTTACGGCAATTTGACCGTTCTTTGGGTTTCTGACCTAACCTGACCACTGCTCTTCTTTAAGATTTTTTCCTGTGGAACCGAGAGGTAGAATCCTTTCCTTCCTGATGCTAAAACTGGAAAGATACAGCCTTCAAGCTGTCAGTGGGAGAAGATGTTCTGCTGAGAAAAAAAAAAAGGGATGAGAGATGGAAAGAAAAAGGGTTCAAACGTCAGTACTTAAGACCCCTGGAATTGCTCCTTGCCTTGTCAAAATTTCTTCTTTTGATTCTTAAGCCTAGATTTCCTGCCAAAACTAGTTCAAGTTGGATTTCTATATCTTGCAACCAAAGAGGTTCTGACTGATGTAGTAATTTTCACCGTAAGGAAGAAATATGGAAAGGAATGGTTTAGATCACGTAATGATCATGACTGGAAAAATAATTTAAGTGCTCAAATACTAGTGGCATATTAGTGATATCATCTTTAAGTATGTTGAACAATTATATATATATATATATATCCTCTTTACAGTACTTGCTGAGCCAAACAAACACAAAAGTGGTCCTTGCCAATAAACAATTATAATTTATAAGGTTTTGGTTTTGTTGTTATTGTTGTCACCAAAATGCAAAAAGGTCTGAGTCATTTGCAAGAACTTTGTGAATTTCCTTTTTAGATGTTGTTGATCTTCAGTAAAATAGGTAGGAAAGAAAAATCCATGAGATGCGTAAAGCTGGATGCCTACATAGATTATAGCCTCACAGGACATTGTTAGGGACAATGTGGCACAGGACATGTACCTACCCATCATTGAAGGCCATCTGGACCAAGCCAAGGGAAAGCAATAGAGCTACACTGAAATGGCTGGTCTGTCCATCATTCAAGTTGATTCTGGGAACAAAAGAAATTAAAATCATTTTCCACCTAAGGAAAAAATAGGCTCAAACAGCTGGGAAAAAAAGATAAGGGGAATAAAAATGAAAATAACTACAAATCACTTTTCATGAGAGTCACTTGCTAAACTTGAACAGCTGGGCCTTAAAAGGCTTGGGACATATTCAACAAACGAGTGTTAATTCATTACGTTCTCACTTCTGCTCTGTGGTAAACCAGTTTGACAAAGATCATCTTCACAAATTGTTTTATTATCAGATCAAGTATGTAAATTGAGGGAAAGTGAGTTCCCAAGAAGATAGGAAAGATAAAAGAAAAATTGTCTTAAGAAAAGTGGAAAAACAGATTCACGGACAAAGAACTTTAAAGCAAGATTCTTAATCTTTTTGTTCCATAGATCCCTTTGGCAATTCTGTGAATCCTATGGGCCCCTTCTCTGTCTCAATAAAGAGTATCACCATTTCCCCAATTTTCTAAGTCAAATATTCAGAATCCCTTATTTCCCTTAACCACAAACTCAAACATAAGCTGTCAACAAATTCTGTTAGCTCTACCTGCCCCCCTCCAATGCTTTCACCCTAGTCAAACTTACCTGATCTAAGTTACTACAAAGTCCTACTAACTATACTGCATCTACCCAACCCCTGTCCCATACTCCAAACTATATATGGCAGAAAAAAACTATTCTTTAAAACTTCTGATCATGTTAGCTCATTCCCTGCATAAAACACCCCAGTGACTTCACAGTTTAATTTGAATAAAACCAAAATATCTTACTATGGTCTACAAGACCCTACATGATCTGAACTCTGAACCAATGATATAATAATGAAGGCTAACATTTGTTGAGGACTTATATATCCCAAGCCCTGGTCTAATTGTTTTTTATGTCTTGTTTTACATCTTTCAGTAATTCCATGAGTTGTGTATTCTTATTTACACCTACTTTAAAGACCTACTTTAAGAACTCAAGGCACAGATAAGTTAGGTAATTTGTGCAAAGCCAAATAAATAATAAATGCCAGGTCTGTTATTTAAACCGAGGCACTAGAGGCTAGGTTCAAAAAAAGAGTCCTGAGTCTGGATTCTTCAACACTATAATACCATTTTACTTCTCACCTCCTCCCCTTCCCCTGCCTCTCCTAACACTGTGCTCCAACCCTGCGTCTTTCTGTTCTTTGAATATACTGAGCTAGTTCCCACACTCAAGGATTTGCATATGCTGTTCCCTTCTCTGGAATATTCCTCCCTCAGATCTCCATGTGGTTGACTCTTCATTACTCAGGACTCAGCTTATTACAGGTACTGAGAGTGGCTTATCCAAATCTAGCCCCTCTTTTGTCCCTAATTAATTAGTTGTTTAACCTTCTTTGGTCATTCTTATACTTAAGAAAAATGACCCAAACTCAAGTTCCAGGGGCTGACTCTTAATAAAAAAAAAAAAAAAAAAAAAAAAAGCTAAGTCTTAGGCTCTAGGCCAGTCATAGGAATTGCATTTCCTATGCAGGTGACACAATTTTGGCCAATAAGATGTAATGTGTAGTCTGCTGGGAACAGAGAGCTTCTTGCTGATAAAAAATAGACTTAAGGGAAGAAACAGTCCCTTTTTACTTAAAGACTTTGCCTAAGGTGTGTGAGGATGGAATGCCTAGAAGTGATGCAACCATCTCGCAAGCAAGACAGAAGGTATAGTCCACATACTGAGACAGAGAGGCATGTAAGAACTGATGTTCGCTTACACCCACTGGCCTCTGACTAACTAATCCTAGAGCCCTGCTACCTGAAGACATCTTTTTTATGTAAGATAACAATGTCTTCTATTCTTTAAACTATTTCATGTTCAGTTTTATGTCACTCATAGCTGAAAGCATTCTGGCTGATCCACAGTTAGTCACCTCTCCAGAGAGGACTTCCCAGACCATCTTACAAAAGTTATTCTCCCCCAGTCACTCTCTATCACATTCCCATGTTTATTTTTCTTCATAGTACCTAACATCTGAAAGTATCTTCTTTATTTACCATTTGCCTTCTTCCCTCAACTGTAAATTCCCCAAGAAAAAGAACTACCTCCACTTTTGTCCATTGCTAAATCTCTATTTCACAGAATATTGTCACACTCTTTCTCTTAAAATCTATGTGACTCCAGAAAAATGTGTTAATATCTCTGTGTCTTAGTTGGATTATAAAGATCAAATTCATTAATTCATGGAAAGTGCTTTTAAAAGGGCCTGACACACAGTTAATGCTCAATAGCTTAGTTACTATTATTGCTATTCTTATATAGGCACTAAATAAATATTAGTTGAATGACTGAGAATATAAAAAACTGAGTCACAAAGATGTGATGCATTCACCCTCTCACTTGGAACATGATGATAGGAGGACTTGTCTTTCTCAAAAGAAACAGATCTTTAAGAGGAGAAGTGGAGTAGGGCTAAAGGTCAAGAACATTAACCTCTGCATAGAAATCTTCATTTCCTGAAGAGAGAACACTGAGTAGCAATAAAAATAATGGTGGCCATTTTTGGAGCACCCATCATGGTGCAGGAATTAGACGTGAATAAGACAGGTGAGGTTCCTGTCTTTATCAGCAGTGAAAGAGACTTCAACCATCCATGAATAGACCACACATTTTATTTGGCTAAAAGCCAACTATGTAACAGGTGCTTGAATATCATTAATGAAATTTAATCTCTAAAACAACAAGGAAACAATGGGAGGAAATGACCACTTCGGACCTAGTTCTGACAACAAGAGTTGATTGGTAAAGTCAAAGTAAAGTGAACTTTAAAATAAAGTGACCATGTTATCCTGAATTTTATTTTTTCCAAGGACAGCATCAATTGTACACTCCATGTGAATGTCTTCAAAATGTTTAGAGAAAAGATATACATTATTCATGGCATGAGACTCCTAAAGAGATTATGACTCAAAAGTGTTATGATGTTCTCAAAAATGCAATTTTGAGTGCAATTGAAAATGATAAAATAAGGAGAAAAGTAGAAAGAAAAATGTAGCTACAGATATTTTTAAAAGAAAAAAGTACAGTTGAAAAGTATCCATATCTATCTTACTCTCCATCTTGATAAATGCAGTGCCAATGTAGCAAATAGTCAAAAAGTATTGTCAAATGAATGAATAAATGAATGAACAAATGAACATTGAATATGAGAGTGGTAGGGCCAGATAGACTCATATCAGAAAGATTAAGGTCTCAAATGAGCTGAGATTTGAGAAAAAATTAAAATACCAAAGTAACTTATGGTTTTATTTGGAACAAGAGAAGGCCATAAGTTTGAGCTAACGATATAATAATGATACATTTTTCAACCTCCAAAACTCAGACTAAACACTATTAGGGAGAAATTGAACCCCAAAAAGACTTTCTTGGTCAACACCTAAATGAATGTATATCTCCTGATAATGATGAATTTCAAACCACATTATGAAAATAATTTGCAATTGAGATCTCTGGGTACTAAGAGCAGTATTAGAAGATTAGGACTAGATGAAAGAGCCCAAATAGTGAATTTCAAAATTTGAAGAGAGGTGAGCTGTGGCTGATTCCTGCTGCATTCTGAGTGACTGATCAAGAAAGCAAATACTACCACATTTCCTCCTTGGATACCACTATTAACCTTATAGACCACTCTTAATCCTGGTAGATCATCTGGGCTTACACAAGAGGGTTTATATTGCTCATGATTTGATCAGAATGTTTTTCAGACAGTCTGGAATAATAAGGTTCAGATACTAGTTTAATTTGGTGAATTAGTCACTGGCGACGGTGATGTACCCTTATATCCTAGCAGTCAGTTGACTCCCCTGGTCACCTCAGCCAATGACTATAACACCATTCCCCCACCTACATCTTATATCTCTGTCCTGGTTTATTTTTCTCTCCCAAACGCTTATCACTCTTTAAGGTACTTTATATTATTTATCTCATATATTTTCTGTCTTCTCCACTTAAATTTAAGTTCCCTGAGGATAAGTATTTTAATCCATTGTATTCACTACTTTATGCTCAGTATCGAGCAGGAGGCCCTGACTGAGTGTTCAGTGAATATTTTCTTAACTGAATGAATAAATGAATGACCCTTGAAATATTGTGTCTTAAGTATAAAAATGAAGAAGGATATAGGCCCACTGAGTATTTTTGAGGGGGGCGTCAACTGAAGAACTTCCAAGCATGTCACACAAAGAATGGAAAAATAAAATGAATATTTTTAGCCTAGGGGAGAGGAGACAGGAAGGAGAGGGAAGAGAAGGATGGAAGTTGGTTTGACTGGTAGAAAGCTTCAAGTATCTCAGGACTCTATTATGAAAAGGGATTATCCTATTCTGTTTTTATTTCTAAATGCTCAACTGGTATAAATAAATGATTGTTACAGGCAGATTTCAACTCTATTTTACATAGTCCAAGCTTTCCAGTGATGTCCCAGTTGCCACTGAGGGGGCACACTTCTCCTTCTTGAAGGTTTGAAATGAATGAAAACTTCATGGGGATGATGGTCAGACTAGAGAATCTTAAGATTGTGACAGACTATGATACGTTTATTCTGTGAATGAAATCATACAGCTTCCTTGTACTGAATGTATCATTTGGACAAATGGACACAGAGAATATATTTACAAATAAGCATAGGAATTAAACTCAATAGTTTGCAAATATAAACCTGATTTAGTAATCTTCCCAGCTTTCTGAATCAGTTGAAAAAGTTTTAAGACCTATAAGTGCTCCACTATATGAAAAAAATTCCCAATTTCTCTCTTAATTTTTTGATACTAATCTTCCGTGCCCCCTCCTTCCTCTCCTTTGTTCTCACCATACACACACACACCACACACACACACTCTCTCTCTCTCAAATTTTAATCACTATAAAGATTACTGACTCATATTTCTAGAATTCCCTCAATCTTTTCCCAGATTTAACTTAAAAACAGAGGCTAAATGGTGCTGCTGGAACATCTCCTCTTGATATACAAAAAGAATTTTGCAGATTTGAAAAAGAGTAGTACCCTAACTTCTTTCAAAAGCTGAAATTCCATGCTACCACCCTTTCTGTCAATAGAAAAAGACCCACATGTGTCCTGAAGTAAACTCTTGTGTCTCAAGGGAGGAGACCAAAAGATTCTTTACATCTTCCCACAGGACCAAGTATAATGCCTCAATTAAGTAACTGGTACTCAAAATAAATGTCGACTGTCAAATACATAGTTTTCTGAAAACCTGGCAGAAGGTGCTTTAAAAGAATTTGTCTCTATCCTAGCTTCCTCACTTTTGAAGGTTCCAAAGGACTTTTATAAAGGGAGATAAAAGATAATTTAAATAAACCAATATATTAATAATCATGCTTCGAATGGATCTCATAGGATTAAAACTGTCCTACTTCATTTAGATTGCTTTTAATAGATGTGACTTTTCTAATTTTCTTGATTACAGTTTCATAGGTAACACATTCATCAGCTGTAGTCATCTTTTTCCGTTCAGATCTAGATAAAATTGGACTAATTCCCACTCCACGTCCTATTGAAAGTTTAATGCAAGCCTTAAGAAGAAGGTAAGGTGGGGAATGTGTGTTTGGGATGAGGAGGGTAGGTTCTCATGCTACCTCCAAACTCATCTGCCTCCAAACTCTTACTTCTGCTAGATTAGCTCAGTGTATGGTTCATCTCACAGTCTCCACAAACTGCCAAGTTCTACACAATACCTTCCATGTGAGTAATTCAGCCCCTTTATCTCCACCAAAAAGCAAGAAGGAAACAAACAAAAAGAAGTGTTGAGATATCCTTTTATGTAAAGCAGACTCCACAGAAGTTTTTAGAACAGAGGGAGTTTATATCATGAGAACACACACACATACCTCAAAACTGAATATTAGACATCTCTCTTCTTCAAATGTCCCTTTCCACTAAGTGGGTCCCAGCTCCTAAAAAGTTCTATAGGTCTCCCCTCCTTGTTTTCCATCACCTACAAATTCCTTCTTATTTCTTAAACAGAGCAGTATGGCAATGTTAACATTTTTTAGAAATTCAGCAAAAAAATATTAATCATCTTTGATATTTCCTTTTCTTGCATCCCCTATAACTAAACTGTCCCCAAATCTATTTTTGTTCTTCAGAAGTCATTCCAAATGAACTTCTTTTCTTTCCTGCTATCTGTTCTCTAGTCCAAACCCACAAAGCCACCACAGCTTTCTATCTGCCCTCCTACATTTTACTACCAGACCAAACACATGAAAATATATTTGCTGATATTCCATTCTTACTTTAAAACGTGCTGGCAATTCCTAACTTCCCACCCAAGGTGTAAAAGGCCTCTTATACCTAGACCAGCTCTGTATTTTTCCAAGTTAATTTCCTAACACAGACCTCACAACTCACATGAAGTATCACCACTGCCCGTACCATCTTGCCTTCATTC
Organism: Stenella coeruleoalba; assembly: GCF_951394435.1. Classification (NCBI taxonomy): domain Eukaryota; kingdom Metazoa; phylum Chordata; class Mammalia; order Artiodactyla; family Delphinidae; genus Stenella; species Stenella coeruleoalba. Next base: position 72,292,334 of record NC_137158.1, read on the forward strand.
TTGACGTATTCACATCCTGTGGCACTTCCCTATCTCTCCTTTGTTTACTCAAATCCTACCCATGTCTGAAGATCCCCCTCCCAATCCCATTCCCATTTTACAGATTTCAAGCCTAAACTTCCTTCTCACTTTATCATACAATTGTTCAGATAGCAATACACAGTTAAGAAACCAACTTTTCAAGTATTTTTGTTTATTTTCTTGTATGTCTGTTTCCTAAATTTGACTTGAATTCATAGGAATAGGGAAGACTCTATTTTATGTGTTATTGTGTCCTATCACAGAGTCAAGGCTAAGTCTGGACATACAAAAATGATTTTGGTTTATTGAACCAGATAACAGCTAAGAACTTAGGCTGGGAATGGCCACCACTTACTCGTTGTGAGCTATCAAGGCAAATTTTAAAACTACTCTAGGGTTATGTTTGTAAATGTGAGTGATGGGGTCACCATGAAGATTAAGTGATATAAGGCATATAAAGCATTGAGCATAATGTCTTTGGCATTTTAGCCTGACCATTTTTAAGGATCAAGTGGAAAGAGCATTTGAAGTCATCTACTCCAACACCTCCATTTCACAAATAAGAATATTAAGTTCCAGAGAGATTAATTAAACTGAAAGACTAGATCCTTCTAGGAGAAACAGTTGGTGACTTTCCCGAGGTACTATTGGCTTGGGGCTGACAAATGACCCAAACTCCTGACTCTTAGCCCATTGCTCTTTCTGCAACATTCCAGTGCCACCAGAAGTAATTTGGAAGTTGAGAAACCTTCAAGTGATTGACAAAAATTCTACAGCAGAGGTTGTACTTGGTGTATTATGAAAGATTCTAGAGAATGGCTTTTAAGATGGCTTTAGATCATTCTGAAAACAAATTAATTTAAAAATCAATAAAGAATTAAAAGATGTTATCTGTAATTCTAAACAGTAAGAGGACAAGAGTGAATCACTTTTCTCCCTTAGAATAAAACAAAATGGATTTTAATATTTATCCTCTCAATGTTCTTATACCTCCAAAATACCATCGTAAGTTTTAAAAGTATGTGTGTATGTGTGTTCATGCTCTAACAAACCAACACAAGTGTGTGCACATGTGCTTGTTGAGTGGGGAAGAGAAATCTACATCACCTGTTGGATTGGTTTCTACACTGACATCCTGACTCTTGATAACTCCAGAACTGAAGAGGCTCCACAAAGAAACTGGGTAAATCCAGGCAGAATGTCCTCTAATTGACATTCTGTCTGGAGCTCCCTGCAGCTCACCTCTTATCTAGAAGAATTTCAGAGACAGTGGGTGACTTCAAGAGGCTATCAGTGTGCCACTTCTCCTATGGCACAATCTGTAATGGTTAAGTCCCACCAGTCAGTGCATGGTGGGGGTTTGCTGTCTACATCCAGCTGTATCACCCATGTCATCTTGGGCCAGTCCTCTTTTTCCCCACGTACACACATGCCTCCTCACACACACATATACATGCACATACCTAGAAACCTTAGGGATATCCACTTCGCCTGTAGAAACCGCACACAAGTTGCTAGAGAAGAGTCTCACTGGGAGACTGACTCACTTCTTGGGAATTCCAGAGGATTAGAAACAAAACAAAGCCTGTATCTTCTATGCTCAGACCTCAAAGGAAATTTTAGAAACCAACTAGCATTTACCAAATATTTTCTATGTTCCATCTACTCTTCTAGGGAATCTAGCATGGACAATAATGTTTACTTCTGTCATATTAACAACTCTATGTCCATCTGCTACCATGGGACCCAGTAGATGCTCAAAAAATACTTGGCAAATGAATTCCAAATGAACTTGTCCAAAGTCCCACAGTGAATGGCAAAACCAGAAATCAAACTAAGACAGGGCTGTCTCCAAAGAACATAGTCTTAAGCCACTAAATTATACCACATAAATCCTACACTATACGTCCCATGGGAGTCTATAACCTTCTTGTTATGGACTGAATATTCGTGTCCCCTGCTCAAAGAAATATATTGTACCATAACCTCCCAGTTGGCTATATTTGGAGATGGGGCCCCCAAGCATTTAATTAAGGTTAAATGAGCTCAGAAGGATGGGGCCCTGATGCAATGGGATTAGTGTCCTTAAAGAAAAGATCTCAGAGAGCTCTCTCTCTCTCCCTGCATGCATGCACTGAGGAAAGGCCACATGAGGACATAGCAAGAAAGCAGCCATCTGAAAGTCAGAAAGAGAATCTTTACCAGAAACCAGATCAGCTGAAACCTTGATCTTGGACTTCTAGTCTCTAGAACTGTGAGAAAATAAATTTGTCATTTAACCATCCAGTCTGGAGCATTTTATTTTAGCACCCTCAGTAGACTAATACACTTCTGATATCTAAAATTCTCCAGCTCTAAGCTTTATGTGACTCTTATGTCCTGATTTATTCTTGTGCACAACAGAGTGTATGCCACAAGGAAAACAAATGTATGTCATATGAAAAATATAGGAAACAAAAGACCATCCCCCATATTAATACGTAACTGTGTACAGAACCCCAGCATATTCAAAGAAAAGAAAACTATGTTTTTTTTCTGTCAAGCTCTACTCATACCGCCTCTCACCCCCCACCCCAGCTGAAACTTTAAAGGGAAGGAGAGGCGGGTAGATTGTGACAAAATATTCCGTGTTATTATACATTCAAAATAGTTATTAAAAACATATTGATGGAGGAACGATTCATAATTTGGGTAAGAGTAAGCTAAATATCAAAGTAGCAAAATCTTTTTACCCCAAGCATTCTTCTTGATTTCTACTTTTTTACATAGCAGACAGCAGAATCTACAAAGAAATATTTATAACCACAGAGCAGAGTGTGGAGTTGAACCAGAGCCCAGAGCCCTGTGACAATCCTGCAGCCTCCCTCTCTGGAACTTAGGAACTTTGGACAGCTCCAGAATCCATCCAGGACTCCTGAGCAGTACCCACAGCTGCTCTAACGGCCAGAGTAGGAAAACATGATGAGGTCAGATTCCTCTGAGAGCCTTTCAGAATGGCCTCCACTTCAGTAAAAATATTTGAAGGTCATATATAATAATTCGGCACTCTTGTGGAAAGATTGCTTGTGGTCTGCTGGTGTGAGCCACTGCACAGCTTGTTCCATGGATATTAGACTCCAAATTATTCACCACAATGTCCCCAAGGCCTTATTTACAGTAGAAACTCAGTAAATTATACTTTCCTGCATCAATAACACAATACTAATTAGACAAACATAGACAAGAAACCTGTACTTGCCTAGAAAACTGTTCTTAGTATTGAAGAACATGACGGTCTGAAATTAGGATCTAACTGAAATGTTTCATCAGGCAGACCTAGTTTTGCTATAAAAAAAAAAAAGGCTACCTCCCACATATATCTGAAACTTATTTATTCCTCCCCCAAATTGCTGGCTGGCCATAATAGAGTCATCACTGTAATAGAGAATGGATCTTGCTCAAAGACACCCTCCTGAAGCATATTCACTAAATGGTCACAAGACTGTGGAATGTTAGAGATGCAGACTCAGTTCAACTCTTTCATTTCAGAGATGAGAAAACTGAAGTCCAGAGAGTTCAAATAATTTACCAAAAGTCACCCAGGTAAGTGCATCCTGTTTTTCCAATAATTTCCTATTTTCATACAACTCTATCTCTGCCTGCCTCCTCTCTCTTCTCTGGCCTTAGCCCCAGTTGTAGACTACAAAGGAGGTGACATACCCAGCCAGCTATCTTCCTGTGGGCAGATACTCACCGGAAAACGGGCACTTGGTGCCTTGGCAGAGAAATGCTAAAGCAGGAGCAGAGAAGTGGCCACCATCTGGACAGTGTGATGCTTGGTGCCAAATGGGCCCCAGCCATGGGGAAGAAGGAGAAAGGAAGGGTGTCACCCGACTGCACACATTTATTTTCACTTACAGGGGATTTGTTAGTAACCATGCTGTTTGAGAGGAAGCTGTTGTAGGTGGTTCTGAAGGCTGACAAATGTGTAGGCAAGGATGAAACAAGGTGAGGGGTAGCCAAACAATTTGCAAATGATTTGTGAGCCACAAATCATCGGTGGTATCTGATTCTCTGTACGAATGAAAGGATGCATTTTTGAAGGGTAAAACAATGTGTATGCATTTCCCTACTGATTCCCCTCTGCCTTTTTAGAAAGGTAGTAAGCACAAGAATTTCTCTCACAGTACCTAGAAAATAAAATCTTTTATGTAACATAACCCATCAACTTTTCTCTCTACTTCCTAAATTTTAATCATTTTAACATTTTCCTATGCTACAGCCCTGTGTCCGACCTGTGAAAACCACCCTGATATACATAATGGTTTTCAGTGGTCAATTAGTAGCATCAAAGTTACTGCAGAGATGAGCAGAAAAAAGAATGAAAAGAATTGAGTACAGTCGCAGAGAACTCTGGGACAACATTAAATGCACCAACATTCAAATTCTAGGTGTCCCAGAAGAAGAAGAGAAAAAGAAAGGGATTGAGAAAATATTTGAAGAGATTATAGTTGAAAACTTCCCTAATATGGGAAAGGAAATAGTTAATCAAGTCCAGGAAGCACAGAGAGTTCCATATAAGGAGAAACATGCCAGGACACATATCAATCAAACTATCGAAAATTAAATACAAAGAAAAAATATTAAAAGCAGCAAGAGAAAAACAACAAATAACACAAAAGGGAATCCCCATAAGGTTAACAGTTGATCTTTCAGCAGAAACTCTGCAAGCCAGAAGGGAGTGGCAGGACATATTTAAAGTGATGAAGGAGGAAAACCTACAACCAAGATTACTCTACCCAGCAAGGATCTCATTCAGATTTGATGGAGAAATTAAAACCTTTAAAAACAAGCAAAAGCTGACAGAATTCAGCAACACCAAACCAGCTTTACAACAAATGCTAAAGGATCTTCTCTAGGCAAGAAACACAAGAGAAGGAAAAGACCTACAAAAACAAGCCCAAAACAATTAAGAAAATGGTAATAGGAACATACATATCAATAATTACCTTAAATGCAAATGGATTAAATGCTCCAACCAAAAGACATAGACTGGCTGAATGGATACAAAAACAAGACCCATATATACGCTGTCTACAAAAGACCCACTTCAGACCTAGGGACACATACAGACTGAAAGTGATGGGATGGAAAAAGATATTCCATGCAAATGGAAATCAAAAGAATGCTGGAGTAGCAATTCTCATATCAGACAAAATGGACGTTAAAATAAAGACTATTACAAGAGATAAAGAAGGACACTACATAATGATCAATGGATCGATCCAAGAAGAAGATATAACAATTGTAAATATTTATGCACCCAACATAGGAGCACCTCAATACATAAGGCAAATACTAACAGCCATAAAAGGGGAAATCGACAGTAACACAATCATAGTAGGGGGCTTTAACACCACACTTTCACCAAAGGACAGATCATCCAAAATGAAAATAAATAAGGAAACACAAGCTTTAAATGATACATTAAACAAGATGGACTTAATTGATATTTATAGGACATTCCATATAAAAACAACAGAATACACATTCTTCTCAAGTGCTCATGGAACGTTCTCCACGATAGACCATATCTTGGGTCACAAATCAAACCTTGGTAAATTTAAGAAAATTGAAATTGTATCAAGTATCTTTTCCGACCACAACGCTATGAGACTAGATATCAATTACAGGAAAAAATCTGTAAAAACTACAAACACATGTAGGGTAAACAATACACTACTTAATAACCAACAGATCACTGAAGAAATCAAAGAGGAAATCAAAAAATACCTGGAAACAAACGACAATGAAAACATGACGACCCAGAACCTATGGGATGCAGCAAAAGCAGTTCTAAGAGGGAAGCTTATAGCAATGCAATCCTACCTCAAGAAACAAGAAACATCTCAAATAAACAACCTAAGTTTACACCTAAAGCAATTAGAGAAAGAAGAACACAAAACCCCCAAAAGTTAGCAGAAGGAAAGAAATCATAAAGATCAGATCAGAAATAAATGAAAAAGAAATGAAGGAAATGATAGCAAAGATCAATAAGACTAAAAGCTGGCTCTTTGAGAAGATAAACAAAATTGATAAACCATTAGCCAGACTCATCAAGAAAAAAAGGGAGAAGACTCAAATCAGTAGAATTAGAAATGAAAAAGGAGAAGCAACAACTGACACTGCAGAAATACAAAGGATCATGAGAGATTACTACAAGCAACTCTATGCCAATAAAATGGACAACATGGAAGAAAGGGACACATTCTTAGAAATGGAGAACCTTCCGACACTGAACCAGGAAGAAATAGAAAATATGAACAGACCGATCACAAGCACTGAAATTGAAACTGTGATTAAAAATCTTTCAATAAACAAAAGCCCAAGACCAGAAGGCTTCACAGGCGAATTCTAACGAACATTTACAGAAGAGCTAACACTTATCCTTCTCAAACTCTTCCAAACTATAGCAGAGGGAGGATCACTCCCAAACTCATTCTATGAGGCCACCATCACCCTGATACCAAAACCAGACAAAGAGGTCACAACGAAAGAAAACTACAGACCAATATCACTGATGAACATAGATGCAAAAATCCTCAACAAAATACTAGCAAACAGAATACCACAGCACATTAAAAGGATCATACACCATGATCAAGTGGTGTTTATCCCTGGAAAGCAAGGATTCATCAGTATACACAAATCAATTGATGTGATACACCATATTAACAAACTGAAGGAGAAAAGCCTTATGATCATCTCAACAGATGCAGAGGAAGCTTTTGACAAAATTCAACACTCATTTATGATAAAAACCCTCCAGAAAGTAGGCATAGAGGGAACTTTCCTCAACATAATAAAGGCCATATATGACAAACCCATAGCCAACATCGTCCTCAATGGTGAAAAACTGAAACCATTTCCACTAAGATCAGGAACAAGACAAGGTTGCCCACTCTCACTACCATTATTCAACATAGTTTTGGAAGTTTTAGCCACAGCAATCAGAGAAGAAAAATAAAAGGAATCCAAATCAGAAAAGAAGAAGTAAAGCTGTCACTCTTTGCAGATGACATGATACTATACATAGATGCTACCAGAAAACTACTAGAGCTAATCAATGAATTTGGTAAAGTATCAGGATACAAAATTCATGCACAGAAATCTCTGGCATTCCTATACACTAATGATGAAAAATCTGAAAGTGAAATTAAGATTTACCACTGCAACAAAAAGAATAAAATATCTAGGAATAAACCTACCTAAGGAGACAAAAGACCTGTATGCAGAAAATTATAAGACACTGATGAAAGAAATTAAAGATGATATAAATAGATGGAGAGATGTACCATGTTCTTGGATTGGAAGAATCAACATTGTGAAAATGACTCTACTACCCAAAGCAATCTACAGATTCAATGCAATCCCTATCAAACTACCACTGGCATTTTTCACAGAGCTAGAACAAAAAATTTCACAATTTGTATGGAAACACAAAACACCCCGAATAGCCAAAGCAATCTTGAGAAAGAAAAATGGAGCTGGAGGAATCAGGCTCCCTGACATCAGACTATACTACAAAGCCACAGTAATCAAGACAATTTGGTACTGGCACAAAAACAGAAATACAGACCAGTGGAACAGGATAGAAAGCCCAGAGATAAACCCACGCACGTATGATCACCTTATCTTTGATAAAGGAAGCAAGAATATACAGTGGAGAAAAGACAGCCTCCTCAATAAGTGGTGCTGGGAAAACTGGACAGGCACATGTAAATGTATGAAATTAGAATACTCTCTAACACCATACACAAAAATAAACTCAAAATGGATTAAAGACCTACATGTAATGCCAGACAGTACCAAACTCTTAGAGGAAAACATAGGCAGAACACTCTATGACATAAATCACAGAAAGATCCTTTTTGACCCACCTCCTAGAGAAATGGAAATAAAAACAAAAATAAACAAATGGGACCTAATGAAACTTAAAAGCTTTTGCACAGCTAGGAAACCATAAACAAGACCAAAAGACAACCCTCAGAATGGGAGAAAATATTTGCAAATGTAGCAACTGACAAAGGATTAATCTCCAAAATGTACAAGCAGCTCATGAAGCTCAACATCAAAAGAATAAACAACCCAATCCAAAAATGGGCAGAAGACCTAAATAGACATTTCTCCAAAGAAGATATACAGATCGCCAACAAATACATGAAAGAATGCTCAACATCATTAATCATTAGAGAAATGCAAATCAAAACTACAGTGAGATAGCATCTCACTCTGCTCAGAATGGCCATCATCAAAAAATCTACAAACAATAAATGCTGGAGAGGGTGTGGAGAAAAGGGAACCCTCTTGCACTGTGGGTGGGAATGTAAATTGATACAGCCACTATGGAGAACAGTATGGAGGTTCCTTAAAAAATTAAAAATAGAACTACCATATGACCCAGCAATCCCATATTGGGCATATACCCTGAGAAAATCATAATTCAAAAAGATTCATGTACCAAAATGTTCATTGCTGCTCTATTTACAATAGCCAGGACATGGAAGCAACTTAAGTGTCCATCAACAGATGAATGGATAAAGAAGATGTGGCACATTATACAATGGAATATACTCAGCCATAAAAAGGAACGAAATTAAGCGATTTGTAATGAGGTAGATGGACCTAGAGTCTGTCATACAGAGTGAAGTAAGTCAGAAAGAGAAAGACAAATACCGTATGCTAACACATATATATGGAATTGAAGGAAAAAAACATGTCATGAAGAACCTAGGGGTAAGACGGGAATAAAGACACAGACCTACTAGAGAATGGACTTGAGGATGTGGGGAGGGGGAAGGGTAAGCTGGGACTAAGTGAGAGAGTGGCATCAACATATATACACTACCAAACGTAAAATAGATAGCTAGTGGGAAGCAGCCGCATAGCACAGGGAGATCAGCTCGGTGCTTTGTGACCACCTAGAGGGGTGGGATAGGGAGGGTGGGAGGGAGGGAGACGCAAGAGGGAAGAGATACGGGAACATATGTATATGTATAAGTGATTCATTTTGTTATAAAGCAGAAACTAACACACCACTGTAAAGCAATTATACTCCAATAAAGATGTTAAAAAAAAAAAGTTACTGCAGAGGTTTTCCTTTAGCAATCTTGGTTTCCTATGTACACACCGCTTTTGGCAATAATTTTCAAGTAATGTGTATCTTAATTATTGTAGTCCATGTTAATTATGAAGATAGTTGGGTGAATTACACCACATTGAGAGCATGGGTTCATTAAAGTGTTTTCCCCACATTAAGAATCATATTTAATTTTCAATCATATATCCACAATACATCATCTCCATTTTTTGGCATTCTAGAGTTTGCAGAGCACATTCGCATACATGGTACCATGTTAATTTCGACGGTAATAATCTGATGTTGGCAATTATCCCTGCTTTATAGAAATACTAAAAAGCTTAACAGACAGAACTCAGCCCCTGAGAAGCATTGTGGCGTGAGGATCCAGAACTCACACTGGAATCACATGTACCCATATTTGGATCTCAAAACCTCCTGTGGCCCAGGACAATTTAGTGACTATCTCCAAGTTTCAATGGTAGCAAATCCTGCCTCTAAGACTCATGTGCATTCAAATAAGGTAATAATAGGAAGATCCTTGGTGCTGGAGGCACCTGTCTATTTCTTTTCCCTTCTCAACTAACTCCAGGTCTCATGCTTTTCTATTATACAATGATACCTTCCCTTTTCCTCTTTTTTTTTGATGTCTTTATGATCAGTGAGACACTTTCTGAGATATTTGTATATGATTAGGAGAACAAAACCTTTAACCATGGAACACAGCCAGGAGGAATAACAGAGATAAGAAAAAAATATTATGCTTCAAACTTGAACTTATCAGCCCAATCAACACTATTATTAATGGAATAAAATTGGGATTAGACATAAATTTTTAATGTATATCTATCTCCCAAACTTAATATGGTCATTTTCCTTTTATTTTTTTAAAGGTCTTTAATCCATCACCATAAATAACCAGAAGTTAATGTTTCTTTTTTGTTTTACAGTGATTTAAATTCATATTTAGTAAAAAGTAGGCCATTCATAACCAAAATGCTGAAGTGTAATAAACTTCTTCTGCAATGATTTTTATTATATTTGTTGCTGCAGTAATATGCAATCTAATGACGAAGCCAAAAAAGAAAAACAAATGCATTTGGTGCAGCTGATCCATTCAAAGTCTGTTCAAGCTAGAATGATGGCCTCAAGGCAAAATCCTCAGTACTTAGAGTATCCTTTAGCTTCATCAGGATTCAACCTTTGTGAACTAAAATCTGATGACTTTAGTAGTTAATTTTTCAGTCAAGGAGAAGGCACTGCATCCCTGCTAATAGGAATCCATTTGTTATAGTGTGTCTCTCTTTGAATACAACCAAGGGTGGATGAGCACCTAATTTCATTACTCTGCAGCAGACCATAAATTCTACTCACAAACTGTAGGCAGAAAGATTTCCTCCTCATTAGGAAAGGGATGCTTCTGCCCGCTCTTCATGTTTCCTTCCATACAGAGGGTGCTACGTTAATGCAACTCTCCTAGGCTCTCTTCTCCACTTCATTCCTCCCTTTCAAGGAAGTAGGAATAATTCAGTCCTATTAATCTTGAAGGGCAAATTTGGAAAGCATAGTCCAGGCCTACTCCTCCCATTTTTTCTTCAAGAAATGACAGTCTCGGGGCTTCCCTGGTGGCGCAGTGGTTGAGAGTCCGCCTGCTGATGCAGCGGACATGGGTTCGTGCCCCGGTCCGGGAGGATCCCACGTGCCGCAGAGTGGCTGGGCCCGTGAGCCATGGCTGCTGAGCCTGTGCGTCCGGAGACTGTGCTCCGCAACGGGAGACGCCACAGCAGTGAGAGGCCCGCGTACCGCAAAAAAAAAAAAAAAAAGAAAGAAAAAGAAATGACAGTCTCCAGTAGCCTGTAATCTGGTAACCCAAGGCACCAGGTACACAGGATACTGTTTCATAGCTCTGAAAAGCATGTGATGCATCTTGATAGAATTACCAAAAGCTGGCAATTAACCATGAAATTGTAACTTTTTAACCAAAGTTTACATTGATCTTTATGGCTATAATAGAGTTAATATCTAACTTTTGAAGGGATAGAAATACTCAATATTTAATATGTCTTCTTATATATTTCATTCATTGAATAAAGCCTACTACTCCAACTCTAAAATGACAGAAAAGAAACCACTAATTAAACCATATTTAATTTTTAAAGCATATTCACAATCTAATCTAGTTGCCCATGTCAAATATAATTTTCTATATTTTACAATTTATATTTATTTTTTATATAAATACATACATTTATGTAATTTATATTATATAATTAGATTTGATATGATATATAGAGAAATATACATATATGTAAAGAGAAAGAGATAAAAATTTGGTCTATTAAAGTTTAATTTCCAAACTCATGAATAGGGATACTTTTTTCCTATTCTAACTGCCCAGGTAATATTTAGTATAGGATGAGAGAATTTAAAAATCAACTATAAGAAATGTGGTTTATCAGTCATCATTTAGGAATTTTTGAAAATATGTATCAGGATAAACTTCCAAATAAATATTTACAAATCAAAGGAATTAAGCCACTTGAGAAACCATTTCACCCTCCTCATGCCTAATGATACCCCAAATATCCCAGGCACGTGGGTATTAAGAAGTACATTAAGTCCAGGAAATGAGGTTATGAAAGAATAGGCCAGAAATGTTCTCTTGTGTTCTTCACGGGTGGCAGGTGGTTATTTCCCTTCCTAGCCCTGGAATGTCATCCTAAAACCAGGTTGTCTGGGAAGCCTCTGCAAAACTGCCTCAGCCTTAGGCCGCTAGGCTCTGTCCAGCCTGCTCTTCTCCAGATCAAGTAAGCTCTGCACACTTGTTTAACTTTTCCTCACAACCTCACTTTCCCTAACCTTTCAGGATCTTTTAGGACATGTGTGATACTTCATTTACGTTTCCTCAATGTCCCTTCAGAATTCCAATTCAAAGCTCCATTTAATTTGACAGCCTTTCCCCCATTTATGCCAAAAATGTGCAACTTCACATCAGCCAGAAAGAAGGAAAATCAAGGTCTCTCCGTTACTTTGGGAATATGTACAGTTATGAGGTATATCGTGTTAATAAAGAACACAATAAAGGGGTGATTAGCATATATCTGAACACATTGCAAAGAAATTAAGGAAAATGCCATTAATTCAGACCTTATTTTGTCAGCAACTTTGGTTGGTTTATATCCTAACATAAATTTACCTTTATGCTATTTACATATACACTTTAAAGCCTATTGACAGGTTCAGGAGGAATGTTTACATCAAAGTAATTGAGGAAATTAGGTGCTTTAGGTATCATTAAGAGACTACAAAGATTTGTCTACTTTTACTTGGTGCATGTTTTAAGTGACTGTAGTCCATATGTTGTATAATGCCTGCTATATGGCTTTCCTAAATATATTTGTATAGTTAGGTTATATTTTCTATGAATATTATTTCAGAATAAAAAGGTAGTCATCAAAATATTTGCTATAAAATAGGGCCTGAGGATTGATCTAGTTGAGACCCACTGCCCTACAGGGCTAGACCCCAAGATCTCTCAGCCTTCATTTCCCACCAGTCTTCTGACTCAGCCCAGACCTTCTGCTTTCCTTGCTGCTTCTCAGACACATCATTTCTGTTTCTGCCTCAGGACACTGGCACTTGTTATGCCATTGCCTAGAACACTTTTCCCAAGTTATCCACCTGGTTCACCCCCTTCATTTGGGTCTCTGCACAAAGGTTACCTTATCAGAAAGGCTATCAATGACCTTCTTATAAAACAGTTCTATCAACTCACACACTTTGACAATCCGCAAACCATATCCCCTTACTCTTCCTGTTATGAACGGAATGTTTGAGTCCCCTCAAATTTACACATTGAAGCACTAACCCCCAGTGTGGCTGTATTTGGAGACGGGGCCTCTAAGGAAGGAAGTATGATAAAATGAGGTCATAGGTGTGGGGACTGGATCTGACAGGAGTAGTGTCCCTATAAGAAGAGATACCAGAGAGCCCCCTCTCTTTCTGTGCAGGCACAGAAGAAAGGCCATGTAAACACACAGCGATACGGTGACCACCTACAAGCCAAAAGAGGAATGAAACCACCCTTGCTAGCACTTTGATCTTGGACATCTCTGCCTTCAGAACTGTGAGAAATAAATCTGTTCTTTAAGCCACCAGTCTGTGGCATTTTATTACGGCAGCCTGAACAGACAAATACACCATCCTACATTCATGAAGGTAAATGAAGGCAACGAAGAAAAATGTGTCTTCAAATATGCTAATAAAATATACCTTCATTACACTTATCATGACCTATCATTGCGTTTCTGCCTTTGGTGTGTCTCCCATCTAGAAAGGAAAGAACGTTAAGAACAAGGCCTTTGTCTTGTTCATCACTGAATCCACAATAGTGTAGGTATTTGCTGGACAAACAAATGTTAAGGAATGAATTTTAAAGTAATATTAATTCTATTGTCTGTGATTTTATTATCTCTTCCTCTAGTTTGTCTGAAATGGCAAGATCTTTCCAAAACAAAAGTCAGAAAAAAATGCATTCTATGCCTTTTCTGGCTTGTAGTGATGAGACACAGCAAGAATATGAAACCTATTTCTCTGGTGTCCAAAATAGAGCATGCCATCACCACCTGTGATATTAAAGTGAGGAAGAAACAAGGCAAAAAAAGAGCAAAAGGAAAGCATGGACATTTCATAAGCAAACAGGGCAGCCATTGCAACCTAAATTTATATTGATAATGATATACTATGCTAGATAGCATGAGAAATAAGAAGACAAAAATATACCATTTCTTGTTATTTTGGAGGGACGAGCAGTTACATTTGCTCTTACAGTTGTCAAATGTGTTCTTCTCGTATTATGTGGTTCCATAATGACCACCAGAAACTGGGGGCTGACGGTTCTATTGATAGACTTGAGCAACACACTGCAGGCTGTCATGTTTCTCATTTACATCTTAGACTCTAATCTGTTTTTCTTTCCTTCATGAAATCAATTCTGTAGCAATTAAATAACCAGCACACAAGGCCTTTTAATATCCCAAGTCTTTATCTCTATATAGCTCAGGAAAGGAAAGGTAATTAGAATTGACGTACTATAGCTGGTGAAGGGAGACAAGTTAGACAAATCAGTACTTCATCATTACTCTAAGAAGGTATCACTATATCTGCTTCATTCTTGATTCAATCCTCCTCGGTAACATAATGTTGAGCCTTTTATTTGATCCCTGGAGGACACAGACTCTAAAATGGGTATCATTATCTGGGATTTTGCTTCATTTTCTGTGAATTTAAGGCATCACCGAAATAGAGTTTGTTTTTAGCTGTGGGATGATACCATCACATGCACACAGCCCTGGATGAAGTAGGCTTTGAAAGATATGAAAAGGCTCAAGGAAAATGGTTTTTCCAAATTCTCATCCATTTGAGTGTTCTGAGCTGAGCCCTGCAGGTTGAGAATTTCTTGCCTAAGCAATTTAAGGAAAAAATGGCAAATTTTATTGGTCTTTCTCTTTAAAAATTTTGTTTACTACTTCATACCCATAGCTTGCATATATGACGGCAATTATGCCAGGGTCTAAAAAACATGGAATTTAGCTTCAAAAGATCCAATTCCTGTTTTGCCTCTTACTAGCTACTACTAGTCATTAAAATCCCTGACCCTCGATTTCCCCATTTGTATAATGGGAATAAAAAGACCAGTCTTTGACTATAAGATGCACATTTTTTCCATGTTAGTAACTGAAACTGAGATGCATCTTACAATGTATGGTTGCTTTCAATAATCCACGTTAGTGTTTTGGACCAACCTATTGCTTAGGGCCACCCTGGATTCCAGAAATAATAGGGCTGAGCCACTGCTAAGCTGAGGACATGGTCGTGATCCTGTCACCACCTCCTCAGCTCATCTCTCTGGCTGTATTCACACTGTCCCTTTGTTCCAACCCCTCTCTCTGCTGAAGCCAAGTTTGGAAGCCTCTAGACTGAAAACTCAGGGATTTAATGTGGGGCAAGCATAGCACAGAGCCAGGTAGATTTCCTTGATTTTTTCCTAGTTCTATTACCTGTTATGATAATGCCCCTATTACAGACACTTCAAGTCAAAAGTCATGGAGAGAATACTCGGGGAACTCGTCTGGGACTCAGGGAAAGACTCAAAGTACATTTACAATAAGCCTAAAATAAAATTTCTAGGTGATTAAAAAACACTTTGTCATGGTCAAGTAGCACAATTTTTTGCTTTCACAGTGGTACATATTAAAAAGGACTTTTATAGTCTATGGTATGTTAGATTCAATGAAACAGCACCAACAGCAGGGTTAGATGAGAAAATACAGGTAGAAGTGCTTTGTAATGGCAAAAAACATTTTACAAATGAAAAAATATGATAATAAGATTTGGTCAGGAATCGGCTGAAGATAAGGAAGACCACTCTAGGTATTTTAAGCAGAAAGGAATTTGTCAAGGTTCCTACAAAATCATTGGGAGGGCAGAAGAGGAGGCTCTAGACTGTGCCTTTGAGAACGACTCTCAGAACAATACTCTTAACACTGGACAATCAAGACACTTGCTGCCTCTGCAACAGTCAGAATGCTGGGAAATCAGGATGTCACCTCTGCAACTGGTAGCTCCAAAAATATTGTCTTAAATACAATCCAGAGATTAGGAGACTACCCTGGAATTGTTCACTCCAGAGCCAGCCACATACCAAATAAACAGATGCCTCGTATCCCATGACCTGCTTCTCCACAGATACAAAACTAATGACAAGTAACAGGGACCTGTGTTAACACACTCGCAGAAACACCCACTGATTCTGTGACCATGCTTGACAGCAAGAAACAGGAGAAGCAACAGAAAGACAACCTCAGATTTGCTTCTTCCCCCTTGTATTTCCTGGTAGTAAGTCTAACTAGTGAAACCTAAATCACACCTAGAACCTTGGCTGAAAATAAGTTTAAAATGTAGTTTTTAGTTCTCCAGCATCTGAATAGAAGGTGTATGAGGGTGAGGAAGGAATAAATGTAAAGGGACAATTCAGAGGATGTAGGGAGTAGTGGAAGACTATGTCTCCCTCCCACCCTTAAGATGAGAAGAGTTACCAATAATAGTCATTAAAATCCATCCAATAACTGAGATGTAAAAAATCAAAATGACTTAAATTCCAAAAAGTGACAACCCTTCTCAGGAGAAAAGTGATCATTGGTTGTTTTAATTCTGGCAGAGCAGTGAGAGGAGGAATCCACATCGATGGGGTAAGGAGAAACCTGCCAAATTCAAACAAACTGTTAACAGCCACATGTGAGCTAACACAACGGACTAGAATCTTGGGGAACTCCAGTCACAGAGCAAATCTACACTCACTTTCCAAAACTTACCCAGGAGCTTCACTGATGGATAGGGTGGCATATCAAAGCCTGGGGACAGGAAAAGAGGGTTGGAAGAAATTCCTCTGTTGCACTCCAGTCCTGCTGGCTCCTAGTTCAACCAGAAGCCCACTGCAGGCTATTAGTCAGGAGCACTAAGAGTAATCTCTCCAAGGCACTCCAGAGCTTTACCAAGTGCATTCCAGAGGCCCTTCAAAGTCTGGAGGCAGAGCATCAGAGTGGAGAGATTTCCAAAGGAACATAAAGCTAGGTGTGGAACTACAGAGGAAAAAAGATTCCCCACTGATTTATAAGTCCTAAGAGAATACATGGAAAATTTAGAGAAATGCTCAGTCTAGAGTTTAAAGTTTATCTGTCTAGGGTAGTACATAAATGACAGTGGCAAGGTATGTTTTAAAATTTTATATACAACATATATATAATAGAAACATGCATCATGGTAACCATCAATTGGTAGAGGTCTACATCGCATATGGATTCAGAAAACATTATTCCTAGGTGGATATTTGGTACAGGGGCTTTACAAGAGGCTTTAAAGTCTCTCTAGAATCAACATGGGGAAAAACAGACTCATACAGCCCAGCAACAACTTGCTAAGGCATTCTGAACACCAAACTCCACCACCAGCATCCACTCCAGTATCTGAATGTGATATTTACTCAACAATCATCTATTGAGACACTAGTAGGTGCAAAGCAGAGTGTGAGATACTTCCAAAACATCATGCAAAAAGGAACAGAGTATTTGTTGTTCTGGCTCAAGGAAATTACTCTGCCTCTTAATATACTATGATTGAGAATTCCACACTCTAGGAAAAAACAATGAAGTGAATAATACTGTGTTCACCCAACACTATCTAGAAAAGATTCCTCAATGATCTTTTCTCAGAGCCAAGAGGAAAATATCTCAATATGGTGCCTTCTACTGGATGTCTCCTTGGGTGTTTCAAGTGGGTAAAAATAAGTCAACCATTAGTAATATGCCATGATCATTAGCACCTCTGTGCCTCTTCAAATACCATTTCTACTGCCTTTCTGGGTGAGGGCCCTCCTCTTGGTTTGCAGACAGCTGCCTTCTCACTGTTACCTTATATGGTGGAAAGAGAAATGGTATTTCTCTTCACTGCCTTCACTGCCTTATAAGGGCACTAATCCCATCCTGGGAGCACCATGCTCATGACCTCACCTTAACCTAATGACCTCCCGAAGGCCCCACCTCCAAGTACCATCACACTGGGGTTTAGGGCTTTTACATCCTAATTTGGGGGGATATGAACATTCAGTCCATAGCATATAGGAAACATATTTATTAGTTGTGGGGACCAAGAAGGAGTCTAGGAAGCCAAAGAAGCTTGGGAATGTAGTAAGATCATGACTGATGCTGTTCACGCCACAGAAAAGCAGTTCTGGGAAGAAAATGAAACGTTCAACCTTCTAGCTGTTGCATTTTTTCATTTCTATGTGAAACATCCATGTGCTAATATCTTGCAGGCGGCTAGAAATAATGTTCTAAAATTCAGGTGACAGGACTATATTGGAGATACAGTTTTGAATGACTGAGTCGGCGACACGAGCGTAGGTGAGAACTTTGTGCTCAAGGTTGGAACCTAAGGAACGTTTATGGGGCAAGGCAAGTAAAGTTGCCAATGAAAGGGACTGAGGAGTGATTGGAATAAGAAATAACCAGAACAAAATGGTGGCATAGAAACCACGAGAAAAAGGTGCCAAGTGCTGCAGAATAATCAAGACCAATAAAGACTGAGAAGTGTTTACTGCATTGGCTACTAGATGGTATCAAAAGAATGTCACCACCCTCCTCCCAGGGTCTAGGAAGTAGGGAAGTACAGAGAGAAAGAAGAGGCTTGTCAGAGAATTATTCTATAATCGTTAAAAAGACTGATGGTTCTAATGGTTCTGGCTTTAAATCACGGCTCAGTCCTTTGTTTTCGACGTGACCAAATTAACTTTTCTAGATAGCAGTTTCCCATCTGTAAAATGGAAATTACACTAATTACATAATGAAGCATTCATAAAATGATAGATAGTAAAGTGCTTAATACATAGAAAATATTTAATAATCAATATAAATTATTATTTGTGGCTTTATAAGAAGACAGGATTATACCTACTGGTGGGCACAAGATGAAGAGAAAAACATTGTTTATTGTTTGTTTGTTTGTTTTTTGGCTGCGTTAGGTCTTCGTTGCTGTGCACAGGCTTTCTCTAGTTGCAGTAAGCGGGCGCTACTCTTCGTTGTGGCCCGCGGGTTTCTCATTGTGGTGGCTTCTCTTGTAATGAAGCACAGGCTCTAGGGCGCTCAGGCTTCAGTAGTTGTGGCGTGCAGGCTCAGTAGTTGTGGCACACGGGCTTAGCTGCTCTGCAGCATGTGGGATCTTCCCAGACCAAGGATTGAACCTGTGTCCCCTGCATTAGCAGGCAGTTTCTTAACCACTGTGCCACCAGGGAAGTCCCAAAACATTGGCTTTAATTTTGGAAATTGAGCATGTTTATAGACTACAGACGATGTTTGTAGAAATAGAGCTTGTAATTGATCAAATACAGTCCTGGAGGATGTAAACGAATGAAATACAAGATATAGATGACAAATTAGAATTGACTTTTAACGAATTAAGTCTACAAGTGTGTACATATGAGAGGGATATGGGGCGGCAGTAGAATCAAAAAGAGAAAAAGGATAATGGAAGATGAGGGAGTTCTCATCTAGTTAGTAAAATTATGGGGAAAGTCAGGTTAACACTTCCCAAGGGACCAATCTATAGGAGGTATTAAAATGTCACTGGAGAAAATTATTTTTACCTTAACTTCTCTCAAAGGGAGTCTGCAGTATTCTATATGACAGGGAGGCAAATTTGACTGCTCCTTGAGGTGGGAAAAGTTAGACAACCTTCCTACAGCCAGCAAGGCTCATGCATAAGTGATCACAACAGAAGATGACTAAACTACTTTCTAAGAAGAGAGGCTCTGATGACCTGCAGAGCAGCTGCTCTGCCAAGTGGGGTGTGCAAGTCTGAGTCCATAGGGAATTGCGTGGAAAAACAGAGGAAAGCTGAGCTAGACATGAGCCCCTCCCTCCCTCTTCTTTAACCACTGTCTAAACAACACTGGTTTGAAAGCCTCCAAGTCATCAGCCTGCATGGGGTGCTCAAATCTTGACCTCTGTTAGGAATGGAAATTATCTAGTGAGGATCCAGGTGATAGGGACGAGGTTAGGGTATTTGAAGAGAGTGGTGGAAGTGATGACAGATTCTGTGAGAAATGTGAAGCCAATAGGTAGGGAAGATAGAAACCGTGCAAGAGGCTGATAGAATGAGAGAAAGAGGAAAGATCAAGTGACTAGAATTCTCTAGGAGGTCATCTATACTTCCCTACCTTTTCTTTTATGTCTTCCATTTTGCCAATTCTTTCTGCTGACTTTCTTTGAAACTCTGCCTTTCTTCCTTCCCTCTCTCTCCCCTCCCCACTCTGCCTCACCTTTGGCCTTTATCTTAGCTCAATAGGCCCCTGGTAGCACTGCTTCACTGAGCTCTGTAGGTGAACGCAGGCTTACTTGATCTTATTGGCAGGATCGTATGCTTCTCGTTAAGGTGGGGAAAAAGGGGATGGTATATAAATCCCAATTTCTATGACCAAAAAATGGAGTCTAAGGTATTCAGCTATGCTTCCCTTGCCACACATACACAAATTTTCTCTTATATTTTGCTTCAGAGAACTACAGTCAGTCCCTCTTGTAAACTTTATCATAGCCCCTTCAATCCATCCAGTACAAAAGGATTCAAACAGATTGCTTTAAATATGCATATTCAGGGCTTCCCTGGTGGCGCAGTGGTTGAGAGTCCGCCTGCCAATGCAGGGAACACGGGTTCATGCCCCGGTCTGGGAAGATCCCACATGTCGGGGAGCGGCTGGGCCCGTGAGCCATGGCCGCTGAGCCTGCGCATCCGGAGCCGGTGCTCCGCAAAGGGAGAGGCCACAACAGTGAGAGGCCCGCGTACCGCAAAAATAAATAAATAAATAAATAAATAAATAAATAAATAAATAAATAAATAAATAAATATGCATATTCAAGCCAGAGTATTAACTTCAAAATAAGACATTTCCCAGGAATAATGACTGTTGTAGTTAATGACCTGTAGACAGTTTGGTCCATCAACTCCTCCCAGCTGGTTAATACTCCCTGAGGAACTGCCCGGTGTCTCTATCATTATTAACTAATCAGTCCAGCTTTCCTGGATGCTTCTGTGTTTCTGTGACATCACACCTCCAAAAGCTGTGTTTGGTTATCCACTAACCAAATACTGTTTAATTTCTGCTCCCTCTAGACCAGTACTGAGTGATGTTCTAGTTTACTTTCACATATTAACTCCAGGAAAAAAAATGGAATAAAACTACATCTTAAAATGCAACTTCCTACACAATGCAGGCTTTCTAAGGTAACTATCTACTAGCTCTGGGATACTAAATAAGTTAATTAATCTCTTTTGAGCTTCATCGCCTCATATCTAAACTGAGGATAATAATAGCAGCTGCTATCATAGGAATCTCCTAGGAATTAAAAGACAAAGCAGCGAAAGCATATTGGACAGTGTATGATAAATAATTAAGTATTCAGTAAGTGGTAACTGTTGTTTATTATTTTCTTTGCTACAAAAGCAGAGGACACATGGCATGGATATAGAAAATTCTGCACCATTTACACCTCAATCTCAATAATGTGGGCTCTTTTTTAAAAAAAAAATCTCAAAGAGATTTATACAGCACTCATGGCTTCTTAGTTCTGAGTGGGAATATAGAAGGAAAGGAAGGAAAATCAGGGCAGATTTCTTTTCTCACACAATAATTCATTGAATGTATTGAATAAAAGTGCTTAGCCAGCTGTGAGTTTTATGGCCTCTATTACAATAATGATACTAAAAGTGATGGCATTCCATTTGATTATGACCTTTAAAAACTTGCTATTATGTATTATCCCATGTTGTTATCCAAACCACATTTGGACATAAGTAGGTAAGATATTATCACCCCATTTAACAGGAAAAGGAAAGAGAAACCAAGACTTGACTTAACATAAGCTCGGACTTCAGTGATTAAGGCTCGTTCAGCACTGTCTCATGACCTTGTGCTCATTTCACTTCTATAAGTGGTCCACAAGCCAACCAGAGCTTCCCAGAAAAGCAAGCCAGTGGGAACTCTCTGAACTCCCAGCCCCATCTGCATACTAAAATGCACTGAAAGTGAAGGACAAAAGAAAACAGAGTGAGGATGTACAAAACTTTATACCAAACAATTGCTCTTTTCTTCTTCATCAAAAGCCATCGAATGTGGCCACTGGAAGTGGTAAGTGACCCACAAGAGAAATCGTGTGGTCAGGTCAGGGTTCTGATGTTCCTTCAGACACCAATGTGTGCACTCAGACCAAAGAATTAAAACTGCCTGGGGTTGAGTTTGAGGTTGCAAGCCCAGTGGGAAGGGTGGCAGCAAGGAAGCTGGCTGGCTGGGTGCCTCGGTGCCAGCTCAAGGCAGAGCTTCCACCGATCGGTCCCACTGAGGCAACCATGGCCCCAAGGTTGGAACGCAGCCTTGGGAATAACAGTGCCCTTTGGAGTTGGAGAGTTGTCATCTCTGCAGATCCTCCCCATATCCCTCTTCTGTCTGTCTTTTATGCCATCTCACTTTGCCTCCCTAAAATCAGGTAGAAGAAATAACAGCCTAGAAACTGAAAAGTAAGATCAAACATGCCTCATTGAAAGTGATCTGTTATGTGAACCATTATAAGTCAATGGTCTGAACATTTTTTTTAATTTTCAAAATCTTATTATGCCCTTTAATAGGGTTCTTTTGTGGATAAAAATGATTCAGTGCTTTTATTTTTATTTTTTCAGTGCTTTTAAGTACAAGATCCTTGCTGCTTATAAATGCTAGCTGGAATCACACAAAGGTAGGAAATTATGAATGTGAAAATGTGAAAGTAATAGACTTCTGATGGAACCACAGAGCTGTATATTTTTTTAAATCCTAGGAACAAAAATATACAGCTCCCTGTTATAAATAAAATCACAACTATTCTCCTTTAGATTATCATTTCAACATTTTTAAACCAATATATTGAAGGAAAACATATTATAAAAATTTTCTATGTGTTAATAACTTAAAATAGTGGCATTATTAGTTTCACTGAAATGTTTGAATATAGCCTTTTATTTAGAATTTACTCCATATCTAAATATCAGGTAGGGTCACAGAAGAATTATTTAATAGCAACAGACTTGATTCCCATTTCAGTTTCTACATGAAACTCCTGACAACTTGAAATTATCAGTATAATTGAAATGGGAAAATGAGGTTCGGTCCCAATAATGGCAGGAGAATCGTGCCGCATGAAATTTCAAAAAGTAAAAAACATATAATATATTACTGTAAATCTCTAGAAAATTCGGATCTAACTAACTTGCTTTAGAAAGAAAGGAAACCTCAGGAAGATGTGCTGCCATGAGGACTTCTGTATTGCTTATCAAAGTAGCTTCATAGTTAGCCTTGCCACGCTAAACTTGCCCTTCACTGAGAAACACCTGCCCAGGAATAAGTCTATTTCCGACAAAGCTGATGCAGCTGTTTGATGTGCAGAGGCACTCATAAGGATTCCAGAAGCAGGAGTACTGTTTATGCAGTATACTGGCAGAAAGGAACATTTCATTTAGATGCTCAGATCACATAATGAGATTTACCAAAAGCAATGGTGGCACCAGAAACTGTCAAGATCAAAACAAAGCAATGTGGAGTTCATTTTACATCAAGGCAAGCCATCACCGCACAGCAAGAGGCCCATAAAAACAGACCAGTTATACATAGGAACATACGAATTTCCATGATGGGTCAGTCTTATGGCGCATCAAACTCAGCCTTTTCCGTCTAATAATATGTCGACTGATAATCCATGTGAGAAAACAGTTTGCTTCTCTATAATTAAGAGAAAAAGATTGTGTATTCACTACTCTAACAGTGGCTTTATTCAACTGGCACGGGACCTGTATTTTTTGTTTTGTTTTTTTTTCATCAGAGCATAGCCAGAGAAATGATATTAGAGGAATGTGTGGTCTGGTCCACACAACAGTGATGAAAATAAGCCACAGCTGTTCCGGATTTTGGCCCTATTCAACTGAATTGACCATCTTCCTTTGGAGCACAGCACCAACTATCTCTCTGGGGCATGAAATTTAGTACCTTTAGCCTACTTCTTTTTTTGAATTACTGAATTTTATTTTATTTATTTATTTTTTATACAGCAGGTTCTTATTAGCTATCTATTTTATACATATTAGTGTATATATGACAATCCCAATCTCCCAGTTCATCCCACCACCATCCCCCTCCCCGCCCCTTTCCCCTTAGTGTCCATACGTTTGTTCTCTACATCTGTGTCTCTATTTCTGCCTTGCCAACTGATTCAATACCATTAACCTGCTTTTTTAAAAAAAAAAAAAATCATTAAACTCCAAGTTCCCTATATAACACTATGGATTGCACAGAATTTATATTCCAGGCTTAGATGAAGAAACAGGCATTTCTCCCTGTTGAAGATGAAAGGAGTGCATCTTTTCTCTCTATGGCACTATAGCAGTCACAAGAGTTGCTTTTCCTGGCAACTGTGAGAAGATGCAGAACTGTGAGAAGATGCCAACTTGTGGGCCAACCTTTGTGAAGTTAGTCCTGCTTATTCCTAATCCATGCCGGGAAGCCCCTGAAACAAAGAGATGGAAGCTTTCTAAATGGAGACTGTGTCCTGACTAGCAGAAAGCACGCTGGCAGAGTCAAAGGGCAGATGCTGCATCTTATCTGCTCTCTGCTCTCTAAAGGAGTGACTTACCATTTATGTGAGACACCGATTAACTCCCTACCCAGAAGTGTAAGTGAACCAGAACTGCAAAAACATAGAGACACATTGTTTAGTGGACATTTGAAGACATTAACCTTTACAAAAAGGAAAAAAAAAAACAAAGAAGAAAGGAAGAAAAGCTTTCTTCACTGTTAAAGGCCTGGAAAATTGTCAGAGGAATTTACTCTTGGCAAGTTAGTCACTTTGAAAAGAGAGTCTTTTCTCAAATTAGGCTAAATACCACCTCTCTGGGGCCATTTATACTTCATCTTCACCATGACTAAGGCCATGACTTTGATTCTGGCTGTGAAAATTTTGCGTAAAATCTAATGCAGAAGATATGAATGGGCACAACAGTATGGGATTTATACTAAAGTTTATTAATGCCTTGAACAAAAACTCTGGACCCACGCAGGGAGAGAAAGTCCCACTTGGCCAATTATTTGTAATAAGAAGGAAGTAATAAGAAGAAAGGCCAGAAGGATGGGAAGAATGGGAGAGAGAGCAAGTCAAAAGAGCAATATCCCCAAATCTAGAATAAATACTAGAAGAAATAAGAACAAAATCAAAAGTAAAGATAATTTTAATTCAAAAACTTTATACCAAAGAGTCACATTCAACAATTGCCTTTATTCATCTTAGTCAGCCCCAGGCCTTTCTCACCTGAAGCTCCTTGAAGATTTAAGCCTTAGTACTTAAGGCATCCTAGGGTATGTAATGAGAGGATTAATTTTTCTCCCAGCATTTGGAATACTAGTTACATATCACCCGTGGGAGAACCAAGAAAATAGTGACTCAAGTAATTCTCTCTCTCTCTCCTCTCTCTCTCTCTCTCTCTCTCCCTCTCTCCCTCACCTTTATTACAATCAACCTAAACCTAAATAAGCCACACTTTCTCTCAATGCCATGACTTGGAATCCCCTCTATCCCTATCCCTCCTCCCCTTTAAGGTTTCATCTCCTGGAACCTTTCCTTACCCCTCCCAGGCTGTTTTAGGTGTGTTCTTGCACCTACCGTAGCGCCCTCTCCTTACTTCTATTTTTAGCACTCATCATTACATTGTCATGAACTGTGTAGTGTCTCTTTCTCCCCTTCCTTGAGTTCAGGAAAAGCAGCTTAGTTTTGCAATTCCCAATGACTAATTTGGTTCTCAAATAAGAGGTGTCTATTAAGTGTCTACTGTCTGAGTTAAAACAATTTTATCTATACCATCAGTCTAAACACATGTTAATGGAAGCAAAAACTATAATCTTGTTTAATATTCCAAATATTTAATTATCTTTATAATCTGTCAAAATGGCTGTCAAATTCTATTCTGCAGAATCTCGGGATTCCTTGGAAGGATCTGTGGTCTTCTACACGTATTTGATAAGTAAATATTGAATAAATGAATGACTGAACAAATGAACAAATGAATTAAATATATAGAAGGATATGTGAAAATTAGTAGATTGGATCCTAGGTATTTCAAATCCTTTTTTATTTTATTTTTTTATTTTTATTTTTTTGCGGTACACGGGCCTCTCACTGTTGTAGCCTATCCCATTTCGGAGCACAGGCTCCGGACACGCAGCCTCAACGGCCATGGCTCACGGGCCCAGCTACTCTGCGGCATGTGGGATCTTCCCAGACCAGGGCACGAACCCGTGTTCCCTGCATCAGCAGCCGGACTCTCAACCAGTGCGCCACCAGGGAAGCCCAAGAATCCTTTTTTAAAAAAATGTGAGAGAATAAACAAATAAAACATCTTTGCTTCATATTTTTGGTAGTTTAATTGCTTTGTATTTTTTAATTACAAATTTATAATTTTTATAAACATTTTTATCTTATAAGACTTTAAGGTCCTTTTATCTTGGACCATGTCATGGATTATTTGATATCCCCAGAATTCTAAGCACAAGGATCCTCAGAGAACAAGTGCTTGATAAATTCATTAATAGCAGCAGTAAATGGAAATGAATATAAATTGTTTATAAATGATATATTGAATTGCTTTACATGTTAAGAGTATTTTGCATCTAATCTATTCTCAAATAATACTTGCTATTTTGATCATCACAACTCACACCACATCTAGAAAATACAGTAAGTTAATTATGATATGGAATTTTTAAATTATGTTTCCAATGCATTGTACTTTCTAAAATTCTCCAGTTATTTTTTTTAAATAAAGGGGGTAAAAATGACATAAAAAGTAATGAGAAAATAATAAGGAAGGCAAAATGGCCTACAGTGGGCAACACTTCAAATGTCAGGTTAAGGAAATTTTTCTTAATTTGATAGGAAGTGAGGGAGCTTTTTAAAAAGCTTTTAAACAAAGTTTTGCATAAAATATATGCTTACATTCAAGAGAACCAGGAAAGTTCATAAAAGAACTACATTTCACCTAAAATCCTTAAGAATATCAGTTGGCTCTACAAAAATCATGTCACAGCTTCATCGTTGGGAACACAGATCTGGAACCAGGCCATCTGAGTTCAGGTCCCAGCAAACCATCTTACTAGCTAGGTAACCGTGGGAAGTCACATAAACTCGGTGCCACTGTAGTTTTCCCATCTCTAAGATGGAGGTAGAAATAAAACCTGTCTCATAGGATTATTGTGAAAATTAACTGAGGTAATACATGTAAAACACCTACCAGTGACTAGCACAGAATAAATGCATGTAAATGTTAGTAATTAATGTAGCTGTAGGGACTGATATCTGAAAACTATTTTTATATCAAATAGAGGATTAAATTCAGAGGAAATGAAGATTTCATCGTAGGAGTTTCACTGTTACTTTTCCCCAAATGTTCATTTCTCACTTCCTGTCCCCTGAAAGGCTGTCTCTTCTATGCGCCAGGAAAACTTGAGAGAATGAAAATTGGAATGGAAAGTTTTATTTAATGAATTCCAACCAAAAATTATTTACAAGCATTCAGAAAGAGAAGAAATACGGGAAATCAAAAACAAAAGAACAAAAATCAAAATAGAAGAGCTGCCCACGGGACTGGAAGGTTCTGCATAAAAAGAGAAATCTATCAAAGTCCACCTCCCTTCTGTTGAACCCTCCCCGTGTGTGCTCTTGGGCCAGCATCCATATACAGAGCATCCGTCTGGAAGTGTGCACTTCACAACCCAGCACCGAGACCAGATGGCACAGCATGGAGACTTCATTCCTGAGTGCAAATGATTTTGTAAATCAGAAGACAAAACCTTCCGAGTGAACACGGTTTCCTAACAGGATTACACAAACCCGGGGATGTGACCCACAGGTTAAAAAAGTCTCCAAAAAGCTGCTGCCTCAGTGCGCCCACTATATGGATGGTCTTATTCGCAGAAACCACCAGAGAATCATTAGAGATGATAGTTCTAGATTAAGGAAGAGAATGTAGGGCTTCCCTGGTGGCGCAGTGGTTGAGAGTCCGCCTGCCCATGCAGGGGATGTGGGTTCGTGCCCCGGTCCGGGAAGATCTCACATGCCGCGGAGCGGCTGGGCCCGTGAGCCATGGCCGCTGAGCCTGCGCATCCGGAGCCTGTGCTCCTCGACGGGAGAGGCCACACAGTGAGAGGCCCAAGTACCGCAAAAAAAAAAAAAGAAAGAAAGAATGTAGCCAGGAAATGGAGAGCACATATAGAAATGGTGATGGCATAGCATCTGACCCCATGCTGCAAAGCCCTGGATGAAGGAATTCTTTCATTAAGAAAATATTTACTGAGAGTTTATCATATGGCACACAGTTTATCTAGGTAGCAAGCAGAGGTAAACAGACAACCTCTGCATTCACTGCACCTACATTCTATATGAGGGAAGATACAATCCCAAGGCAAATAAGTAAATTATCATATATCACATGAGGAAAAATCTGAAGATTAAGGGGAAATGAAAAACATAGTACCACCACGTTGGAAGATAGTCTGGTGGTTTCTTACAAAACTAAACGTACCCTTATCATACGATCCAGAAGTCATGCTCCTTGGTATTTATCCAAAGGAGTTGCGAACTTATACCCACACAAAACCCAGCACATGGATGTTCACAGCACCTTTAGTCATAATTGAGAAAATTGGTAAGCAACCAAGATGTCGTTTAGTAAACAGATAAGTAAACCGTAGTTCATCCAGACAATGGAATATTATCCAGCACTAAAAAAAAATAAGCTCTCAAGCCATGAAAAAACAGGGAGGAAATTTAATGCATATTGCTAAGTGAAAGATGATAATTTGAAAAAGCTACATACTGTATGATTCCAACTACATGACATTCTAGAAAAGGCAAACCTATGGAGACAGTAAAAAGTATCAGTAGTTGCCAGGGATTGGAGGAGAAGGAATTAATAGGTGGAGTGAATGAACGTGAACTATAGATTTGGGGTAATTATGATGTGTCAGTGTAGGTTCAACAATTGTTAACAAATGTACCAGTCTGGTGGAGGATGTTGATAATGGGGGAGGTGAGGTATGAGTGGGGGTTAGGGGTTTATGGGAAATCTCTGTACCTTCTTCTTCATTTTGCTGTGAGCATAAAACTGCTTTTAAAAATTGTCTTTAAGAAAGATTAAGGGGCTTCCCTGGTGGCGCAGTGGTTGAGAATCTGCCTGCCAATGCAGGGGACACAGGTTCAAGCCCTGGTCCGGGAAGATCCCACGTGCCACAGAGCAACTAAGCCCATGTGCCACAACTACTGAGCCCACGCTCTAGGGCCCGCGAGCCACAACTACTGAGCCCGCACGCCTAGAGCCCGTGCTCTGCAACAAGAGAAGCTACCGCAATGAGAAGCCCACGCACCACAACGAAGAGTAGCCCCCGCTCGCCACAACTAGAGAAAGCCCACACGCAGCAGCAAAGACCCAATGCAGCCAAGTATAAAAATAAATTAAATAAATTTATTTTAAAAAAGAAGAATCTTATTTTAAAAAAAAAGATTAAGGGGGGCTGTAAATGTAGAAATCACCAATGCATCCTCAGTCATCAGTGTATACAGCTGAGACCACCTGGGGTTCATAAAGCTACAGCAAAGAGAAGGTTCCAGTAAGGAGGAAGGGAAATCAGGAGAGTGTGCATCTCAAAGCTGAGCAAAAAGTTTTTTGAGGAGAGATCATGTGTTATTCACATCTGCGCCAGAGTGGCTGGCCAGGTACACAGTATTCCATGTTTACTGGATGACTCGATTTATTACTTTCACAAACCCAATCCAAATCATAAGCTTCTTCAAAATCCCCTTGCCCACCAAACACTAAAAGGCTTGGAATACAGTTTTAATTAATGGTAGTTGGAACACCTTTTGGGCATCCCAAATCTATAGCCCAAAAAAAGGGCAAAAGTTTAGACTTCTAAGAGTTTAAACATCCAAATCAGGACACGTATCAATACTATCTACTTTAGTGATCTGTTCGCTACATTCTGTCCTGACTTTTCTTGAATAGCTATAATAATCAAGCTAATTGAGTATTTACTACATACCATGCACTCTGATATGCACTTTATAAGGATTTTTTCATTTAACCTCACTCCCCCAAACATGAGTTTGAAATTACTCTTATCCACATTTTACAGATAATATTGAAATAAAGAGGACATAATTTAGATGCAATCAAAAAGCTACTAACAAATGGAACCGCAGTTCTAACCCAGGGAGTCAGGTTCCAGGAATACTACTAAAAGCACTACTTGAAAACAACCTTAGTCAAGAAGGTATAGGAAAGAAAGTATCTGGGTGAGCCTAGTGCTCAAAAAGAAATAAAATATAGCCCCAATCAATCAATCAACTCCTCGAAAAGCTTTGCACCTAAACATAATGGATCATGTCAGTAAGTGGAATATAGGTGACTGTATTAGCTGTAAAATCCTCTCTACATCTTAAACGAAATGATACTGTGTACACATTAGAAACTTGTTGAGCTAAGAAGGCAAATGTCTTAATTGATAAAATGTTAAGAAATATTGCAGTTAACGGGGAATCTCCTTACCGGTTTTTGTAGCGGCTGAATCAATTTACATTCCCACCAACAATGTATGAGGGTTCCCTTTTCTCCATGTCCTCTCCAACACTTGTCATTTCTTGCTTTTTTTGATAACAGCCATTCTAAGGGGCATGATATAGTATCTCATTGTGCTTTTGATTTGCATTTCCCCTAATAATTAGTGATGTTGAACATCTTTTCACATGCCTGTTGGCCACCTGTATGTCTTCTGTGGAAAAACTGTCTATTTGGATCCTCTGCTCATTTTTTAATCAGGTTGTTTGTTTTTGTGTTGTTGTGGAGTTGTATGAGTTCTTTAAAGGGGACAGCAGCAGGTTCAAAGACAGCATTCTTACTTGGGATGTTGCTGGCAGACAGGTAGACACTGGCACAGAAGCCAAGTCAAAGCAGGTCAGGTGCTTATACGGGCTGGCCTGGAGCCTCCACTGTTGGAACCATCACTATGCCCAACACACACCTGGTAACGGAACACTGTGTCACAGGCAGGGAGAAATCCAAGAAGAGAGAAATAGGGCACACATGCTGCACGAACTTCAGTTGCCCAAAACTTTGAAAGACAATGCTTGTAAACGGGAAGTGAACAAGTGTACTCAGGAAACCAGATCAATGAGAGATAAACTACTGTAAAGTCTTTCTGTATTTTAACCATCTGTGACAGGAGAAACCGGTGTAGGCAATGTTTTCTTAACAGGAGAACCAGCTTGCCCCAGGGAGACATCCAGAGAAATGTTCCATTTGAACCAGTATGTTCTGTCCTAATTAAAAGATGTTTCCAGCAAATCTCTTTACCTTACTTCTCATGTAAATAATAAAACCCAGGAGAACTGCCTGTTTTCTTCCTCTTTTCAAGCAAAGACTACTTGTAACTGCTAAGCCTGTCTCCTTTTAACTGTCAAATAGAATTAAGTTTTATTTAGCACCTTATAGCATACAAACCACTTTCACAGACGTTGGGATGTTTCCTCCCAATAACGTCAGAAGTTATTTCTAGTTCCACTTTCTAGTTAAAAAACTGGCATCCTAGTTCATCTAACTTGGACCAGGACTCAGAGCAAACTTCACTTTGATGAAGATAACCCTCTACCTCTTGGATAACTCTGGTCAAGTAAAAATCATCATAATTTAAAATTTTGAGCCAGTTTTTTTGTCAATATAGGAAAATCAGCTGATTAAATAGTTCTCTCCACAGGTTAAGCACAGCTATATAGGAACCTCCATGAAGCAAATCATGAAGAAGACACAAAAGAAAGATTGGAGATAAAACCTGACAAACCTACAAAGAACCAGGGCAGAAAAAAAACAAATTGGGAGCTAAGAAACACAGGAACAAACCTTCTCAACATGAATTTGATTTGGCAGGGGGCCTCTGACCCTTTCAGATCCAATCTCTAAAGCTTTGCTTTGTATTTTTCCACTTTACTGCCTGCTCACTACTGGCCCATCTGAGTGAGTCCCTGGTGCTTGATTTTAGTGATTTACCTAAAACCGGCAATAAAAGGTGTTTACATGCTATGTCGTTTAGAATATAAGGAACAGTCGATTATGAGAATTACTAGAGAAGAGAGTTCTGATTGCTGGAGCAGAAAGGTGAGGAATCCCTGTAGAGAGCTGCCATTTGCAACCACCCAGGCCAATGGAGCACAATTTGAGGTGAGAAAAGGGGTGGGGGAGTGTTACCATGAACCTCTTGAAAAAAGTAGCACTTGCTTTGAGTTGTCAGTGAAAAATCATGAGTGATTTTTACCACAATAAAACAACTCAAAATTGGAATAAACCTGCACAAATTCCAAGTTACATCCATGAAACAGAATCAGACCATAACTTTTCCAGAGAGAACTAAAGAATACACAACTGGACTTTCAAGGCTTAAAATTCCATCAGTACTTTGAAAATGTAGCAGAACCTACTGAACCTCAGAGAGACAGCTGGGGCAGGGCGGAGCCAGGGAGCTGCCATGATTAATTCTTTAGTAAGTAGAGAATTCTACCTGAGGTCATGCTGAATGTTAAACAATGAATTCATGTTCACAGAAGAATGTGGCAAAAGTTAGCAATGGTAGATGAATTAGGGACTTTTTTAAAAGTTGGATATATGTGTCTCAATATAATCACTATTTAGAAGGTAAATGCTGATATCAATAAGATTTCAAAATCACAATGCAATACTTAAGTCAAGAGCTGACAGGTCTATGAGTTGTTCAAAATAAACCATTATCTAATTTGAAAACAAGCTATGGAAACGGAAATAAAAATACTAATAGAAACATCATACTTTTGTTCTTAAAATGCAATTTTCCTAATAATTTTGAAAATTTTTCATCAGAAAATAACTAACTACTACAGAAGTGAAGCAGTCAGAAGTCCGTGGGCCCAGCTTCTTTATACTTGGCAGGAATCCCACCTATGTTCCCTCCAAGACTCCTTTAACCCTCATCTTGGCAGCTATCTAATTGTTTGAATTATTTCTTTTTTTAAAAAGATATATATCCCTGCTTTGCTTGGAACACTCTCAGTAGCTAAGGGCAGGAGTCATATTTTCCAAAGGATCTAGCAAAGTAATATAAATGCAGGTCTTTGTTTGAAAAATGGGTTGACTAGTAGATCTAATTGCCTTTTTGGTTTTTATAAACCACGAGAAAATGAAATTCAGATTATAAAGGAAGCAGAAGCTTTTGGATTTAGGTTGAAACATTCCTAAATCAAGAGGATGTTTTTTTATCCCAAATCTGCGTATCAGAATGACATTCTGATCTATGACCTATAATTAGAGATACTTGGAGAAACCAAAGTATGCTATGACTGCTTTTGCCATTCTTACTCATTTTCCCTAAAATATATTAAACTAATTTTCTAATTTATCATGATGGTTATTGAGATCAGCATGATTTGTAACAGTTTCAAAGGTTCGAGTGTGTTAGGATCACAGTTCATTTACTTTTCAAGCATTTATTGAGCCCCTGTTCCCTGTGTGGAAGCCTTGAGAGAACTACTATCTGCATAGCAGTTCAGAGTTTGCAAAACCCTTCTCCACACATTTTCTCTTTTGACCCTCAGGGCAACCCTGAAAGGTAGGTAGGGCAGGTATCATCGGTGACCTTTTACAGGGTAGAGAAATAAAAAGAACCTATAAACAACGGAATGAGTATCCAAATCTAAGTCATCAGAACTTTTCCCATTTCATCTCTGGAAGTTTCATTTTTAAATAAATCCTTAGGATTCCAGGTGACTGAGTTCTAATAATTCTAGGAATTTAAGATTTTAGTGTTATTACATCACAAATGTTTTGATTTGATATTCAACAGCAACATTACCACTTAATGACAGCTCACTTAGTACTTCTCAGGCCTTTTGTACAGCTGTTTGACAACACCGCTTCATCACTTTCCCTGAGCTGTCAAACATCCTGCCAACCTGTCTCTTGCCATGTACATGCATGAATGGTTGAATAGAGTCTGTGTACAAAAGCAGCTAAATAATGAAACGTGGCATACACAGAAGGCCAAAGATAACCAAACCAAAGTAGACTGCATTGTTTGCAGACTGGTGACTCTGTTAATTTTAGTAGTTTTCCAACATAAATGTACAATGTAAAGGTCATTATGAATGGGAATCACAGTCAGCAATCCCAGGTCACTCGACAAACTGGTCTATTTGCATTCCTCAAAAATGATAGCTACATGAATGTTCTGAGTCTAGGGTGGAGTCAGTGTCTGAAAGATGGACAAGAAGGAGATTGACATGACAGAACATGTGAAGCTGGAGTGGATATTAACCCCCCAAATTCTAGTTTTCTTTTAGTGTCCTAGAACTAAAGGATAATGGTTGTTGGTTCACTCCTAGATACACAACATGCAAGTTCTTCCTTGCATGGTCCTCTCAAAGGCTCAAGAAACGCGGGATTCCTTCAGTGGGCTTTGGATTCAATTACAGCACGAAACTGTGACAGGTTTAGAACTATTATTTTTAATATTATATGACTCCTATTAAAAACGATGATTAATCATCCCATCTTCCTTGCTAGGGATTACTTTTCAATGTTAACAGTTTCTACATACATTTTTATTTTAAGGTATCTAGCAAGTATTTGACACTTCTGATTTTCCCTTGCCATCCTCCAAATAGCACAGTTTGACTATATCAGATATGTAATATATTCAAAAGCATCTAATATGTTTTACTTGCAGGAGCTTACCACAATACTACAATATTTTTCTCTATGTTTTTTATCTTTTGACTTCCATTTAGGGTAGGCTCATTTATTGCTGAAGCAGCAAGTCAGCTCCTAGCTCCACTGAAAATAAAATTAACATGGCACTTTACTAAGACAGTGAATCATTAAAATGCGCTGCCATGAAGACAAACTCAATAGTGCTTATATTAAGTAAACAGCCAAATTGCATAAAACACCTGTAATACCAAAAACATGTTAAGCTCAGTTTTCTCCACCAAGGCTCAGGAGGTGAGGGCTGATATACTTTGGACACTCAGGAAGCTGAACACTTTAGCAGATCAATGACCAGAAGAGGAGTTGCCCCATAACTACACAAGCACAGGCTTGATGGCATGAAGCCAGTGAGCAAACTGGGAGGACTGGCGGGACCTGAGTGTACTTAAGGTCATCCTCCCTCTGAACTCTCATAATTATTCACCTTCACTCTCTTATGGCACATCGGCTTTCCACCTCCCACTGGAGTGACTGGTAAACACATTTTGGTCTCTTACTAGATATTAGGAGCCTTCGAAGCAGGACCCATGAATGATTCATGTCTGCATCCCCAAACCAAGCCCAATGTTTTGCCCCAGTATGCAATCAGTAGATACTTCTTAGCCAATTGAAGCCTAACATAAAGGTCTTGAATCTCCTCCTCCAGGGCCTCTCCTGGGTGCTCATTTTGTCTATGGGGAGTGGGAAGAATGGAGTGTCTCTGGAGTGCTACGCCATTTGCAAGAACCCTTTTTAATGGAAGACACACTACCGTTAGATAAAGGTAAGCTGGGTCTACCTTTGTCCATTCTCGACTTCCCCTTTCTCTCATGAGGAGAGAGTCAGGATAACAAGTTATCTTCTCCTGAGATCTGAGTTACTCTCTAACATCAAGAAAGCCAAGGCCGAGGCGTCCCAGGGTTTCCGGGAACTCCACCTGCAGCCCGGGAGGGCTAAGAAGGGTCAGACCCGCTTGCCTACCACCCTCTACAGGGTCCTCACAGCTCAGAAGACCGACTGAGAAACCCCATCATAGATCTAGGGGAAGATGGCGGTAGAGTAGGATGCGGAGATCACCATCCTCCCCACAGATACATCAGAAATACATCTACACGTGGAACAATTCCTACAGAACACCTATTGAACGTTGGCAGAAAACCTCAGACCTCCCTAAAGTCTGAGCCGTGTGGATGAAAGGCTCTTGGTGCTGCAGCCAGGAGTCAGTGCTGTGGCTCTGAGGTGGGAGAGCCAACTTCAGGATACTGGTCCACAAGAGACCTCGCAGCTCCACGTATTATCAAACAGCAAAAATCTCCCAGAGATCGCCATCTCAACACCAACACCCACCTTCACTCAACGACCAGCAAGCTACAGTGCTGGACACCCTATGCCAAACAACTAGCAAGACAGAAACACAACCCCACCCATTAGCAGAGAGGCTGCCTAAAATCGTAAGTCCACAGACACCCCAAAACACACCACCAGACGTGGACCTGCCACCAGAAAGACAAGATCCAGCCTCATCCACCAGAACACAGGCACTAGTCCCCTCCACCAGGAAGCCTACGCAACCCACTGAACTAACTTTAACCACTGGGGACAGACACCAAAAACAACGGGAACTACGAATCTGCAGCCTGCAAAAAGGAGACCCCAAACACAGTAAGATAAGCAAAATAAGAAGACAGAGAAACACACAGCAGATGAAGGAGCAAGATAAAAACGCACCAGACCTAACAAATGAAGAGGAAATAGGCAGCCTACCTGAAAAACAATTCAGAATAATGATAGTAAAATGATCCAAAATCTTGGAAATAGAATAGACAAAATGCAACAAACATTTAACAAGGTCCTAGAAGAATTACAGAGGAAACAAGCAACGATGACTAACACAATAAATGAAATTAAAAATACTCTAGAAGGCATCAATAGCAGAATAACTGAGGCAGAAGAACAGATAAGTGACCTGGAAGATAAAATAGTGGAAATAACTACTGCAGAGCAGAATAAAGAAAAAAGAAAGAAAAGAACTGAGGACAGTCTCAGAGACCTCTGGGACAACAAAAATGCACAAACATTCAAATTATAGGGGGTCCAGAAGAAGAGAAAAAGAAAGTGACTGAGAAAATATTTGAAGAGATTATAGTTGAAAACTTCCCTAATATGGGAAAGGAAACAGTTAATCAAGTCCAGGAAGCACAGAGAGTCCCATACAGGATAAATCCAGGAGAAAAATGCCAAGACAAATATTAATCAACCTGTCAAAAATTAAATACAAAGAAAACGTATTAAAAGCAGCAAGGGAAAAACAACAAATAACACACAAGGGAATCCCCATAAGGTTAAGAGCTAATCTTTCAGCAGAAACTCTGTAAGCCAGAAGGGACTGGCAGGACATATTGAAAGTGATGAAGGAGAAAACCCTACAACCAAGATTACTCTACCCAGCAAGGATCTCATTCAGATTTGATGGAGAAATTAAAACCTTTACAGACAAGCAAAAGCTGAGAGTTCAGCACCACCAAAACAGCTTTACAGCAAATGCTAAAGGATCTTCTCTAGGCAAGAAACACAAGAGAAGGAAAAGACCGACAATAACGAACCCAAAACAATTAAGAAAATGGGAATAGGAACATACATATCGATAATTACCTTAAATGTAAATGGATTAAATGCTCCCACCACAAGACACAGACTGGCTGAATGGATACAAAAACAAGACCCATATATATGCTGTCTACAAGAGACTCACTTCAGACCTAGTGACACATACAGATTGAAAGTGAGAGGATGGAAAAAGATATTCAATGCACGGCTTCCCTGGTGGTACAGTGGTTGAGAGTCCGCCTGCCAATGCAGGGAACACAGCTTCGTGCCTCGATCCGGGAAGATACCACATGCCACAGAGCGCTGGGCCTGTGAGCCATGGCCACTAAGCAGCGCATCCGGAGCCTGTGCTCCACAACGGGAGAGGCCACGACAGTGAGAGGCTCGCATACCACAAAAAAAATAAAAAAAAAAAAAAGATATTCCATGCAACTGGAAACCAAAAGTAAGCTGGAGTAGCAATTCTCATATCAGAAAACATAGACTTTAAAGACTATTAAAAGAGACAAAGAAGGACACTACATAATGATCAAAGGATTGATCTAAGAAGAAGATATAACAATTGTAAATATTTATGCACCCAACATAGGAGCACCTCAATACATAAGGCAAATACTAACAGCCATAAAAGGGGAAATCGACAGTAACACATTCATAGTAGGGGGCTTTAACACCCCACTTTCACCAATGGACAGATCATCCAAAATGAAAATAAATAAGGAAACACAAGCTTTAAATGATACATTAAACAAGATGGACTTAATTGATATTCATAGGACATTCCATACAAAAACAATAGAATACACATTTTTCTCAAGTGCTCATGGAACATTCTCCAGGATAGATCATATCTTAGGTCACAAATCAAGCCTTGGTAAATTTAAGAAAATTGAAATTGTATCAAGTATCTTTTCCGACCACAATGCTATGAGACTAGATATCAATTACAGGAAAAGATCTGTAAAAAGTACAAACACATGGAGGCTAAACAATACACTACCTAATAACAAAGTGATCACTGAAGAAATCAAAGAGAACATTAAAAAATACCTAGAAACAAATGACAATGGAGACATGATGACCCAAAACCTATGGGATGCAGCTAAAGCAGTTCTAAGAGGGAAGTTTATAGCAATACAATCCTACCTTAAGAAACAGGAAACATCTCGAATAAACAACCTAACACTGCACCTAAAGCAATTAGAGAAAGAAGAACAAAAAAACCCCAAAGTTAGCAGAAGGAAAGAAATCATAAAAATCAGATCAGAAATAAATGAAAAAGAAATGAAGGAAACGATAGCAAAGATCAATAAAACTAAAAGCTGGTTCTTTGAGAAGATAAACAAAATTGATAAACCATTAACCAGACTCATCAAGAAAAAAAGGGAGAAGACTCAAATCAATAGAATTAGAAATTAAAAAGAAGAAGTAACAAATGACACTGCAGAAATACAAAAGATCATGAGAGATTACTACAAGCAACTCTATGCCAATAAAATGGACAACCTGGGAGAAATGGACACATTCTTAGAAATGCACAACCTGCCAAGACTGAATCAGGAAGAAATAGAAAATATGAACAGACCAATCACAATCACTGAAATTGAAACTGTGATTAAAAATCTTCCAACAAACAAAAGCCCAGGACCAGATGGCTTCACAGGTGAATTCTATCAAACATTTAGAGAAGACCTAACACCTATCCTTCTCAAACTCTTCCAAAATACAGCAGAGGGAGGAACACTCCCAAACTCATTCTACGAGGTCACCATCACCTTGATACCAAAACCAGACAAGGGTGTCACAAAGAAAGAAAACTACAGACCAATATCACTGATGAACATAGATGCAAAAATCCTCAACAAAATACTAGCAAACAGAATACCACAGCACATTAAAAGGATCATACACCACGATCAAGTGGAGTTTATTCCAGGAAAGCAAGGATTCTTCAATATACACACATCAATCAACGTGATACACCATATTAACAAAGTGAAGGAGAAAAACCATATGATCATCTCAATAGATGCAGAGAAAGCTTTTGACAAAATTCAACACCCATTTATGATAAAAACCCTGCAGAAAGTAGGCATAGAGGGAAATTTCCTCAACATAATAAAGGTCATATATGACAAACCCACAGCCAACATCGTCCTCAATGATGAAAAACTGAAAGCTTTACCACTAAGATCAGGAACAAGACAAGGTTGCTCTTATTCAACATAGTTTTGGAAGTTTTAGCCACAGCAATCAGAGAAGAAAAGGAAATAAAAGGAATCCAAATCGGAAAAGAAGAAGTAAAGCTGTCACTGTTTGCAGATGACATGATACTATACATAGAGAATCCTAATGATGCTACCAGAAAACTACTAGAGCTAATCAATGAACTTGGTAAAGTATACTTTACTTTGGTAAAGTATACTTTACTTGGTAAAGTATCAGGATACAAAATGAATGCACAGAAATCTCTAGCATTCCTATACACTAATGATGAAAAATCTGAAAGTGAAATCAAGAAAACACTCCCATTTACCATTGCAACAAAAAGAATAAAATATATAGGAATAAACCTACCTAAGGAGACAAAAGACCTGTATGCAGAAAATTATAAGACACTGATAAAAGAAATTAAAGATGATATAAATAGATGGAGAGATGTGCCATGTTCTTGGATTGGAAGAATCAACATTGTGAAAATGACTCTACTACCCATAGCAATCTACAGATTCAATGCAATCCCTATCAAACTACCACTGGCATTTTTCACAGAACTAGAAGAAAAATCTCACAATTTGTATGGAAACACAAAAGACCCCAAATAGCCAAAGCAATCTTGAGAACGAAAAATGGAGCTGGAGGAATCCGGCTCCCTGACATCAGACTATACTACAATGCTACAGTAATCAAGACAGTATGGTACTGGCACAAAAACAGAAAGATAGATCAATGGAACAGGATAGACAACCCAG
This sequence comes from Stenella coeruleoalba, assembly GCF_951394435.1. Lineage (NCBI taxonomy): Eukaryota > Metazoa > Chordata > Mammalia > Artiodactyla > Delphinidae > Stenella > Stenella coeruleoalba. Next base: position 72,332,492 of record NC_137158.1, read on the forward strand.
AGATAAACCCACGCACATATGGTCAGCTTATCTTTGATAAAGGAGGCAGGAATGTACAGTGGAGAAAGGACAACCTCTTCAATAAGTGGTGCTGGGAAAACTGGACAGGTACATGTAAAAGTATGAGATTGGATCACTCCCTAACACCATACACAAAAATAAGCTCAAAATGGATTAAAGACCTAAATGTAAGTCCAGAAACTATCAAACTCTTAGAGGAAAACATAGGCAGAACACTCTATGACATAAATCACAGCAAGATCCTTTTTGACCCACCTCCTAGAGAAATGGAAATAAAAACAAAAATAAACAAATGGGACCTAATGAAGCTTCAAAGCTTTTGCACAGCAAAGGAAACCATAAACAAGAGCAAAAGACAACCTTCAGAATGGGAGAAAATATTTGCAAATGAAGCAACTGACAAAGGATTAATCTCCAAAATGTACAAGTAGCTCATGAAGCTCAACATCAAAAGAATAAACAACCCAATCCAAAAATGGGCAGAAGACCTAAATAGACATTTTTCTGAAGATATACAGACTGCCAACAAACACATGAAAGAATGCTCAACATCATTAATCATTAGAGAAATGCAAATCAAAACTACAATGAGATATCATCTCACACCAGTCAGAATGGCCATCATCAAAAAATCTAGAAACAATAAATGCTGGAGAGGGTATGGAGAAAAGGGAACACTCTTGCACTGCTGGTGGGAATGTGAATTGGTACAGCCACTATGGAGAACAGTAAGGAGGTTCCTCAAAAAACTACAAATAGAACTACCATATGATCCAGCAATCCCACTACTGGGCATATACCCTGAGAAAACCATAATTCAAAAAGAGTCATGTACCAAAATGTTCATTGCAGCTCTATTTACAATCGTCCGGAGATGGAAACAACCTATGTGTCCATCATCAGATGAATGGATAAAGAAGATGTGGCACATATATACAATGGAATATTACTCAGCCATAAAAAGAAACGAAATTGAGCTATTTGTAATGAGGTGGATGGACCTAGAGTCTGTCATACAGAGTGAAGTAAGTCAGAAAGAGAAAGACAAATACTGTATGCTAACACATATATATGGAATTTAAGACAAAAAAAAATGTCATGAAGAACCTACGGGTAAGACAGGAATAAAGACACAGACCTACTAGAGAATGGACTTGAGGATATGGGGAGGGGGAAGGGTAAGCTGGGACAAAGTGAGAGAGTGGCATGGACATATATACACTACCAAACATAAAACAGGTAGCTAGTGGGAAGCATCCGCATAGCACAGGGAGATCAACTCGGTGCTTTGTGACCACCTAGAGGGGTGGGATAGGGAGGGTGGGAGGGAGGGAGACGCAAGAGGGAAGAGATATGGGAACATATATATATGTATAACTGATTCACTTTGTTATAAAGCAGAAACTAACACACCACTGTAAAGCAATTATATTCCAATAAAGATGTAAAAAATAAAGAAAGCCAGGAACACTGAGTGAACAAAGAAAGATGCTTACATGTTTCCCAGAAGACTTAAATTATTAGTAGTGACTTAGACAATATTAAGTGCAGAGCTCATTTCATTTCTATTATGAATCTACTGAAAAGAGTTTCATATTTTATCCATGTTGTTTCCTCATAATCATAGACACAGAGGGCCAAATTCTGGGCTTTAATGCACACTCACAGTTGCTATTAAATTAATCAGGAGCTGTGTTCATGCATTTAACAAATGCATTTGCTACCATGGAATATTTGTTGACCTGATTCTACATTTCTACATGTCTTAAATCTTATTCAAGGAGTACAAATGGTTCCAATATTTTTAAAAAAAAAATACAAAGAAAGGGAAACTAAAAACCTAAGCCCATGGTCAAGTATTTTAAAAACAAATTTATAGCTCAGTCACAGACTAAACTGGATATCTCTTTTGTTTTGTATTCTCCTTAGATCCTAGGTAATGTTCCTTAAATAATCCCGTTAAGAACACAAGACTTGCTGAGTCTTCTAGAAAAACTCACTCTAGTTAGTAATAGCAAGCACTTCTTCCGCCACACATCTATTTGATAGATATTGTTCATCAGCCTTTTCGGCTGAACGGTTCACTTAGAATCTTTCTCATCACTTTACTCCAAGAAACCACTATTTAAAAGTTTATCTTGGATTTAAAACAAAACCCATTTTCCAACTTTGATCAAGACCAGTTCACAGACTTTTTTTGAATCAGAAACACTTGTGGAAATTCAAGAAAATTATGAACCCTCTACCCAGAAAAATGTACATAGGCAAAAACTATTTTCCTACTATTTCAGGTAGTTTTTGGTACTCCCAAAGTTTATCTATTAATCTTCTTGACTAATCTATCCATTGACTCATGGGAATAACTTCTACTCTAGATCAGCATTTTCAGAGAAAATTCAGGAAATATTAGAAAGTCTGCATCATGACAACAGTACTTGATTTCTCACTTTTGTCCTCAAATTCCTCTTCCCCTTCCCTCTTCCTCCTCACCCCCAAATAAATATATTTGCCTCAACATCTAAGATTACAGCAGTTTCTTTCTCTCTAAGTGGTGAGTAGCCAAAGAATGAGTCAAGTTTTTCAAAAGTGGGTAGGCGTATCTTAGGCTTGATATTCTCTGAGGCACCTCCCTCAGAGTGTCATCAGGCGTGGAGAAAACTATGTGGGTGGACAACACAGCACGTTTGTGACCTTAGGCTAACAATTGTAAATGACCAGGTAAATACCTCTCATGTATATCAAAGATCTTATTTTTCATTGTTGTTGTTTAAAATGCTATTTAACTTTGTTTCTTTCAAAATGCAAAGTGAGTGTTATCCTAGATTCAGATTTATCATTTAAAAGTATCACAAGTGCACTAAGAAAATTCAACTGTTTCCATCTTGAGACTTTCGTAAGACCTCGGACCTTGTCCTTGATACAGAGGTGCTAATTAATACACTAGTAATTTACAGGCTAAAAAGCAAGCTGAGAGTCTATAGACAAGCAGTTTGTATTAGTGTTATACTATTAGAGTGTAAACTCTGCCCAAGTGGTTCAATCAAATATTAGTGCTAATTTCTAGACCATATTGTTTCATCTCTATTAACTTTCACATGGCATGCAATACTAAGTTTTTAGGTTCATATTTTAAAATCTCAACACTGTTGTTCATGAGGTGTCCTAGAAAATATTCAGCCATCAATTATATATTCTAGTTTCCTTTTTTTGTTGTTGTTATTTTTCTTTCTCCTTCCTCATTCCCATTCTTTTTTTTTGAAAATTCTCTGTTCTTAGAAGATTATCTCTTTTTTCATATGGCTTTTCACCAAAGCAATACAAATGATACTGTGATAGGACGAAATTCACAATAATTACTGAGATTTCTCTCTGATCCCCAATAAGTTTCCTGTGGCCTCTTCTACCCCTTGAAAATGCTCTTCCACCCTAGTCTCTCACAGGGCATCCCTTTGCCACAAAGAAAGAAGGACACAAAAGAATCCAGAGTTTCTGAAACCCAAAGATGTTTTAAAATAAATTAGTTTCTAGATAGGTTTTTAAACAATCCAAATGGAGAACACAGTCTTGAAAGCCAAAGTATACGTGATCTGAAAGAGTTTTTTTTCATATTTCCTTTCTTCTTTTTTCTTTTTTTGAGAGTGAGAAAGGAGGGTTTATTGAATTATAAATATTTGGCTTTGAAAATCCAGGAACAAAAACTAAATTACCAGGCTAAAGGCTATACAATAGAGTTGAAAACAAAGTAGAAAAGTTTAAGAGCCATTTCCCAGTCCAAAATGAGATAAAATTGGGAGGACATAGCATAAGGATAGACATACAGACTAATGGAGTAGAATGAAGGGTCCAGAAATAAACCCATACAATTGATGGCCAATTGATATTTGACAAGGGTGCCAATTCCATTAGAAAAAACAAAAAACTGTCTCTTCAAGAAATGATGCAAGGACAAATAAATTTTCACTTGCAAAAGAATAAAGTTGGATCTCTACTTCATACCATATACAAGTTGAATTGGATCAATGACTAAATACAAAAGCTAAAATAACACAACATGTAAAAGAAAACAGAGGTGTAAATCTTACGACCTTGGATTTGGCAAAATATTCTTAGATATGATACCAGAAGTACAAGCAACAACAACAAAAATAGATAAACTGAACTCCATCAAAATTAAAAGAACATTTGTGCATCAAAGGACATTATCAAGAAAGTGAAAAAACAACCAACAGAATGGGAGAATATATTTTAAATCATATATCTGATAAGGATTTGATATCCAGAATATATCTTTTAAACTACTAAAACTCAACCAGAAAGAAGATAAACAACTCAGTTAAAAAATGGGCAAAGGACTAAAGTCAACATTTCTCCAAAGAAGGTATACAAATGACCAATAATCACATGAAAAGATTTTCAACATCTTTAGTCATTAAGGAAATGAAATCAAAGCTACAAAGGGTTATCACTTTATATCTACTAGGATGGCTATAATGAAAAATAAAACGGGGAGTTCCCTGGTGGTCTAGGAGTTAGGATTCAGTGCTTTCACTGCCGCGGCCCGGGTTCAGTCCATGGTCAGGGAACTGAGATCCCGCAAGCCTCGCAGCATGGCCAAAATAAAAAATAATTTAAAAATTAAAAAAAATAAAACATAAAACAAGTGTCAGCGAGGATGCAGAGATATCAAAACCATCATACACTGGTGAAGCTTCTGTGAAAAACAGTTTGGCAGTTCCTCAAAAAGCTAAACATAGAGTTATAGTTACCGTAAAACCCACCAATTCCACTCATAGGTATATGAATTGAAAATAGAGACTCAAACAGATACTTGTTTGCCCATATTCATTGCAGCACTATTCACAGTAGCCAAAAGGTGGAAACAATGCAAATGTGCGTCAATAGAAGAATGGATAAATGAAATGTGGTATATATGGACAATGAAATATTATTCAGGAATAAAAATGGATGAAGTTCTGTTACATGCTACAACATGGATGAACCTTGAAAACATTATGCTTAGTGAAATAAGCCAGACACAAAGGGATAAATATTGTTTGATTCCACTTATACAAAATATCAAGAATAGGCAAATTCATAGGGACAGAAAGTAGACCAGGAAAGTTGCCAGGAACTGGGGGAAGGGAGCCAGGGCTTAACTGGGACTCAATTCCAACTTGACCCTTGACAACTGGGACTCAGACCCGGTACCCTGACTCTGCAGAGAGGAAGGCACTGGGTGGGAGGACCAGGGGAAACATGGGCTACCTTTCTAAAAAGGCTGCTGTTCCTCTCTTCTTTCCCCAATTCAGAGAAGTTCTCCCTACCTTCATGTTTGCGCCATCCAGGAAAAATATCACATCAAAGGAAACCCTTCAGGAAAATAGTGCTTCTAGCTGAAGAAAGTGAGAACTTCACTCAATAGCCAGGTTCCTCATATGACACTAAAGCCGGGGGCAGAAGATGATTACACAACTATGCACTGCCTCATGCGTGAGTACACATGTGGAGAAAACAGATCCTGGACAGGTAGCCCAATGCCATTTTCTTGATAAAGTAATTATTAGAATGGGTTAAAGGTGAGTGCTCTTTGCAGGGTGAAAAACAATTCACATGGAGTTAAATGTGGAGAAATAAAATTCTGTGAAAATCAAACATTTTCTTTTCATCATTTTGCTGATTGCCCTACAACCTCTTACCCATTGAATCTCTTGGCAACTTGTTCCCTCAGTGGACAGACAGAGCTGAGAACATGAGTCAACTGGGTTTATAAATAGATTTTGGAACTCTAGCAAAAACAATAGTTTTGAAAGCCAAGGTGTTCTTGATTTGCAAGGATCAAGCTTCTATTCTAAAAAAAAAAAAAAAAAAAAGAATAAGTTTCTTAAGTGCCAAAAGCTTGGCTTCAAACATAAAGAGCCCAAATCCTGAAGGACCCATAAACAGAGATTGAAAGGAGAGCTGCCTCTTCAGTTTTTCCAACCTCCCAGAGGGAAAAGATTTCTGGGCTAGTGGAGGAGAATATTCAGAAATGGAGAGGAAAGAAATTGTCAGCTAACTCTTGCACAGTTCTCTGAGAAAGAGGGCCACGCCCTCCCAGCCCCCGTACAAGAGCTGAGCCTAGGATGTGAAAACAACAGAAAAGCCCGTTAAATTTGTTGGCATCCCAGGACAGAGAAGAAGATACATGCCTCCCTGCCCAAAGTATAGCCTGGAGAGGCTTCAGACTTCATGAAGGAGAATGGCACCACAACAGTCAAATGGCCTCTGCTGACTAAGCCATCTAGACAAATGAGCCTACAAGCAGGCTGGCACAGTCATGGGCACCTAGAATGTTTAAGGAAAACAGGTCCAGAGCCCTGAGAGAGGAAGTAGGTAAGGTTGAGAGTGGGTCTTGCAGTTTGAGAGAGGCAACTTCAGAGCACTTGAACCTGGAATTCAGGAACTGTAAATATCAGGAGCAGATGCCAAAAACCAACAAGGACCATACGACATGGGCCAAGGTAGACAGAGCATGCTCGTGGAGCAGACGCCCCCTCTTCTCCAGTGCTGTAGTCCTACTGTAAACCTCCTGGAACTTAAACACAATCCAGTAAGGAGAAGCAAGAAAAACCCTCACTCAACTGAGTATATGATCAGAATAGTCACTACTTTCACCAAGTTTGCCTGATGGGAACAAATCTCGTTTTCTGCTACCTAATGGAAATGGCGGTTCATGAAAAGAACTCAAATTTTATGAAAAAGTTAAGTAACAAATTTGAACTTGTATTTCACAAATTCAGGTTTTTTGCCTGTGAAATTTCCACCAACTACATGTGATTTCAAATCCCAATTATATTTCGGTCCTGGGCTTACTCTCAGATTATTTTGTTCAGCATTTTGTATATTCCCACAGTTGTAATTATACTCGTCATCTCTTGGCTTTACTTCCACAAATATTCCTCTAAACATAACCATCTTGTGGTGATTTCACTCATTAAACTTTATGATATTGCTCCAAACTAAGAGTTCTCCAATGCTTTGCAATTGGGGGTTAGAATTTTTTTGAGTAAAGATGCTGCAAGATATCTGAACAAATATGCTTTGTGGATAAGCAAAATAGAGGGCAAGGGAACAGCTGGACTACTCTTCCCCAGGCAAACTTAAGGAGAGGAGTAACCATGTTTCTTTTTTTGTTATTTTTTAAACCTTGCTGTAGTGCTTAGCACAATAAAATTGTACATTATACATGCTCAATTAATAGCTATGTGTGGAATTGGACTGAAAGAAATAGAATTTAAATAAATTGATACAAATATGGCCTTTCACTGTTTTCTGTACTTTGTCATACAGATAGTACTTGCAGATAATTTACCTTCCCCAAGCTCATCAGATGAGTAAATGGCTAAGTCCAGAAATGTGGGGAGATAAGCTTGAATAAATGTTCATCATAACCGTGTGTTGCAGGGGGGGCCTTGCTTGACTCATAATAATCTGTAAATGTCTTCTATATTCTAACTGTAGGATATGTTCTTTGCTCAGGCCTTGATCCCCTCAATTCTTGCTGAGTCTCCTGAGATGTTGTTAACCCTCAGGCATGGTCGTTGTAGAAGGTAAAAAGAACACAGCCTTTGGAACCCCTGTGTTCAAGTCCTGCTTCACTACTAGGATGACCTCCAGAAAGTTACTCAAACTCTTCGAGCTTTGGGTTCATTATTTATAAAGCAGGAATAATATTACCACCTCATTAGGTTGCTGTAGATATCAAACTAGATAAAAAAAATTTTAATGCTTAGTGCTTTCATCTGTAAAGTGCACAGCAGGGAAGACATTCAGGAGCTGGGAGCTGTTGAAGATATTATTATGGAAGAATACAAGGATTAGGTGCTGTTCTTTGAAAGTCTCAGGGATGAAGGTTTTCCTAGTCTACCCTTTCCTGAATATTTGTTGTGAAACAAAGGCAATTTTTTCCTCCATATATATTGTATTATATTTTTATTTATATATATATATATATATATATATACACACATACTATATACTATAGCTAAAAGTGATGGATTCATATTCCAAATAATTATCTAGGTATCGCCAATGTTATTCAGAAATCATTATTCATCGTATCATCACCAGGCAAAGTCATTCATCCGGCACACCTCGGTCTGGCTCTGTGTGCCGTGCAAACAGATGGATCCCTGTCCTCCAGTGGCTTCAAATGAAAACTGCTCAACACCATACTACTGCACACACAAACAGCTGAATAAACAGTGAATGAAGAAAACAATTTAAAACCTAAATAAGTAGAAAGCACATTTAGCCACGTGTTAGCAACATTCAGCAAAGGGAGATAATCTTCTAAAAAGGTCACCTTATAGGACACAAAACATCTTAATGTCCCCTTAGCTGGTTAAGAAAATATACAAGGAACAAAACGTGTGGTTTGACTCTACTGAATTCCCTTTAATCCTTGTATTTCAGTTCCGAATACATTATGGGCATTCAAGAAACACAAAGAAATATTAGAGTCAGGCATACTGCTATATCGCTAATCATTTGGGAATGCATATTGGTTTTTGTATCTTTTTTCTGCGAAAAGGTTGAAAACTATGTAAAGCATCATACCAATATAAGACATTATTATTATTATTATTTCATGAAATTCCACAATCTATATGCACATGCCAGGGGCTAAGAATCTTTTTACAATCCAGAAACAACCATAGATGCTATTATTGCCTGCTTCTTTGCATACAGATCTCAGAGGTTGGCCTCATTTCTTAAATGTGGCAGCTACATAACGGCAAAGAATCTGTATAAAAAGTGAAACTTATTCAGTCTTCCAGATGTTCTTGTTACATGACACCAAACAATGGAGTGATTGACTGATTAACTGAACCTCCCATTTGTATCTGAATTTTGGGCATTGTATATCACAGATTTAAATTTAATCTAATAGTTGTAACATCAGCATTGCCATGAATTTGAACTTGTCCATATATACTGAAATAGTAGTATGTGTCGACGTCACCATCTGGTTAGATGCTTGTTGAGAGCACAAAGATCACGATCTACTGAAAAGCTGCGTTATTCTTATTTTCTGAATAAATTGGTATGTCCCTTTTGGTTCATATCTTCACCATTTATCAGGCAATCCAAACAGAAACTGATTCATCTTAGTCACCTTTCTCCCACATGCCCTGTAGTAGTTTGGGGTTCCATTTTACGATTCTGTACACATTGTCCTATTTTTAAGATCTCATGATCAGACCTTGCTTTGGGTTTGTAGCACTTAAAAGTACAGACTCTGCAGTCAGACCAACGGGTTCAAACCTGATTCCACCACCTATTTTCTATGGAGCCTGTATAATTTTTTCATCTATAAAATGTGGTTAATAATAGGACCTACCTCTTAGCACTGTCTTAAGTAGTTAATATGTGTCAAACCCTTAGAATGTACCCAGCACAAAGTAAATACCACGCAAGTATTAGCCTTCAAATTCTCCTCTTTTGTTTTCATCCTCCTCCCAAATTCAGTTATCTTTCCAAAATAAATCCGATCATGCTTTCCAGCTTGGAAACCTGTGAAGGCTCCTTCTGTCTATAAATAACGCCATTCAAGCCTTTCACCTCTTTGCCTGACAGTAACATTCCAGCCTCTTCCAGCACACTCCCTGTGCTGCAGCCACAGCAGACTTTGCCATACTTTACATACCCATGTATTTCTGGCCTCCTAGCTTTGCTCACGTTATTTCCTTTAATTAAAATATGCTATCTTATTCTTTACTTAGTTCTAGTCTATGCCTCCTTCAAGACCCAGATCAAATGGCAAGTTCTTCATGAAATCTTCCCTGAAACAACCTAAGCAGAAAGAATCATTCACATGGGATTTTCCTCATACACTAGCGTAGGACTCAACACATTATAAGTTATTATCATTACTTGCTTATGAAAATGTTTTCACCCTTAGGTTTTTGTTCCTTGAAGACAAAGACCATGTCTTAATGGTCTTTATATCTGCATAGTCTAACATAGTTCCTGACAAATTCTAGGAGCGGAATAAGTGAGTGGGCATTTGTTGAGTGAAAAATAATCTCTCATCAGAAACTTCACTTCTCTCTTTCACAAGATTCAAGTTGAATTCTAATTCCTCAGAAAAACCCTTCCCATCTGCCTCAGCTCAAATAACTTCCCCCACTTTGAACTTCTCCACTATTTATTCTGTCATTCATCTGACATGTATAATACATTGCAGTGAGATTTCAATTTCTTTTTTTCATGTATCTGTAACTCAGATGTCAGCTAGAGCCTCTCTACGCATTAAGATCTATCTAAGTGTGTTTCAAACCCCATTCCCGCCAGTCTTTGACACACCACAAGATTCTAGTGAATTTCTGGGGGGCTTTGATGTTCATAGTCATCTCTGGCTCTGAACCCGTTCTTGGGTGCCCTTAGTTCAGTGTGTGGATCATCTTTCTCTCCTGTACTTGCTATTCCTATTCTACCCTTGGTCAATCCAGAAGTAGAAGTCAGCCCCTTTCCCTGATGTCTGTAAGATGAAACCACCCAATGATAAGCAGATAAACCCTACTCATATAAGATTTTGCGTAGATGACAGATTTAAGCAAAAGTTTGAAATTTATATCACAATTAGAGAAATATCTAGTTGGTTGCTGTTTGACACCATACTCATTCAGAAATGTATGTGTGTGTGTGTATAAATATTCAACAGTCATTACTGAATCACTGGGGAGACCGAGCAGGGGTCTACATCACAACAATCCAACAAAGGCCACACAATTAATATTAAAACCTGGGGATTCATATTGCGGGTTTCCCTGGCCATTTGACTCCAGGTAGCACTTCACTTCATTGGTTTCTCTCTTTCTCCTTTCATCTACCCACTTCTGTCACCCTCAATTCCTCCCCCATCCTTCTGGCACATCTTCAAGCAACTCTAATTTTTTTCATTCTGTTTGATAGAACAATTCAATTCCCTTTAGTCCTCATTCTCAAAGTCTGCATCAGGCTACATCTGCATATGCAAATCCATCAAGATGCTCCACCAAAAAAATGGTTCATCATATTGATGGAGTTTATTCTCCTTAGAAAACTTCTGTTTTAACCCAAGATTTGTTTTTCCTCCTTATATATGTATGCTTTATTCTGCTAGTCCTTGAGGACTGAGTTAACCTATACTACACTTTGATCCCTCAAAATATAATATCTTTAAAATCGTTCCTTCAACCATTCAATAAATATTTACTGAGCAGTTGCTATGTACAAGGTATTATAAAGTAAGCAATCACCACTCTTACCCTCAAGATGCTCCTAAGAGGAGGGAGTGCACACATGAACAAAGGATAAGAACGCACTGTGGAAAGTGGTGTGAAACTGACACGCGGACTCGCTTCTGTAGGTGCCAGAAAGGTAAGCCTCCTCACAGTTCTCAACTTTGCCTCCACGCCAACATTTCTGAAGCCTTTCTAGTCTCCAAACAAGATCAGTAACTCTCTACAGCAGAGATTCTTACTCTCTGTGGGAGAACTCCCATTTCCCCTTGAAGAATGGAGCAGAATAGAAGTGGGGTGGAACGTGGGGTTTTCAAAAAGACCTGTAAACATCAGTGATTCTGATAAACCTGCTCAGGGAGTGTGCCCTTTGAGAATCACTGGTGTAAAATTTTAAAGATACAATTAAATTAGAGCTCAATTTTTCAAAAAGGCATTCATTCCATAAAATGAAGTACACTGGACATATTTGTCTAAGTGCCAGCAACTAGTTAATGTAACTGCATAACAATCCCTGTGCCATTTGCTTAACTCACTAGCAGAAAGGCATAAATAACTAACTGCAGGTCTGTTTGTAATGGCAGTATAATGAGGTCTCCGGGGCCCTGAGCTGAAAATGACTTGAGATTTCTCTTTGAGAATATCCTTTAGTGGCTGTGAATTGGGTTTGCTTTATGCAATGCTCAGAAGGAGAAGAAAAAAGATCATTTATAGCGATTTTTTTTTTCCCAAGTGGGCGTACAGTCTCAGCTATTTTTAGATCATTGTTCTAAATCCCAAATACTGTCTTATTATGCTTTTTCAAATAGAACAAGGCGTATGTTGAAATTTATTTGTTAAATCTTTTCTCAAAAATCACCAGCAATAAGCATATATTCTCCAGAGAACAATTTGCTTTCAGATTGAAATCACCTGATAAAACTGTCCAGCTCAGTGAAGCAGAAGTTTGTTTCCTTTTAGATCATGCAGATCAATGCAGAGATGAGAGAGGTAATCACAATTCAGACCCAGACTACCTTCTGACCGTTAAAAGAGGAAACAAGATACAAATAGAAAAGAAGAGGAAAATTTTCTTTGAAAGAATCTGGCAGATCTTATGCAACTCAAGGATGCTTATCTGATGACCACTCAGGCCCTCTGCTTGGGTTTCTAACCAGTTACTTACATGTGCTGAAGAAGAACAAGCACCAAGTTAAATTTCTTAGAACATATATTTATTGACAGTTACTAATTTACACATGCTCATTATCATATAGCCAAAAGGAATACTTACATTTTATTACAAATATTAATAACTGCTTTAAAGTATGCAGCCCCCTGGGCTACATTATACATGGATACTGAAGTGAAGAATTGAAACAATTTTCTGAGCAGCCTAGACCACTAAAGGACTTTTATCTGCTATACCCAGCAGAAAGGAGAAGGACAAAAATGGGCGGGGGGGGATTGTTATCTTGCTGTTCCCTCTGCCTGGAAAGTTCTTCCTTCCAGAAATATGCATGAGTCGCTTCCTCAAATCTTTTCCCACATGTCACCTTCTCAGTGAGGCCTTCCCCAGTAAGGGAAATGGTAATCCTCCCCTGCCTCCACTCTAGGAGCCTTCCATGATTTGCTTCTCTCCATAGCTCTTACAACTTCTAAGAAGCTGAAAAATGTACTTATTTATTTTGTTTGTTGTCTGTTTCTGTCCAATAGAGTGTAAGCTCCAGAAAGGCAGAGATTTCAGTTTCTTTCATTTTTCTGCTTTACCTGCAGGACCCCAGTTCATTATAGGTTCAAAAATTATGTGAAGAATAAGTAAGTGTGCACCAAATGTAAAATTGAAAGCTAGTGGGAAGCAGCCACATAGCACAGGGAGAACAGCTCAGTGCTTTGTGACCACCTAGAAGGATAGGATAGGGAGGGTGGGAAGGAGATGCAAGAGGGAGGAGATATGGGGATATATGTATATGTGTAGCTGATTCACTTTGTGATACGGCAGAAACTAACACACCCTTGTAAAGCAATTATACTCCAATAAAGATGTTAAAAAAAAAAAGTAAGTGTACAAACTGAATGATGGGTGCTCCTTAATAGACAGAGGTCTGTCACTGTGAGGCCTGGTAGGGTTCAATTCTATGGACTTTTTCTGACTCCCTTCTGCACCCAAAAGTTTAACTACCCCATGTCTAATTACCCTTATCCATTAATTCCTATGAACTGCCCTACAGAGCACCTACCTTGACACTATACATGCTAATGCAGTAGATGAGGTTTTCAGAGAAAGTTGGCAGAGTGAAACTATCACAGATTCTCCCTCACTACCGCTAAAAAATTTATAAACTTTAAGTAAAACAGGATGTAAAAAAGTAAATCAGTAGCCATCAAACATAAGAAGAGACACAGATTTCTGCTTACTTTGTGAAAAGGCTAAGCTGAAAAGGAGAGAGGGTGAAAGAGGTTATTCCAGGAACTAGTATGGTGACTAATAGTGAATGAAAAAGAGAGAGAAGGCAAAATCATATGCATATAAAGAATACTCACAACGCAGGAAGACAATAGTTGTAGAAAGTCCAAAGAAAAGAAATGTAAAAATCTACAAGTGTCTCCTCAGAATCAGAAAGAAATCTCCAGAGCTCACTATTTTGTGCCTTGTTTTTTTCAGGCTGAGAACAAAGCTGCAGAGAGAAGCCAGGCTATTCAGTGACCTAGGGCTAATTATATCCAACAAAATATATGTATCTAGCAAAACAGAAGACCAGAAACAAAGAAAATATGAACAGAGAGACATAAAGAAGCTCCTCTGAAGGTGCAAGAAGCCCAGGGTGAAGAAGCCACAAAGAACCCCAGGTAGTGCCACCTTTTCCCAGCAGAACAGGAGGTTGGAGGTCCAGCCTCAAGTCTCGCCGTATTTCTGGTAGGAGGAATATTTGGGAAGAAGGAGGTAAAGGAGAAGGTGCAGCTTGTTGCTATGCAAAGATCAGTGTCCACGATCCACCCTAAGTTGGGTACCCCCCCCCGGCCTTGGACATGTCATCACAAGGTTGTAGTAAACTCCGGGCAGAGCTTTAAATCAAACTGGGGAGTGAAAGCAGAGACCAGGTTCACAAAACATACCTTTCCACGACCCAAATGTGCTGTCCCCCTTTCCCCTGTCTCTCCCAAAACAGAAAATGAACAAAACACATTACACAGGCCCCATGACACCCTCTAAAACATATAAACAGGTTTCAGATATGATGGGAAATAAGATATCTGAGAAAGCGGAAGGTCTTGTAATACTAATGACAGCTAACATTTATTGCTTACTGTGAGGCAGGCACTAGGCACTTTATATGTATTAACCCATTGAACCCAACAACAGCCCAATAAGATAGGCACTATTATTGGTACACAATTCATATTCAAAAATTCCGGAGCCAAATATGTCTTGAAATTTGTCTTTTTGTCAATAAGGGAATAAGGTATAAGTGCCCTATAAGACATAAAATTCACAGATCTTAGAGAAGCACATTGTATTCAAACATGTAAATATTCTGCAGTGAAATATATGAATAGTCACACTAAGTTGGAAAAATAAATTGTGCAAACAGCTCATATCAATTCAAATCAGGCCAAGTTTTGCCACCCAAATGAGTTTGAGTCAAACCTATGAAAAATAGGGTTTTCAGAGCATTTTGGATTTTTGATTCGTGGGCTTGCGGTCGTAGCCTCTGCACAGATGAGGAAACTTAAACAGAGCAAGGTTCAGATCTTCAGTTCTCACAGGTCAAACAGGTAGAAAGTAATGGAATCTAGATACCAAAGCAGATTCCAGAGTCTAAAACTTCAACTCCCAATTGACAGAGTTACCAGTGTGCATTCATTCACTCAGCAAATATTTATTAAGCAACTAAAACTATAAATTACAGGAACCAGAGACATACCAATGAACAAGATAGACACAGTTCCCCCTCATGGTGCCCACAGTTTAGTGAGGACAATAAACAAATATGTAGTGTGCCCAGTGGTGGTAAGTGCTAAGGGTTCCCCAGTGATGACATTGCAGACCTAATCCTTCTTTGCCCCTGATATAATTATCAGTAACCCACTTTCCCTTTGGCAATAGGGATGAGACATCATGGCCTGTCACTTCAGCGCCTTGGAGGACCTAAAATGGCCAGGGGGCATTCTCTCTAATTTAGTAAAACCTAGTAGAAGGATCCATCCCTTAGCCAACCGGACTCCCAACTTACCAAGACCAAGGCTGCAAAAACGAGAACCAGAAATTCTAGATTATTAGATATAATAAAAAGAAGGGTCACTCACTGCTCCACTTCTTGGTCCCCAGATTGTATATTCTGGCTATGGGGTAATGGTACAAACATTATGAATATGAAGTATATGCTACTTTCTGTAGGACAGCACTGAAACATCACAGAGCATTGTCTTCAGGCTGAACTCATAACTCAGCATTTAGCAGGCCCTTTCACTGTTCAGTCAAGCTGTTTTTAAACCATGAGGAAGTGGGAAGACCCCATGATTGAATTCCATGGGCCTGAGCTCATTGCCATACTTCTTTCACTATGAAATGAGTTTCTTGGTTGAAGACGATGTGGTAAGGAACACAATGGTATTTTGTGGGTCCCTCAATGGTAGATGGTCGTGCCGACATAAGAAATGTGGGAAGGGAAGGCAAATCTGTAACCAGAATGTGAATCCTGTAAGGATAGCTTCCCCCACCAAAATGGTAGGAAACCAACATATTCAACTTCCCATTGAATGGTTAACTGGTCCCCCCTAGGAATCGAGCCATATTGGGGACCAAGTGTCAGTCTGTGCTGTATATAGGATGGACACTCAGCAAAGCAGTAGTCAGATTAGCGTTGGTAAGGGAGAGCCTGTGTTTTTTAGCCTACGCATCACTTCCATCCCTGATGCCATACCCACTTTGTCAATGAGTCTTTTGAGCAAGCATCATGGTGGCTCGTAAAAAAGGGTGACATCTATAGTACAGGTCATCTTGCCACCTTATTACTAAGAGAATAAGCATTTATCTTCCCTAGACTTTCTTGTCATCACCCTTCCAATCCTTTCTTTCTAAGACCTTGATCGGTCATCTATCTTGTTAGCAAGCCCATGACCCAATGCAGATCCATACTTCAGGCCACCTTTCTTTCTGAGGAGAGCAGACCACCATATGTACTGTTGAAAGTTCTATCCATTAGGAAGCTCCCCTTCAGCTCTGACCATAGACACTTTTAAGTAGGTCTGTAAAAATATTTTAGCTCTCCTCTACCAGCTGGTGCCTGTTTACACCAACATGTAAACCAGACTTTCAATTTTTCCTCTTCTGCTAATTGGTCATAGGCAACACCCCATGAGGCCGTATATATGAGCTGAAGGAAAGGTGGGGGAAGATGATGATACCATGTGAATCTGAGCAACCTTTTAATCAGATCTACTTATGCCCTCTGGAACTGCTCAAACCCAGATCCATTTTTAAGTAATGATGGATTGCTGCCATGCAATTTATGATATGGTAGGTCAGAAAACACCCAGACCATGATAAGTTTCTCAGGTCTTATTGCTACTTGGTATCTCATGGTCAGTATTCCATCTTTTTGAGGCTCCTACATCAAAACAGGAACTGGTTCTCACAGAGAGAATTTCAACAGCGTAAAAGGTGATGACCTTAAAATCCTCTGGTGTGAGAGCCAATCCACAGTGATCCTCCTGTTGATGCTTACTGAAGGCCATATACACATCAACAATCACTAGGTCCAAATGGTAAGGCAGCTTCCACCACAGCTTGAACTTTCTATAGAGCTCTCCTTAGGTCTCCACTCAAAAACAGCAGTCTTACGAGCAAGCCAGTAAATGAATCAGAGTAACATACTGAAAGGTAGTACATAGTGCCTCTAAATCCAAAGAGTCCCACCAAAAATTATTTTGTTGTCTGCAGTTCAAGGTCCAATAATTTGCCTTTCACTTTAGAAGGAGTATCCGGTTAGACTTCAAACCACTGGAATTCTAGCAACATGCAGATCCTTGAATTTTCACAGGGTTTATCTTCCACCCACAGACATGCTAAGGTGTTTATGTCATTTGCTATTTTTTGCTCACCAGATCTGATTATCAGAATGTCATCAATATAACTGGTTCATGTAATGTTCTATGGGACATCAAGATGATCAAAGTGCCTCTAGTACATTACAACAGAAAGTAAATGAGTTAACACAGTCCATTAGAAGTATACTCTAGGCCTTCCCATAGAAATTAAAATTGCTTCTGCTTTTACTATTGGATATAGGAATTTTTTCTGATAGGTCTGTAGCTGCAAACCAAGGGCAGGAACTGTGCTGATTTGCTCCAGGAAATAGGCCACATCTGAATAGCAACTACAAAGGCATCACTATTGAAGCTTATGACAACCCACTGTCATTCTTCAAGATCCATCTAGCTTTTGGACCAACCACACAAGTAAGTGGAAATGTGGCCCTAGTCTCCACAATTACTCCAAAGGAGATGGCACTGCTCTTGGTACGCTATTTTGGCCTGGTGAGGGTAGTTGGAGTGGGGAGGAAAACTAAGTTAAATAATATGATGAAAATGCAATCAGCCAAATTTGAAATAAGAAAAATTCTACAAGACTAATGACCCAGTTTCTTCACCAAATATCATGAAAAGTAGGGAGAAGAAACTGTTACAGATAAAAGAGGCATGAGATATATCAACTACATACAAGTACGGAATTCATTTAGGTACTGATTCAAACAAATCACTGAAAAAGCCAGTTTTTTTATACAATTAAGGAAATTCAAACATGGACTGTGTAATAGATCATTTTAAAGAATTATTGTTAATTGTTTACATGTGATAAAGACATGATGCTACATTAAAAAGAAGAAGTATTTACCTATTGGAGGTATATAGTCAAGATGATGTGATGCCTGGGATCTTTTAGAAATCTCCAAGGGATGGGGGGAAAGTGTTAATGTGGTTAGGCAAAATAATAGAAGCAAAGTATTGATATTTGTTGAACCTAGAGGATGAGTGCATGGGGTTCATTATCACCATTCTATTTCTATAAGTGTTTGAAATTTTTTCAAGATAGTAACTTGTTAAAAAATGACTCCATCTATCTATCCTCCATTAAGTCCCTACACTGACTGGTAGGTCACAATGGCATACTGGGTACTTAGTGACCAGCCTCAACCCAGGGTCAGTATTTTATAACATATGAATGGTCTGAAAAATCTCCTTTTCCCAATGTACAGTCACCCTATAAATGGCCTGTGGGAAATGCTTAGAGAAAGATTTTACAGTATACACTGGTGACTATGTTACTTCCCATAA
The DNA here is from genome assembly GCF_951394435.1 of Stenella coeruleoalba. Classification (NCBI taxonomy): domain Eukaryota; kingdom Metazoa; phylum Chordata; class Mammalia; order Artiodactyla; family Delphinidae; genus Stenella; species Stenella coeruleoalba. The sequence continues at coordinate 72,351,094 of NC_137158.1, forward strand.
GATACTTCTTACAGGAACCCAGCTTCCCTTCAGTCATCCCACCACCTGGCCTCTGCCTAACCAGGATCTCATTATTCCCATTAAAATTGGGATCCCAATTCAATGGTGGTGATTCCAACCAACATTTCCAGGTTATGGAGCAGAAATCAGCAAACTTTTTCTGTAAAGGGACAGAGAGTGAATAGTTACAGCTGTGAGAGCCAGTCTGCCATGACTACCCATCTGGTAGCACAAAAGTCCCATTAACAAATAGGCATGGCGGTGTTCCAATAAAGCTTTATTTACGGACACTGATATTTGAATTTTATATAATTTTTATGTAACATAAAATATTATTTTTTTCAACCATTTAGAAATATAAAAATCATTCTCAGTTTGCATACCATACAAAAACAGGTAGTGGGCCTCAAGCCAAAAGTTGCCAATCCCTAGTCTAAACCCTTAGAATTCATCCTCTTACGTACTCCTTAGAGTCCAGCACATCTAAAATAAGTGAAAAGCACTTGCAGTTCCTTTGATCTATTTACTGTCTCCCCCTGGAAGTGAATTTACAGTTCTCCCCTGTGCCATGCTGTGATTTAACTCTACTTTTGAGCATAGAGGCCTTCTGGGTGCTAGAAGGATAGGCATTCCCCAGCAAGGCAACTGCCTCAGGGAGTATCATTGAAAGGTCTCAGTGAAAGAAAAGGGTGATTTCATGCAAGAGGGGAGGAGGTACTATCTGCAGTAGCAAAGGAGGCTCAGGGTGATTTGGAGGTTCAACTTGTGCCTGCACAAATATCCTTTTCTGAAATTTCAGAAGATCCTTCCTTCCCAATCAATGTTCTAACCTTAGCACAAGAGACTTTCAAAGGTTGCATACTTGGGCTTCCCTGGTGGCACAGTAGTTGAGAGTCCGCCTGCCGATGCAGGGGACACGGGTTCGTGCCCCAGTCCGGGAAGATCCCACATGCCGCGGAGCAGCTGGGCCCGTGAGCCATGGCCGCTGAGCCTGCGCTCTGCAACGGGAGAGGCCACAACAGTGAGAGGCCCGCGAACCGCAAAAAAAAAGGTTGCATACTTAACTAGAGTTGTAATTCTGCAACTGAGCAATTTGATTTTAGGTCTGATCCTTATTCATGACTCCTCTGCAGCTACAGGCAATTAGGGATTCCCTTAAGGCCTCTAAAGGTCCTTTATGGACCTTTCTGGTTCTCCATTTTTGCCTTGAATTGAAGGTAAAGCAATATACTTGTTTTTACACAGGCTCTCTGGCACAGACAGAAGCAGGTTATGTTCCCTGCAATGTCTGTCATCATCATTGTCATAATATCAGGGAGTACAACAGCCTGATGATCTTCCAAACCCTTGCCCTCAATGGCTCTCCATCTTATATCACTGTGAGAATAACTGGAGTGATCATTAATGATCACAGCATGTCACCTATGCTTGCGTCCTGTGTACATCATTAATGTGTTCATCATTAATGAACACAGCATGTCACCTATTGCTTGCGTCCTGTGTACCCAGGCATGGAGGTCATCCATGAATTTGCTTACTATATTAGCAACCCAGTCTGAGAATTCTATCACTAGGGCCATTCCTGATCCTACAGACTATATCAGTCAGGATCCTGGCAGGCAACATGGTTCACCCCAGATATTTCACATGAAGAGACTTGAATAAAGGAACTACTTAGAAAGGTAGTCAGGGTTAAGGGAACAACAAGATCTGGTGAGAAACCTGGAGAAACGAGCAGTGGCTTACTATTACTGCCCTCAGGACTGGAAAGGAGAGGAGAGTGTCTGGTGAGAGTTGGAGCTGGAGAGGAGTGGCCACCTTCAGAGACTGTCCTCACAAGCGGTGCAGAGGGAGAAAGCAAGAAAAAAATACCCACTTTTCCCACTCCCACCACCATCTGATTTCCTGCAAGCCTAAATTTCCATTGGCCTAATGCAGCTGGAAACCAGCCAGCCAGGGCGCCCAGATGATGCAGAGACCAGAGGTCAGCATCCCGGGGTACAGAAAGAGGCAGAGCCCAGAGTGGATCTGGGGCAGGTATGCAGAGATGCCAACAAATGGAATAAACAGTACATACAGGTGGCCTTCTTTTAAGGATAAGGAAACGTGAGCACAGTTACTTGCTCAAGGTCACATACGGAGTGGCAAAGCTAGAATTCAAACTTAGGAAGACCTTCAAAGGGATCTTCATACAGAACTTAAACTCTCAGCAACTGCACTATACAACCTCAGACAGATAGTACCAAACACTGGGGAATTTAAGAATGAGAACTCACCATTGTCTTGAAAAAAAGGAAATGTTTTTTTCAAAAAAGAAAAATATGACATGACTAGAGAATTCATGACAAAGGGATTAGTAGTGAGCAATAAATAAATGTATGGGAAATGGTTACGGAGGAAAATGCTATGAATATTATCAATTTAACAAAGTAATACCAAAAAAACGTGGAGTTAGTGGCAGAAGATTGATTAAGGATCCTAATATCTTCATCTTTTCTTTGTGGGCAATCAACAGTGACAAAGTTGATGAGTAAGAAACAAAATTATTTTCTGTTTTTGAGTATAAATACAATCATATTTTTCAAGCCTTGTATATCTCTTTTTATTTTTGTCCCCCTAGTTTACCAAGGGTCAAAAAAGGTGAGTTAATGTTACCATCACTATATTTCTGTCCATTTGTGAACACTTCTGTCCATTTCTGTCCAAATGTGTTTGTTACACTTCCTGTTTTTCATGCTCAATATATCCTGATGTTGGAGTAAAGGAAAATTCAAAGAAAATGTGAGCATTAAGAAAAGTATTTTTATCTGCAATGTTTATAAGGAAGTTCAGCATTCCAGAGAACTAGGTTTCTTAAATAAAGAATGTAGCCAATATTTAAAGGATTAAACATAAAGCTATAGTTTATCCGTTCATTATTCCCATTGGTGGTAAAAGGCCATTTTCCCTCACATGACTTTCCTGAAAGAATTGCTGCACAGAAGACCTAAACAGACACTTCTCCAAAGAAGATATACAGACTGCCAACAAACACATGAAAGAATGCTCAACATCACTAATAACTAGAGAAATGCAAATCAGAACTACAGTGAGGTATCACCTCACACCAGTCAGAATGGCCATCATCAAAAAATCTACAAACAATAAATGCTGGAGAGGGTGTGGTGAAAAGGGAAGACTCTTGCACTGTTGGTGGGAATGTAAATTGATACAGCCACTATGGAGAACAGTATGGAGGTTCCTTAAAAAACTACAAATAGAACTACCATATGACCCAGCAATCCCACTACTGGGCATATACCCTCAGAAAACCATAATTCAAAAAGAGTCATGTACCACAATTTTCATTACAGCTCTATTTACAATAGCCCGGAGATGGAAACAACCTAAGTGCCCATCATCAGATGAATGGATAAAGAAGATGTGGCACATATATATAATGGAATATTACTCAGCCATAAAAAGAAATGAAACTGAGTTATTTGTAGTGAGGTGGATGGACCTAGAGTCTGTCATACAGAGTGAAGTAAGTCAGAAAGAGAAAAACAAATACCATATGCTAACACATATATATATAATCTAAAAAAGAAAAGGTTCTGAAGAACCTGGGGGCAGGACAGGAATAAAGATGCAGACATAGAGAATGGACTTGAGGACACGGGGAAGGGGAAGGGGAAGCTGGGAAGAAGTGAGAGAGCGGCATGGACATATACACACTACCAAATGTAAAATAGATAGCTAGTGGGAAGCAGCCGCATAGCACAGGGAGATCAGCTCAGTGCTTTGTGACCACCTAGAGGGGTGTGATAGGGAGGGTGGGAGGGAGACACAAGAGGGAGGAGATATGGGGATATATGTATGTGTATACCTGATTTACTTTGTTATAAAGCAGAAACTAACACACCATTGTAAAGCAATTTTACTCCAATAAAGATGTTAAAATAAATAAATAAAAATTTTAAAAGAACTTTCATTAAAAAAAAAAGAAGAATTGCAGCATATCTTCAGATGTCAGAGATAACACTCCTCTCCCCTGGAGTCAGCAACGTTTACAGGAAACGGTCTCGAGGCTTTATTTCTGGAGGAGACTCAAGAATTCTTGTTTTGTTTTGCTTTTTGGTTTTGTGAGGATGTGTGCATGTGGCTTATTTCTGATGGAAGGTTTTTTTCCTCGGATGGTGCTGGCCATCCGAGGAAAACCATCTCACTGTGGTGGCCTGGTCAAGCATCACTTTTGGTTTTTCATTTTGGTATTTATTGCATAGAGTTTAAAATAGTCACACCCACTTCTGGATTTTTACTCTTCGTATTATTCTTAAAGTACACTTCCTTGTCTCTTTTAACACTTTTATCTTCATGAGCTGATGTTCATGTCAAAACTTCACCTTTTTTTGATTAGCATTTACTTCCTATTTCTTTGTGTGCTTTTTTTAACCTTTGTGAATTACTTTCTTTTGAATGTGTCCTTTCTTTAGAGCACTTAGTTTGATTTTTCATCCAACCTGAAAACAAATTTGTGACTGCTGACTTTATACTATTTACATGTATTGATGTAATAGATAAATTTGGTCTTAATTTTGTCATGGTATTTTCTACTTTCTAATTATGTTTCCTTTGCTTTCTTTGGTTCTTGTCTGTGGTACATGCTTAATGGTGAAAAAGTAGAAGCATTATCACTAAAATCAGGAGCAAGAGAAGTATCCCAACACCACCACTACTATTTAATTTTATGTAACATTATTTCCTGGAGATAACTAGTCAATGTAGTGAGGGAAGAGCAAGAAATAAAAGCTAAATATATAAGACAGAGGAGGAAATTTTTTCAATATTTTCAGATAGCATTATAAAAAATCCTGGAAAATCCAAGAGAACCAACTGAAATAGATTAGAAACAATTAGAGAACTTAATAATGTGCCTAGTTACAAAATCAAAGTACAATAGATCCATTGTTTGTCTAAAGGCAAAGAAAAAAGGAGAATATATAATAAGAGAAAGGATGCTAGTAATAACAGCAATCAAAAAGAGAAAATAACTAGGAATCAGTTAACAAGAACTACAGAAGACCTATATAAGAAAAACAATAAAATGCTACTGAGGAACATAAAAAAGACTTAAATTCATCAAAATACAGCTCTTATTCTTGGATGGAAGGTGCATTATTGTAAAAATATCAATTATCCCTAAATTGATCTAAAAATTCCATGCAAATTTAAATTCAATTAAAAGTTTTTGAAACTTTATAAAATAATATTAAAATTAATTATAAAATATTAAAATTAAATGTAAACATTCCAGAAAATTCTTACAAACTAGCCCATTAAAACGCATTATAGAGCTTTAATGCTAAGTTAATTGGGTACTGTTTTACAATAGAGCATAACACAGAATTCAGTAAAAGACCCAAGTACATGGCGAATAGTACATATAAAAAGGTTACATTTCTAATCAATAAATGGAATTGGTACAATTTGAAAATTTGTCTTTTGGAAAATAATTAAAAGCTGGACCCCAACATTTATGCTCTATTACATCCAAATAGTTCAAAACCTTAAAAAAATTTAACACCAAAAAAAAAAAAAAATGAAGCTGCATTTTTGCCATAAAGGAAATTTGTATTATAATTTCCTTTTCTAATCTTTGGGTAGGTTAAAAGTAAATTTTTAAAGTTTCCAGATAAATTTTTAAAGCTATCTTTCCTATTTCTAATCTGATTACAATAGGTTTAGAGATTCTAGTCTCTGTGATATCAATTTTTTAAACTTTGTAGAGATTCCTTTATACTATGTCTTGATTCACAGTCAGTTTTTGTGAATGTTCAATGTACATTCAATGAAAGGACTGTATGTTCTTTAAAACTGGGTGCAAAATTGTATGTATGTATGCCTACAGTCATGTATATGAATCAACCTTGTCAACTGTGTTGTTCAGATTTTTTAATCCTCATTAATTTTTGTCATGCTTTGTTTCCAACTGAGGTTATGTATAAATAATCTAGTATAATTGTACATTTGTCAATATTCCCTTTTATTAATTTATTTTTTATATGAAATGTTTATAGCAGCTTCATTTATAATAGCCCAAATCTGGAAACAACTCAAATGTTCATCAACAGACAAATATACTGTGGTACAGCCATCAATGATATACCAATCAGCAGTAAACAATAACAAACTATTGATATTAAAAAATAAAATCGAATGACTCTCAAAAACATGTTGAGCAAAAATATATATAAACAAGAGAATAAATACTGTATAATCCCATTTATATAAAATTCAAGATTAGGAAAACAATCTATCGCGATAGAAATCAAAACAGTAGTTGCCTACAGGGTGAGGAGAGTAGGAATTGACTGGAAGGGAGCACACGGGGGACTTTGGGGAGTAATGGACATGTTCTGTATCTTGACTGGGATGTTGGTTATAAGAGTCTCTACATTGGTCCAAACTCAGCATCTCCTTTTCAATCAATTTGTACTTTACATTGCCCAAGGCTATGTTGTTAGATATATATACAGGTTTGTAATTCTACCTTCTTGGTGGAATGTTCATTTTTTTATCATTTTGAGTCATTCTCTTTAACTATTAATTGATTTGCCTTAAATTCTGTGTGTTTTTTTCTGGTATTATTGCAATACCAGCTTTCTTTAGGTTGGCAGTTTCATGATTTATCTCTTTTTATATAGTTCTGTTTCAGGTATATCTCATAAACAGCAAATAGCTGACCTTTAAAAAATTCATTCTAGTAAACTCCATATTTTAACAGAAGACTATGGTCTATTTGAATGTATTATAAATACCAATGTATTTGAACTTACATGTATCATTTTATTTTGTGTTTTCTATTTATCACCCTTTTTTCCTTGTTTTTTATCTTCTTTCCTGCCTTCCATTGCATGTGTAATATTTTTAGTTCCTTATTTTTCTTGTTACTATAGAAGCTATGAACCATCTTTATCTTAATTGCTAACCATTAAATTTTATTGTGCATACTTATACATTTTTTAAACAAAATCAACAATTATTTAGTGTTTCCATTTTTCTTCTTGACTATTCCTTGGTTACCCAAAGAAAACCAAAGCATTCACCATAATCTTTTTAAGTTTTAGTTTTATTCTTTTTAAAAATAGTTATTTTTATATTAAATAGTTAAGTCAATGAACATATTTTCATCAGTTTCCATGCTCATTGTTTTCTATTGCCCATGCATAACTTCTGGGTTCACTTTTCTTTAACATACAAACTTTTGCTAATTTTTTGTTGGGTCATTGGCAGAATAAACGCTCTTAGTCTTTGCATGTCTGAAATGTTTGTATTTGATCCTCCCTCACCCACCAGAGGCGAGAGCCTAGTTGTGTTTCTCCACATTGAACTGAGTGCATTTGGCTGCCTATACGCCACAGGAGATTAATCCCCACTGGGAACAGGAGAGCAGTTGGCCTGTGCTTCCACCCTGCCCCCACTTTAGTTTGTGCCAATTCTGCTGGATGGCGATATCCATCTTGTTTATAAGTCCAGCTATGTGTCTTTGCTTTCCCCTCTTATGTATTATCTTTCACTGCAGTGCGTTTGGTGAAGAGGGGGTGTTTGAAATGGATTCACTCTTTCCCCCATTTCAAACTCTTGTTTTTCCTAAAAAGTTATTTATTCTGAAGTTTTTATTTGTTTGTTAGACTATAAATTCTGAATAGGCTGAGAAAATCAAACATTTCTCTTCTGACATTGACACCATTTTTTTCCCCAGTAAACTCTCATTATGGTAATCAATAATTAGTCTATTAATATCATTATGGTAATTAATAAATAATGTATTGTGTAAATCAAGCTTGTTATCCTTTTTTTATTATTAAACTCAAGTTCAGTCAAGGTTTATGGAAGTTTAGACAGTGAGCTATTTAATTCTGACTAGGATTAGAGAAGGTTTTACAGATTAAGGGACGTTCGATCTGTGTCCTAATAGATGAATAGGAGTTTGTCATACTAACGAATGATGTGAAGGCTCAAAGCAAAAACCAGGGGTCACAAACTGGCCCACAGAGACAATTTGTCTTGCAAAATGGTTTCAAAACGTGAGCCAATAATTTGTTTTGTTTTGTTTTGTTAACATACCAAAAGAATTTCTTTATTGCAGCGCATCTTAATGTCTTAATATGTCAATATGCTTGTCAATCTCCCAGGGAGAGGGAAGCGTAGAGTACGTAGCCCTTCCCAAAGTCTTTTGATCATCAAGTCCTTGTTTTGTGACACACCTTGTAGGACTAGTGTTCCATGGAATCTACTTTGGGAAACACTTATCTAGGCACAGGCCCTTGAAAACCTTCATGAACAAGAGACTTCAGTAAAAATTAGGATTTCTAGTATCTGATAGGGAAAAACAGTAAAAGTTTTGGCAAAAGGGGCCCAGCCCTCCAGCCCTCCCATAGGGCTGGAGCTGAGTAGTTCTGCCTCTTTTTAATAGGGGTCATCATCATCTTCCACCTGGTTGTGGTCTCTTCTTTGTATCACCTGTTTGTGATATAAGGCTTGTGTGAGGCCCCTGCCAAAAGTCTTGGCGACTTCAAAGGTGCACAATACATTTAGAAAAGATATGAAAATGGGAGAGTGATATGATACGATCTTTGTTTTCATAAAGCAACTCTGGAAATGAAGGGCCCTGGGTGGGCAGGGAGCAGAGGGGATGATTTGAAAGCAGAGAAAACAATTAGGAGGCTATTGCAATAGTTGAGGAGAAAGATGACAAAGTGCAAACCTAATCAGTAACAGCAGGACTGCAGAGGAGGGCACAGAATCAGAGAATTTTTAGAAGCAGAATCAAAAAGACTTGGAAATGGATTGAATGCCAGTTGTGAGGGAAAATGTGTCAAAGACAATTCAAATGTTTCTAGCTTTGGGGACTCTGTGTTGCTATCAACTAAGACGTGGAACTCGAAAGTAAAGGTTTTGGTGAAAAAATAATTGTGGGTTTTTTGGTGACCTCTTTGGATCAGAGACTGGATCTTAGTTATCTTTGTGTCCCCATCTTGTAACACATCCCCTGAAAGGGATTCAATAAATAAATGTTGAATTGAACTCAATTAAGCTTATTGATTCTTAGTTGTTTGTGGGAAGGTCATCCAGGTGGAAATGTCCAGAAGTCAATGTGTCATTTTAGAGCTCAAGAGAAAGGTTAAAGCTGAAAATAAATCTGAGTGTTGTCAGCATCTTTACTTTCTTGACTGATTTCCAAGTTGTATTTTATTAAGGCATACTTATTGATAGTCTATCTTGGTTAAAAAATTATGATTTTGTTTATGATGGCACATGTTCTTAATATATTGTAATAATGAGATATTGATATTTTTCACCATCTCTTCTCCTGGGCCTTTAGCAGTACATATAGACCATGAGGAAATTTTTTTCACCAAAAGATATTTCTGATAGACTCTAAAATGACAACAAATTTAACTTTTTATAGAGTCATCAGACAATGTGAAAGGAATTTAAGTGGTTCAAGTACATATAAATCAACTCTAACTTGACTAAAGTTTCAAGTTGAAAATAACTTCAGGAAAAAAACAAACAATCAGAATGATGTAAGCATTCATGCTCGGGTTTTGGTACCACCACCACCACCAAAAGAATGATATAAGCAATGTTCTAAACAAACATTGATAGTTCACTCAAAGGTAGTGTCTACATAATATACATTTTTAAAATCAAGTAGTCATTGTTTAAATTGTTGAGTTAGTTTTTAGCTTACATTTACTATGTTCATGTAAAAAAGAAATATGGTATCCACTGTTAAGTATGCCATGCACATCCTCTTCTGGGTTTATCCTTTGTTTTATCCTTGAAAGCACGTAAGTAGGTTTTAAAAAAATGGAAAAGGGTACACAGTTTTTTCACAGTTTCCTGTGGTCTTCATCTTCTTTCACAGTTTACTGTGGTACTTGGTGATTCAGCACTTAAAAGACCTCCTGGGATGCAGATCTCATAACTCTACCATGTTCCCTGCCTGGAGACACAATAGTGTTGTCACCTTGGTGACCACTCCAGAGGAGGTGAGCGCTACCCAGAGTAGAGCACAAAAACACTTAGGATGACATAGAAGAGAAGCTGGAATTCAAAAAGGAGTGTTCTCTTCTATTTCCTATCTTTTTCCCTCCTTTTACGTTTCATTGACAAAACTAAAGAACACCAAAAAAAAAAGTGGAATATGATTTCCCCATCCACCTGTCACCCAGCTACAAAACCCTTCAACTCAAGGCTCTGCTTCTTTCATCTATTCACCATCTGCTTCTTCCCTTCCCCACAACAATGGGAGTATTTCAAGGCAACTATTTGCTATGATATTATTTCATTCATAAATATTTCAGTACACATCTAAAAATGATGAGCTCTTTTTTAAACATAATCAAAACGTCGTTATTTTCTTGCCCCCCAAAGAAAGTAATATTCTCTAATGTCATCAAATATCCAGACTGTGTTTGAATTTCTCTTATCATGTGTTTGTTTTTACCACTGGGTTCATTTGGAAATGGATCCAAACAGGATGCACAGGTCTTGCATTTGTTTGATAGGTTCTTTATCTCTTTTAATTGATGAATTCCTCCTCCCTCATTTTTCTACTGGCAATTCATTTATTAAAGAAACCAGATCATTTATTCCTAAGATTTGCTGACTGCCTTTCTATCACGTCATTTGACATGTTCCTGTAGATTGTAGTTAGATGTAGAAGCATGATTTAATTCAGTTTCAAATTTTTGGTAGAGTGTCTGTAGACGTACACCATACTCAGTTGTCCCTCTTTTAGTGACATCAGTGGCCATCAATAATCAAGTCAATGCCTAGATCCACTGTTTCATGAGAGCTTTAGAATATGATGATATTTTATCATTCCTCTGTCATCTGTTAGCTGACAAACTTCTATGGACAGAAATCTTTCTTCATTGACTCTATAGTTATCCTGAAGACAGCTCATACAGGAAATACAAGTAAATGCTTCATTCTTTCCTCTTATTTACAAGTTTTCAGAATAATCTGGTTCCCTAGTATCCAACAAAGTTTAAAAGTGTTGAGTTTTTCAATATCATTTTGTACTCATGGATTTTAATGTTTATTTCAATAATTGCCCATTAATTTTTAAATTGTCCAATCTTTGACTAAGAGGAGAGAAGTTTGGTTTTTTTTGTTTTGACACAACTCCACTAGTCTTTTGATTTCCTTACTCTTTGGTATAACAAGATAGATACCTAGTATATTTCCTGCTCTAAACCAAAAGCCAGACATTTCTCCAAGGTACCCTGTCTTTTTTTAATCAGTATATTACATTTAGAGAACAGAGTTTGGGCATATTCTGATTTTTAGTGCTATAAAGTGTAAGAAATATCAGCTACAGGTGCTGTATTTTGGGTCCTTGAGCCTTCCTCACACCATAGGTCACTTACACCTGCCATTCCCTGTGTCTGGAACACTCTTCTCTCCCCTCTTCACCTACGTACTCCCCCAATCATCTTTCATATTTCAACTCAAACCTCACTATCCAGGCTTTTCCAACTTCTTGACATAATCAATTTCCCCTTCTATATGCTCTCAAAGACCATTTGTCCTTCAATATACTGAGCATTCTTGATAGCACTATTTGATGTGTACCTAATTTCCAGGCTAGAGTGTAAGAGACATGAGGGCAGGAACCATATTAATTTTTGTTCATCATGTGTCTTCTTGAGTGCCAAGCCAATGTCTGATGTAAACTAACACTCTGTACTGTGTTGATTAGGGTCCCCCCCCCAAATTCATGTCTGCATGGAGTCTCAGATTGACCTTATTTGGAAATAAGGTCTTCACAGTTGTACCTAGTTAAGATGAAGTCACAGGGGTGAGGGTCAGCGCTAAATCCAATGATTCCTGTCCCCATACAAAGAGGAGAGGATGCACAGACACAGGAAATAAGGCCATGGAAGACGTGAAGACAGGGACAGAGATTGCAGTGGTGCAGCTACAGGCCAAATAAGGCTGAGGATGGCTGGGAACCACCAGAAGCTGTAAGAGGCAAGGAAGGATTCTTCTCTAGAGACTTCAGAGAGAGAATGGCCCTGCTGACAGCTTGATTTCAGACTACTAGCCTGCAGTACTGTGAAAAAATAAATGTCTGTTGTTTCAAGCCACCCAATTTCTCATACTTTGTTACAGCATCCCTACGAAACGAATACAATTGATATTATAGTTTAAAACTGCATTAGGAAGTGTGATTGCTTTAAAAATAAGTATGTCATAGGGTGTAATTAATCTGATTAATACCATCACCACAAATTTGGTATCCCAGGTACAAAGGTAATGGCTCCTGTCCTCCTTTCCCATAAAGGGACCCGCTCATCCCATGAGCTTCACCTGCTCATCATGTCTGAGAGCTCTTAAGGCTTGGTGATGACTGATGGATAAGATCATCACTAGAGTATATACTGTTGTATAGCAATTTCCACTTGGGAAAGATGGGGTGAATGGGAGGGCTGTTTCTGAAGCTACTAGGGAAGCAGAAGAGTTACAAACAAAAGAGCCAAATGCAAAGAAAACATGAAACTTTAAAACAAAATTTTGCAAAACCTTGGTCACATGGAATTACTATCAGTCTTCCAGTTTGAGAATGAGTGTCATTTTAATGAGACCAAGATATCTTTAGTCACCAATCTCTGTTTCGATATATGTCAACACTCTCTACAGCTATACTCACCTAGTTTCTTAGTCAAGAAAATTATATTCCCTTCCTTGAATTCTTTCTCTCTTTCATTGCACCACAACTTCTCACTAAGTCATTACACAAAAACATTCCTGCAGGCTTCCCTGGTGGCGCAGTGGTTGTGAGTCTGCCTGCCGATGCAGGGGACACGGGTTCGTGCCCCGGTCCAGGAAGATTCCACATGCCGCGGAGCGGCTGGGCCCGTGAGCCATGGCCGCTGAGCCTGCGCGTCCGGAGCCTGTGCTCCACAGCGGGAGAGGCCCCGACAGTGAGAGGCCCGCGTACTGCAAAAAAAAACAAAAAAAAATTCCTGCTCCTCAGCCATTATTCAAAATACCCTAAACAGTAAATCACTTTAATCAATGAAGAATTTAGTTTCTGAGTTCTATCAAGCAAATAAAACCAAAACAACCTCTCCTAAAGTGCTACAAAATATAGGCAAGATACCATTTAACCTAGAAACTATGTATGACAACTATAAAGTTTCATTATGATTTGAAATTAATACCTCACTTAGTAAGTGCAAAAGAGTGAATTATATACATACTTCTCTTTATTTCAAAGAGATTTCAGACTAAGCGTTTTCTAAGTGAATGGTCACCAAAGATCCCACACCTCTGGAATTCTCCCTACTTGATATCATACTTGGCTTGATTGAGAGATTAGGTGCATGTGTTAGAAACACTACTCAATTTGAAATCTTAAGACCTCAATTTCAGCCCTGGCTCTGCTACTTCCAAGCTGTGCAAAATTGGACATGTCACTTAAACATGATTAAAGGAGAGGGGAAAGTTATATAAGAAAGTATTCAGTTGGCACTTAATAAGAACAGACATCGCATATCATTAGATCTAGAGTTTTTAACGATTAGGGGCAAAGGGCTGTGGCATGAAGGAGAACCAGGCTCCAATTCTGATCATGCCACTCACCAGCTCTGGCTGAACCCATTTGCGGGGTTCTGATTAAAAAATTCCGAAGGCTTTAGGCTTTTTGTTTCTTTCAAATTCTGTCAGTGTTCCAGACACTTGTGATATTTGCATAAAAGAAACAAATAAAACAAATGATAGAAAACTGTCTTATCAAAAATATTTTTGTAATATCCATTGTGGAGTTATAATTTTACTAAGGATGACACATGAAATGAAAAATTTTTAAAAATCATCTATTTTTAGTTTTTCCTTACACATAAAATAATATAAAAATATGCATTAGACAGGCAGGTCTGTCTTTTGGCAGTCAAAGTCACAGCACCAGAAAAGTATAACTATAAAAATCACTCAAAAACTATTTTGCCATGTAGTGTGGCAGGTAACTAATGGCTGCTTTAATGTGAGAATTATTTTAGTACCCAGTTATGTGAATGCAGACATTTGTTCAAGAGAAGGTTAAGCCTCTAAGAGGTAATGGCTAATAACCCCTGAGAATATTCTTTATTCTCAACAAAGGAGGTGTAAGCTTTTTTCTTGAGTACTCTAGAACTATGTACTGCTTTATTTTAAAAAGTATTAATAAAATTCAGAAAAAAATATGTACTTAATTTTTTAATTCCAATACACAAAAGTATAAATTAAAATATGAATACCCCACATTATCTACTCTCTTTTGATTTTGTCCTTCATGTTTCCTTTACGTGTGTGTGTGTGTGTGTGTGTGTGTATGGGTACATGTTTATGTATAGGGAAACAGACATGGAGGGAAAGAAACCTTCTTCAAACTTTATTGCCAATGCTATCAAATCCTAAAATAGAGATTTTATAACCGCTAAAGATGGATCTTTATAGATGTGGGAATCTTCTGAATTAGGATTTTTTCACCCTCCTCTCACATAGGGTCTAACCGAACCAACTGTCTTATGATGAGATCTTTAAGTTGTTCAAATTGGAATCATGGATATTTATAGCCCAGTGTTGTCGAATTGGATACTTCACAGTGCTAGAAGCTAAAACCAAAAGAGGGCATCAACAGACAAACCTTGAAATTTTTTCAGAGTTCAGTTTAAATATTTACCTCAAATAGATAAGGTAAGCTTCCAAAGGTTGCCAGTTTTTAAGAGTCTTCTCATCTAATAAATGGCAAGAAGCCTGATGGGTGTGTTGACCTCCTCAGGGAGATGAAGGGATGCCTCCTCTCCGTAGAGAGGAATGCTCTCTGAGAAGAGATGCTCATGCATTTTGGTACATTGTTTTCAGTCCTAATTGAAACTAGAAAATGCAGGCAAGTGTGATAATGAAAATAACAAGATCAGGGGAGTGTAGAAATCAGCTAACTTTTTCCCTACACATAATCCATAAAAACAAACTAGCTTGAGTTTGGGGTGTGATTTCTGGGTTACATGTGGGAAGTGATGTCTTATAGCAGAAACCATGAAACCAACAAGGGAATATCCTTCCCCTCCCTGGCATCCAAGGCATGAGGCAAGAATGCTGCTTGAGACTAAGCCCAACAAAACTGACCCAACAGCAAAAACGCAGGAGTGGGGTTGAGAGTGATGATCCTTTCAAATTAAACCTAGTCGTGAGTATTCCATGAGTCTATATCTGAGAATCTAGCAATGATGCCTACTTTATAGAAGCATTCAATAAATGGTCATTGGTGCAGTTGCTGTTGTTAATGCTTTGCTTTTAACTCTAAATAAAGGGCATCATTGTGCCACTTCCATCATGGAGAGCAGTGCTTCTTTGCTAATGGCTGCAAAAATCATTGGCAGTTGAGCAAATCTTTTCCTTGCCATCGGAAATGTTAAAAGTGACCTCTAAAGATAGGAGCATATAGATTTGTATCTCTGTGCACTAGACTGTAAATCCCTTAAGGAATTTTTATGCCTCTAGTCTCAGTGACTAACACAATGCAAAACATATAATATGACCTCAATAATGCTGCCATATAGGGTAGTGGTTAAAGAGCACAAACTCTGGAACCAGGCGGTTTGGGTAAGTATTCTGGTTCTCCCACTTATTAGCTGTGTAATCTCGGGCAAATTACTTAACCTCTCTTTGCTTTCAGTATCCTCACCTGTAAAGTGAGGATGATAATAGTTCTCAGGGATACCATGAGAATTTTTAATAAATTACATGTATAAATTTCTCAGAATAGTGCCTATCACCTTGGGATGCTATATATTTGCTGTTGTTATGGTTATGATGATGGTAATAATTATGATGCATGCCCCCCAGGACTAACCTTAGAAATACCTTACAGCATAAGATCATACTCTCTGCCACATCTCTTGGTGCCTACTGTTCCTCTAAGAAACTTAGACGGGGGCTTCCCTGGTGGCACAGTGGTTGAGAGTCCGCCTGCCGATGCAGGGGACACGGGTTCGTGCCCCGGTCCGGGAGGATCCCACATGCCGCGGAGCGGCTGGGCCCGTGAGCCATGGCCGCTGAGCCTGCACGTCTGGAGCCTGTGCTCCGCAACGGGAGAGGCCAGAACAGTGAGAGGCCCGCGTACCGCAAAAAAAAAAAAAAAAAAAAAAAAAAAAGAAACTTAGACGGTTTCCCTTTTCATATCCAATAATAGATTGTGATGACACCTACTAAGTAGAATACCTTACCTGATTGCAGTTTAAAAAAAAAAAAACCTGATGCCAAAGAAGCTGCCAAGTGCCTCTGCTACAGTTTCAACACAAAATCAAGTCTTTTCTTGCTGTTTTGTAAGCATCATCTGAAAATGGTCAGAACGGTAGCACGTGTGCTATATTTAAGAAAATAACATTCTCTAAATCATTGGGTAAATTATATTTACTAGTGGCACTAATAGGGTTTTTTGGTATCAAATTAGAGTATTCAGGAGTAAATAAGGCACAATAAACCTATTCTCTCTAAACATCAATAAATAATGCTTTTAATTCGCTTGATGACTGGATTTGGCAGGAGAATAATTGTGTCATGAAACTGACACTCCAAAAAAAAAATCATTATGCCAATAAAAACAAGTAAGAATAAGCCAATAACTGAGCCGCAGAAAGAAAAAAATAAGCCAGGAAGTAGTTTCTGCCGCGAGATGAGAAGCCAAGCTCCTGCCAACGGCCTCAGTGTGAACAGGAGCAATCCTCTCTTGCAAATTGCCATCATTGCAGCTGAATGATATTATCTCCACCTGTGCAACAATTCTTTCCACCAATGGTTTCCATAAGCAGTGTGAAAACTGCATCTAACATCTCCTTAGTAAACAGTGCTAGCGGATGAGATCACACGTCAAACGGAGTGTGTGCTACATTCATTTACCATGAGACCAGGATCATCGACTCACGTTTGGATTCTAACCTGGCCTGATGTTGTCATTCTAAAATGCTGAAGGAACAGCAGCTCTCTCCTCTGAAAGGTGACAATTGTTGCTAATTTCAGTTAACAAATTTCAGATAAAGCATCCCTTTTTTTTCCTTTTTCGTTTCCTGGAATCTATAATGAGAGCATCGCAGGTCATGGGAGAAGAGTAGGAAGAGGCCCCGCCCTGGCAGAGCAGAAGGAGGCTGGTTGGTGGAGACGGGGAGACCTGTTCAGATAGTGAGCTTTGCCTTCCACACACTGACTTACAGGAGAAAATTCACCTCCCTCTCCCAGCCTCAATTTCCTCAACAGCAAAAAGTGAATAATAAAATCTCTCAGGGTTGTTCGCACAATTTAACAAAATATATAAGCATCTAGCACACAGTATAAACACAATGAATAATAGGTACTATTATTAAAATTATCTTGCAAAATGACTCTTGGCCTGTGACATGTAACAGAGACCTCCTTTGTATAAAAGGATTGAAGTCAAGCTGGAGTAGCTCTTGGAAGATGAAATCGTCTGGAGTCTAGAGATGAGCAGGACACCATGGCCTTTACAGGGAGGAGGGATACCTCGACTGCAGTCTCTCTCTCACCCGTTACTCAAAATATTGCAAGAGGAAATGATTACAACAACGTTGTGGCTGTGGAGTCTTCCGGGGAGGCTTACCAACGGGCTCTTCTTACTGCAAACTTCCTGACAGCTCTCCAGCCACCACCATAGTGCTTGCAAACTCTGTGTATGATTCCTTTAAACACAGAGAATGTTATGAGCCTAGAGCAATCGTGTGCCTCCAATGTGAGCACCTAGGCTTATTCATAGACTTGGATGCAAGGAGAAGAAGGACGTTTCTCATTTCCTTTCCAGATTGTTATTGTTACAGTAGCTGTGCCCACCCTCTGACACTGAGGCATAGAATTAATAATTCACAAACAATTTGAGAGAAAAAAACCTTTATCTCACATGCCTCTCAAGTTCAAAAACTAAAAGAGAAATGTAGGGGTATGCAGTTAGAAGCAAAGAACTCTAATTGAAACATGAGCCACACTCACAACACATTCTTCAGATGAAGAAGCGCAATAATGGGCTCAGTTCTCTGCCCCTCCCTTCCGCCCCAATACTACCCAGGAGGACAGAGTTTAGCACTGCCTCGGGCAGAGAGGAAAATGCAAGAGAAAGGACTGTTTTTCTCTCTTTTACTACCTCTCTTGGTTAATCTCCAAGGGAAAGTTAGCTTCCAGTGGCAGACAGTGAATGAGGCTGCAGAGAGGTTTTATTTCACCTGTTTAAATTAGGCTGAATAAAACTCCTACCAGAAAACCTCCTGGCAATGGATCTACAGCTAAGAGATTGGCAGATCTATCTCCATTCACAGCCAAGCACCTACCCTCCTTCCCCATCCCTCCCCTCTCCTAATGAATGCCCAGGAAATACCTGGGGAAAGGGCTGGGAGATGCCACACAGCTGACTCAAATTTATTTGTTTCAATCAACTCTACGCAAAAACAAACTCATCAAGAAACATGCACTAACCACATCTATAACATACTAGGTCTCACCGCTTTATTCACGCTTTCCCTGACAACACAGATCCTCATCACCAGGAGATACAGTTGGTATCAAATAATTTAGCATGTTGCAATCTTGGCTATGTGCTTCAGTGGAGTAGTTGAGAGCACAGGGTCTGAGCACAGGCAACAAAAGGAAAAATAGATGAATTGGACTTCACCAAAATTAAAAATGTTTGTGCATCAAAGGACATTACCAACACAGTGAAAGGTACCCTTCAGAATGAGGAAAAATATTTGCAAACTACATATCTGATAAAGGATTAATATCCAGGATCTATAAAGAACTCTTACAACGCAATAACAACAGAACAACCCTCTTTAAAAATGGGCAAAAGACTTGAATAGACACTTCTCCAAAGAAGATTTACAAATGGCCAATAAGCACATGAAAATATCCTCAACATCACTAATCATTAGAGAAATGCAAATCAAAGCCATAATAAGATACCAAGAGGATGGCTATTAGGAAAAAAACGTTGGCAAGAATTTGGATAGATTGGAGCCCTTGTGCGCTGCTGGCAGAAATGTAAAATAGAGTAGCCACTATGGAAAACAGTACGGAGGTTCAAAAAATTACACATAGAATTACCACAGATTCCACTTCTAGTATATACCCCAAAGAATTGAAAGCAGGAACTCAAAACAAATATTTGAACCCTCATGTTCACAGCAGCATTATTCACAATAGCCAAAAGATGGAAGCAACACAAGGATCCATTAATGGTTGAATGGATTTTAAAAATGTGGCATATACATACAATGGAATATTATTCAATCTTAAAAAGGAAGGATATTCTGACACATGCTACCACATGGATGAAACTTGAAGATATTTTGCTAAATGAAATAATCTAGACACAAAAGAATGTGTATGATTCCACCCAAATGAGGTACCTAAAATAGCCACACTCATGGAGACAGGAAAAAAGAACAGTGATGACCAGAGTCTGGGAGAGGGAGGAATGGAGAGTTATGATTTAATGGGAATGAAGTTTCAGTTTAGGAACATGAATAAGTTTTGGAGACGAATGGTGGTGATGGCTGTACAAAATGTGGACACACTAAATGCCACTGAACTGTACACTTTTAAACGGTTAAAAACTAAATTTTACAACATGCATATTTTATAATAAAAATAGAAAAATTAAGAAAAATACAGCATAAGGACTGGAGTCAAAGTGCCATGATTGACACCCTAGCTACCCCACACTAGCTGTGGGGCAAATAATTTAGCCTGTCTGGGGGCTTCCAGGAAGATGGCATAAGAGTAAGACGCGGAGATCACCTTCCTCCCCACAGATACACCACGAATACATCTACACGTGGAACAACTCCTACAGAACACCTACTGAAAGCCGGCAGAAGACCTCAGACCTCCCAAAAGGCAAGAAACCCCCCACGTACCTGGTGCGCGAGGAGAGGGGATTGAGGGCGCTGCTTAAAGGAGCTCCAGAGACGGGCGCGAGCCGCGGCTAAAAGCACGGACCCCCAGAAACGGGCAAGAGACGCTAAGGCTGCTGCTGCCGCCACCAAGAAGCCTGTGTGCGAGCACAGGTCACTATCGACAACCCGCTTCCGGGGAGCCTGTGAAGCCCGCCACTGCCAGGGTCCCGGGATCCAGGGACAACTCAACCAGGAGAACGCACGGCGCGCCTCACGCTGGTGCAACGTCTCGCCGGCGCAACGTCACGCCGGCGTAACGTCACGCCCGAGCAACGTCACGCCGGCCTCTGCCGCCGCAGGCCCGCCCCGCACTCCGTGCCCCTCCCTCCCACCGGCCTGAGTGAGCCACAGCCCCCGAATCAGCAGCTCCTTTAACCCCGTCCTGTCTGAGCGAAGAACACACGCCCTCCGGCGACCTACAAGCAGAGGCAGGGCCAAATCCAAAGCTGAGCCCGTGGGAGCTGTGAGAACAAATAAGAGAAAGGGAAATCCCTCCCAGCAGCCTCAGAAGCAGCGGATTAAAGCTCCACAATCAACTTGATGTACCCTGCACCTGTGGAATACCTGAATAGACAACCAATCATCCCAAATCGAGGAGGTGGACTTTGAGAGCAAGATTTATGATTTTTTCCCCTTTTCCTTTTTTTGTGAGTGTGTATGTGTATGCTTCTATGTGAGATTTTGTCTCTATAGCTCTGCTTCCACCATTTGTCCTAGGGCTCTATCCGTCCGTTTTTTTTTCTTTTTGTTTTTTCTTTCTCTTAATAATTATTTTTTTATTTTAATAACTTTATTATATTTTATCTTACTATATTTTATTTTACTATATCTTCTTTCTTTTTTTCCTTCCTTTCCTCCTTCCTCCCTCCCTCCCTCCCTTCATTCTTCCTTCCTTCCTTCCTTCTTTCCTTCCTTCCTTCCTTCCTTCTTCTACTAATTCTTTCTTTCTACCTTTTCTCCCTTTTATTCTGAGCCGAGTGGATAAAAGGCTCTTGGTGCTGCAGCCAGGACTCACCAACTTCAGGACACTAGTCCACAAGAGACCTCCCAGCTCCACATAATATCAAAGGGCGAAAATCTCCCAGAGATCTCCATCTCAACACCAGCACCCAGCTTCACTCAACGACCAGCAAGCTACAGTGCTGAACATCCTATGCCAAAAACCAAGCAAGACACCAAAACAACCCCACCCATTAGCAGAGAGGCTACCTAAAATAATAATGTCCACAGACACCCCAAAACACACCACCAGACATGGACCTGTCCACCAGAAAGACAAGAAACAGCCTCATCCACCAGAACACAGGAACTAATCCCCTCCACCAGGAAGCCTACACAACCCACTGAAACATCCTTAGCCACTGGGGACAGACACCAAAAACAACGGGAACTACGAACCTGCAGGCTGTGAAAAGGAGACCCCAAACACAGTAAGATAAGCAAAATGAGAAGACAGAAAAACACACAGCACATGAAGGAGCAAGATAAAAACCCACCAGACCTAACAAATGAAGAGGAAATAGACAATCTACCTGAAAAAGAATTCAGAATAATGATAGTAAAGATGATCCAAAATCTTGGAAATAGAATAGACAAAATGCAAGAAACATTTAACAAGGACCTAGAAGAACTAAAGATGAAACAAACAATGATGAACAACACAATAAATGACATGAAAAATACTCTAGATGGGATCAATAGCAGAATAACTGAGGCAGAAGGACGGATGAGTGACCTGGAAGATAAATAGTGGAAATAACTACTGCAGAGCAGAATAAAGAAAAAAGAATGAAAAGAACTGAGGACAATCTCAGAGACCTCTGGGACAACATTAAATGCACTAACATTCGAATTATAGGGGTCCCAAAAGAAGAAGAGAAAAAGAAAGGTACTATGAAAATATTTGAAGAGATTATAGTTGAAAACTTCCCTAATATGGGAAAGGAAATAATTAAACAAGTCCAGGAAGCACAGAGAGTCCCATACAGGATAAATCCAGGAGAAATACACCAAGACACATATTAATCAAACTGTCAAAAATTAAATACAAAGAAAACGTATTAAAAGCAGCAAGGGAAAAACAACAAATTACACACAAGGGAATCCCCATAAGGTTAACCGCTGCTCTTTCAGCAGAAACTCTGCAAGCCAGAAGAGACTGGCAGGACATATTGAAAGTGATGAAGGAGGAAAACCTGCAACCAAGATTACTCTACCCAGCAAGGATCTCATTCAGATTTGATGGAGAAATTAAAACCTTTACAGTCAAGCAAAAGCTGAGAGAGTTCAGCACCACCAAACCAGCTCTACAACAACTGCTAAAGGAACTTCTCTAGGCAAGAAACACAAGAGAAGGAAAAGACCTACAATAACGAACCCAAAGCAATTAAGAAAATGGGAATACAAACATACATATTGATAATTACCTTCAATGTAAATGGACTAAATGCTCCCACCAAAAGACACAGATTGGCCAAATGGATACAAAAACAAGACCCATATATTTGCTGTCTACAAGAGACCCACTTCAGACCTAGAGACACATACACACTGAAAGTAAGGGGAGGTAAAAACATATTTCATGCAATGGAAACCAAAAGAAAGCTGGAGTAGCAATACTCATATCAGACAAAGTAGACTTTAAAATAAAGACTATTAGAAGAGACAAAGAAGGACACTACATAACGATCAAGGGATCGATCCAAGAAGAAGACATAACAATTGTAAATATTTATTCACCCAACATAGGAGCACCTCAGTACATAAGGCAAATACTAACAGCCATAAAAGGGGAAATCGACAGTAACACATTCATAGTAGGGGACTTTAACACCCCACTTTCACCAATGAACAGATCATCCAAAATGAAAATAAATAAGGAAACACAAGCTGTAAATGATACATTAAACAAGATGGACTTAATTGATATTCATAGGACATTCCATACAAAAACAACAGAATACACCTTTTTCTCAAGTGCTCATGGAACATTCTCCAGGATAGATCATATCCTGGGTCACAAATCAAGCCTTGGTAAATTTAAGAAAATTGAAATTGTATCAAGTATCTTTTCCGACCACAATGCTATGAGACTAGATATCAATTACAGGAAAAGATCTGTAAAAAATACAAACACATGGAGGCTAAACAATACACTACTTAATAACGAAGTGATCACTGAAGAAATCAAAGACGAAATCAAAAAACACCTAGAAACAAATGACAATGGAGACACGAGGACCCAAAATCTATGGGATGCAGCAAAAGCAGTTCTAAGAGGGAAGTTTATAGCAATACAATCCTACCTTAAGAAACAGGAAACATCTCCAATAAACAACCTAACCTTGCACCTAAAGCAATTGGAGAGAGAAGAACAAAAATATCCCAAAGTTAGCAGAAGGAAAGAAATCATAAAAATCAGATCAGAAATAAATGAAAAAGAAATGAAGGAAATGACAGCAAAGATCAATAAAACTAAAAGCTGGTTCTTTGAGAAGATAAACAAAATTGATAAACCATTAGCCAGACTCATCAAGACAAAAAGGGAGAAGATTCAAATCAATAGAATTAGAAATGAAAAAGGAGAAGTCACAACTGACACTGCAGAAATACAAAAGATCATGAGAGATTACTACAAGCAACTCTATACCAATAAAATGGACAACCTGGGAGAAATGGACAAATTCTTAAAAATGCACAACCTGCCAAGACTGAACCAGGAAGAAACAGAAAATATGAACAGACCCATCACAAGCACTGAAATTGAAACTGTGATTAAAAATCTTCCAACAAACAAAAGCCCAGGACCAGATGGCTTCACAGGTGAATTCTATCAAACATTTAGAGAAGACCTAACACCTATCCTTCTCAAACTCTTCCAAAATATAGCAGAGGGAGGAACACTCCCAAACACATTCTACGAGGCCACCATCACCCTGATACCAAAACCAGAGAA
The DNA here is from genome assembly GCF_951394435.1 of Stenella coeruleoalba. Classification (NCBI taxonomy): domain Eukaryota; kingdom Metazoa; phylum Chordata; class Mammalia; order Artiodactyla; family Delphinidae; genus Stenella; species Stenella coeruleoalba. The sequence goes on from NC_137158.1 coordinate 72,375,049, forward strand.
GGATGTCACAACGAAGGAAAACTACAGGCCAATATCACTGATGAACATAGATGCAAAATTCCTCAACAAAATACTAGCAAACAGAATCCAACAGCACATTAAAAGGATCATACACCACGATCAAGTGGGGTTTATTCCAGGAATGCAAGGATTCTTCAATATACGCAAATCATTCAACGTGGCACACCATATTAACAAATTGAAGGAGAAAAACCATATGATCATCTCAATAGATGCAGAGAAAGCTTTTGACAAAATTCAACACCAATTTATGATAAAAACCCTGCAGAAAGTAGGCATAGAGGGAACTTTCCTCAACATAATAAAGGCCATATATGACAAACCCACAGCCAACATCGTCCTCAATGGTGAAAAACTAAAAGCATTACCACTAAGATCAGGAACAAGACAAGGTTGCTCTTATTCAACATAGTTTTGGAAGTTTTAGCCACAGCAATCAGAGAAGAAAAGGAAATAAAAGGAATCCAAATCGGAAAAGAAGAAGTAAAGCTGTCACTGTTTGCAGATGACATGATATTATACATAGAGAATCCTAATGATGCTACCAGAAAACTACTAGAGCTAATCAATGAATTTGGTAAAGTATCAGGATACAAAATTAATGCACAGAAATTTCTAGCATTCCTATACACTAATGATGAAAAATCTGAAAGTGATATTAAGAAAACACTCCCATTTACCATTGCAACATAAAAAATAAAATATCTAGGAATAAACCTACCTAAGGAGACAAAAGACCTGTATGCAGAAAATTATAAGACACTGATAAAAGAAATTAAAGTTGATACAAATAGATGGAGAGATATACCATGTTCTTGGATTGGAAGAATCAACATTGTGAAAATGACTCTACTACCCAAAGCAATCTACAGGTTCAATGCAATCCCTATCAAACTACCACTGGCATTTTTCACAGAACTAGAAGAAAAACTCACAATTTGTATGGAAACACAAAAGACCCCGAATAGCCAAAGCAATTCTGAGAACGAAAAACGGAGCTGGAGGAATCAGGCTCCCTGACATGAGACTATAATACAAAGCTACAGTAATCAAGACAGTATGGTACTGGCACAAAAACAGAACTATAGATGAATGGAACAGGATAGAAAGCCCAGAGATAAACCCACACACATATGGTCACCTTATCTTTGATAAAGGAGGCAGGAATGTACAGTGGAGAAAGGACAGCCTCTTCAATAAGTGGTGCTGGGAAAACTGGACAGGTGCATGTAAAAGTATGAGATTGGATCACTCCCTAACACCATACACAAAAATAAACTCAAAATGGATTAAAGACCTAAATGTAAGGCCAGACACTATCAAACTCTTAGAGGAAAACGTAGGCAGAATACTCTATAACATAAATCACAGCAAGATCCTTTTTGACCCACCTCCTAGAGAAATGGAAATAAAAACAAAAATAAACAAATGGAACCTAATGAAACTTCAATGCTTTTGCACAGCAAAGGAAACCATAAACAAGACCAAAAGACAACCTTCAGCATGAGAGAAAATATTTGCAAATGAAGCAACTGACAAAGGATTAATCTCCAAAATTTATAAGCAGCTCATGCAGCTTAATAACAAAAAAACAAACAACCCAATCCAAAAATGGGCAGAAGACCTAAATAGACATTTCTCCAAAGAAGATATACAGACTGCCAACAAACACATGAAAGAATGCTCAACATCACTAATCATTATAGAAATGCAAATCAAAACTACAATGAGATATCATCTCACACCAGTCAGAATGGCCATCATCAAAAAATCTAGAAACAATGAATGCTGGAGAGGGTGTGGTGAAAAGGAACCCTCTTGCACTGTTGGTGGGAATGTAAATTGATACAGCCACTGTGGAGAACATTATGGAGGTTCCTTAAAAAACTACAAATAGAACTACCATATGACCCAGCAATCCCACTACTGGGCATATACCCTGAGAAAACCATAATTCAAAAAGAGTCATGTACCAAAATGTTCATTGCAGCTCTGTTTACAATAGCCCGGGATGGAAACAACCTAAATGTCCATCATCGGATGAATGGATAAAGAAGATATAGCACATATATACAATGGAATATTACTCAGCCATAAAAAGAAATGCAATTGAGCTATTTGTAATGAGGTGGATAGACCTAGAGTCTGTCATACAGAGTGAAGTAAGTCAGAAAGAGAGAGACAAATACCGTATGCTAACACATATATATGGAATTGAAGGAAAAAAACATGTCATGAAGAACCTAGGGGTAAGACAGGAATAAAGACACAGACTTACTAGAGAATGGACTTGAGGACTTCGGGAGGGGGAAGGGTAAGCTGTGACAAAGTGAGAGAGTGGCATGGACATATATACACTACCAAACGTAAAATAGATAGCTAGTGGAAAGCAGCAACATAGCACAGGGAGATCAGCTCGGTGGTTTGTGACCACCTAGAGGGGTGGGATAGGGAGGGTGGGAGGGAGACGCAAGAGGGCAGAGATATGGGAACATATGTATATATATAACTGATTCATTTTGTTGTAAAGCAGAAACTAACATACCATTGCAAAGCAATTATATTCCAATAAAGATGTTAAAAAAATTAGCCTGTGACTCAATTTTCTCTTCTGTAAAATGGGATAATCAGAGTGCCTAAGTCATAAGGTTATTGTGAAGTCTGTGGCAGATGAGAAAAAAAGAAAATCCTGGCACATAATGAGTGCACAAAACATGTTAGCTCTTGTTATTGTTTCTTTGGTATATGTGCTAAAAACTCCTTGATGCCATGGACAAATATTTCTTCCTTTTCTGCATCCCCCATAGAGCATGTTATATATACTATTAAATACTTATTGACTGATTTATGTATTTATAGACAAAGATGAACCTATTGACTCTCTATCAGTGGTTGTTTTTCCAACAGAATATAAATTAATATTGATCCATTCATTTTCTTGAATAAGCCTCTTTGAATCAAAGATATTTATTTACAGACAGCTGGCTAAAGCTGGGGTATTATCTTGAAAAGGACATAATGCACATGTTCCAAGGCCAAGGGAATCATGAGGTCTTCCCCCTCGCTATTATGTTATTCTAACCAACCTATAGAACCAGCCACAGAGTACAAAACCACGTAATTGTTTGGGACACCACCATCTAAAGAAAGATTCAAAGTACGTTAAATAGATGGTAAAAACCCTGAGCCCCAGAAGCTGGTACCTTCTTAAATCTTTCCACATCACTGACAAGAGATTGAGGTTTGAAGGACATTCAGACCACTATTAATAAACTCTGGCCCAGGTGAGGTTTAAGACCCCTATTAAATGTTTTTTTCTCATTATAACAGTTTAATTAATTAGACTGATTTCTCTTTTTTTTGTAATAACATTGATATACAGTATTATGTATGTCACAGGAATACAGAACCATTTTCAGGGATAACTGAAGACCCCTATTAAATTTAAAGGTAAGTGTATCTGAGGATGCTGTTGGTCTCAAGTTGATGGCAGGAACAGGGCATTTGCTAATTCTCTCCATTTCAAACAAAACTATTTTAAAATAAAAGCTTCTTCTCCCCCACCCCAAAATGCTATAATAAAATATTAACATCCATTCTCATAAATAACAGGTGATTTCTAAAATGTACACCATTTTCACAAGCATTTCCTAAGGTGGGTTTTTCAAAACCATGGCTGATGCTGGTTTCTAAAGTGATCTTCTATCGGACTGACAAATTCATTTAACGGTTTATTTCTCCAGCAGCTTGAGTGACTATTTCCCCTAGATATCTTTTGCAGAGCCCATACCCTAAAGCTTCATAATTCCATTAAATCAGTGCACAGCTGGGCAATTCTTTCTTTGCTCACATTATAGTGATCCCTGAGGAATTTATGTAAATCTGCGGAAATTCATTTTCAAGTCTGTACTCTGAAAAGGAGGATGCATCCTCATAAGCAAGCTAAAAGCAACATGTTGGAGAGCTAAACTAAACGTTCCATCAGGAAAACAAAACCATTTGCTTTCATGTATAGGCTTTACCTAAATGCCACCAAAATTATAAGACAAAAGATTTTTATGGGGCTTCCCTGGTGGCGCAGGGGTTGAGAGTCCGCCTGCTGATGCAGGGGACACGGGTTCGTGCCCCGGTCTGGGAAGATCCCACATGCTACGGAGAGGCTGGGCCCATGAGTCATGGCCACTGAGCCTGCGTGTCCGGAGCCTGTGCTCCGCAACGGGAGAGGCCGCAACAACGAGAGGCCCGCGTACCGCAAAAAAAAAAAAAAAAAAAAAAAAAATTTATGTAGTCCAAATAGATACCAAGGAAAGTGTAGCTGAGCAACTATTGCAGGGCACAGCCTCCTTTCTGGTACCACCACTTAATTTCACTTTGGGCGATGCTATGGGAATGGGTTCAGCCTTAGAATTCATGGGCCCTCAGGAAAGACTTCTCATACAAGGGTAAAAAGACATGAACTCCCCTAGTCCTTCAAAGAGCACCAAAGTCAACCGCAAGAAACCCTGATAAGACCAGAGAGTCTGAAAATTAAAGGACAGATATTGTGAGCTGGAAAGAGGACAGGCCTTATTTACAGTTAGACTTACCTGCATTCCAATCCTTTATTAGCTGAGTAAATCACCTAGACTTCAGGGTCTCAGTTTCTTCCTCTGTACATTAGGGATAATAATTCTTTACAGTTATAAATTTTTAATGAGTTAAACTATGTAAAGCGCTTAACCCAATACCTAGAACATGACTGATGCCCAAATGCCCTCACCTGGACCAAAAGATAAGGTCTGAAAAGATCTAGGCTACAGCAATGAGGAATTCCGCCACTTAAATGTTTTGGGTCCTCAAATAGCTATGGTGCCTTCCCATCTTAGTAGATCTGCCCACCTTTCCTACTGCTGGGAAAGTAAGGCTAAGGGACCATGGGAACATTGACTCAATGTTCACGTGTTCACATTGTTCACATTGTTCACATTGACTCAATGTACCACATGCCTCTCTTCTTAAGCCATTCCAACATTTACTCTTTTGAGCATAGACCTTCTCATATCTGAAAACTCCAGACTCTGTTATCTCCATCACTGGCCAATTTCTCACATCCCTAACTAACAATATCCCTCATTGCTTTCTTACATATCAACCACAGTCTCTCAGCCTCATGTGTCTTTTTGTCTTTTGTCTCAACTGCTGCTGCATTAACCATTAACCAGCTCTGCATGAGTTTGGAATGATTTGATTCAGGCAGAACCTGGCAATGCCTTACTTGAAGGCCATGCCACGTGCCTCTCATCAACTTAGGACTTTCTTATTGACACTGAGGTGTGAGTGGTCTTGCTTAGTATCCACAGATGCATTCTGGAGTTTCAGGGAAGTCCCAGCCCAGCAGAGCAAACCTTTAACCAACGGCTGACAAGAAAAATAGATAAATACTTCCCCTTTCTCCTCAACTATCTATAGTCCTGAGATGTCCTTTCACAGGACAGTCCAATGACAGGAAGCAGGCTTAATTAGTGCTACTAGTTCAGCAACACACCTTCCAATTAGCTTTCCCTCCTTCCCTACCTTGGTTCCTTTATACTCATTCTTGCCTCCCTTCAGAAAAACAGTAGCATAAATTCTTGTATCAGGCTCTGCTTTCTGGGATACTCAGGCTAAAACACCTGCCCCTGAGGGGACATGACCTGTACCTGTACCAGGTAACTCTCCCCATTTTGCAGGGGAAGATTGAACAGGGATGAACATCTAACACAAAGGCTGCCAATCTACTGCCTAAGCCAGTAAGCAAGACTCTAGACCTTGTCTGAAAAGATGAGCTACACAAACTGAATTCCTCTCTAGGGAACGGGAAATACAAAATAATAGGTGAAGCTAATTAGCAGACTGTGTCATAAAGAAAGAAGGTAGCAGGGCAGCCATGAGGGTCTAATCGATCCATTCAGCAGGGGAGGGAGGAGGAATTGTATTCATTTATTTGTCATTGTAACCCAGTACCTGGTACAGGGCCTACCACATAGTAGGAGCTTAATATACTTTTTGCTAAATGACAAATAAAACTTTACTCCCACTTTTCTCCTTGAGTTTAACTCCTCTGCACCCAATCCTTTCCTGCAGTCAGGACAAGAATCATCTAGCATTTTCTCAACCGCATCGACACTAGTATCTTCCACTCCCTGTAGCGCACAATAAACCACACCTTAAACCTTGCCATATCTCTTAACTGCTTCCCCTTCAGAAGCCTCTTGAAATGCCTCTCCCTGACCATCACATGTTCTATTCTGTCACCTCACTTCTGGCATGCTCTTTTCCCTCATTGTTCTTCCTTCATCACGGTCCTTCATTCCTTTTCTGGCCTTCCTTATTTCATGCCTCTCTACCCAGTCAGCAGCCCGTGGTTAATTATTATAATAAATACTTCTATTCCTGCATTTAACTAATCCTTTTATAGTACACATAAAGGCATAAATGTGCCAGTTCCAACATTAACAGACCACACTGTCTGTTTTCCCCATTCTGTTCCTGATCTAACAAGCACAGCTAGAAAATACCACATCTAACTTCAGCTGGACCTTCCATACAAATGAAATTATAACTTTTTTCTTGCATCCCATGATCTTGCTCATACCACTTTAATAATTTCTCCTTCTGTAGCTCATACCTGGTAAGTGGCAAGACCTCAAGTCTTTTTCATGATTCTCTATGCGTTCATAAATGGAGAGTTGTTTCAAGTTCCTTCCCAATGGACTCAGGGACACCCTGCAAATCAGAGGATGTAGCTAGATGCTAGGCATCCACCTAACTCCATCCAGTAGTATATTCAAGCCTCAGCTAAGACCCAGCCAAGACTCCTGGTTGAGTAATTCAGTGACCTTCCCCACTCACTGTGTTACAAACTTTTTATACATGTTTAACCTTAAAAATAACTCCACAAGGCTCTCATTATCTCAGTTTCCATATGAGGAAACTAAGATCCAAAGAAGGTTGAGTAAATTTCCATAGGCCACAAAGTTAAAAAGTGGCAGAGTTAGTATGAAACCCAAGCTTTCTTATCCCAAACGATGCTCTACTACTTTATAGTAGTCTTTCAAGACTACTATAAAGATACTTAGCAACTTGTTTTTATTCTCAATGACGTCAAAATAATACTAAGCCTTCAGGATTATATCCTTGGATAACCGACAGTATCACTGTTATTGTTACAAACATGTTGCTTCCTTCTTTCTCCATCAACCCCTTCTTAGATGCTACCAATACTTATGAAATCTCTCAGACAATAGCTTTCCTTTCCAGCTCCTAGTCATTATTTTAATTCAGCCCTTTGCCATTATCTTTGATCAATTGGAAAAAAAAAGTGGGCTTCTAATCTGTATTCTCTCATCTCGGTATCTTCTTAACTCAATTCATATTATTCATAATTGCTATCTTTCTCCAACAGTTTTCATCACATCATTTTCTCTTCTACCAGAAAAGTTAATAACTTTTCCTTTTTTGATAAATGTAACATTAAGTGACTCCCCTTCTTCATCAATCCGTCAACCTTAAACTCAGTTTCATCTTTTATGCTATTTTTCACTAGAATTTCACCCTCAAGCCTTATCCTTAAAACACAATGTATGGACTTCCAACTCGAAGAACACTACTTTGTGTTATTTGTTCAACAAGTCTATACTCCTAAAACTATCGAAATGACCAAAGAAAAAATTGTTAAGGGTAAAATATGTATCAGTGTTCGAAAATATTGAGTTTTCCCTTAAAAGTTGGAAAATTTGACAATTTTTATAAACTATGGTCCATGCCAGACCAGATAAAGGGAAACAATGACCACAATTCAAATCAACCGACAGAAGGGTGGAAAAAGTAGTATGTCCAGATAATTTGGATAAGACACAAAGGCTAAAATATATCTGGTTATTGGATAGACTATAGCCCACAATCTTGAAAATATTCTTCTGGATCCAGAAGAAAGTAAGGAAAAACCTCAGGGATATACTATCAGAGAGAGAGAAAGAGCACCATGAGTTGAAGCTGGAGAGGAGAGGAGCAAGAAAAAATAAAATCTGGGGTTACTATGAGGGAAATGCTGGTACTGCGATACTAAGCCTGACTCAGGGTTGGGTGAACAGAATCTAAAAGTCCAACATTAGAATGAGACCCTTGATGCTGAACAAAATGGATGGACCTAGGTCAGTAGCAACCAGGGAATCCAGGCAAACCAAACTCAATCGTCCTTAGAGGAACGTATTTCGATTATAACCCCAAGGATTTCCATAGATTATGAAGTCATCATAAAAACTGAGTAAACCCACAAGGAGAATGTTTACCACAGCAATGAATAAGCAGAAAAAATATACAACATATTTAAAACCGCCCCCATAACTTCAAATTGTAGAATTACCATCTATAAATGGGATGAAGTGAGAATGTAGCATTGACATATATACCCTTCCAAATGTAAAATGGATGGCTAGTGGGAAGCTGCTGCATAGCACGGGGAGATCAGCTCAGGGCTTTGTGACCACCTAGAGGGGTGGGATAGGGAGGGTGGGAGGGAGATGCAAGAGGGAGGGCATATGGGGATATATGTATACATATAGCTGATTCACTTTGTTGTACAGCAGAAACTAACACAACATTGTGAAGCAATTATACTCCAATAAAGATATTAAAAAAGATAAAATATGAAATAATTCTAAATAAAATACTGAAAGAAATAATAAATTCAGAAAAGGAAACAGCCAAGATGAAATTATTTTTAAAAGATCAAGCTACTGTTAAAAATACAGTTTTTAGAATGAAAACATAATCATTGCAATTATAAAGTTTCTCTATAAGTAAACTAACAACTTAGATAAAGCTGAAGACAGAATTAGGAAATTAAAAGATTACCCTAAAGGAAGTACACAGAATGAAGCAGACAGAGAAAAGGAAATGCAATATATGAAATTAAAAGATAAATAGACTTGAAGAACTGAATGAGAAGTTCTCATAAAGTAGTAATAGAAAGAATGGAGGAGAGGAAATATTCAAAGACATAATATTTGAGAATTTTTCAGAACTGATGGAAGATTCTGAAAGATATATGAAAGATATCCATACCTACACATATTGTAGTAGAAGTTCAGAACACCACAGCTTAAGAGATCTAAAAAAGTCATTTCTTCTGCAAAGAAATGATAACTATCTAAAGGCAGGCTTTCAATAGCCACAGTAAAAGCCAGTAGCCATAGAATTATGTCTTCAAGAAATTATTTCAAGAAAATAACTCTCAACCTACTATTTTGTATCCATCAAAATTTCTTCAGGATTAAGAGTGAATTAAACATATTTCAAGCATTTTTAGATGAACAAACTCTGAGAGAAAAACAGTATACTTTCATAAGAAATTTCTGAAAGATACACTTCTGAAAAAAAAAAATCCCAGAAAGAAGATCTAAGAAGAAAGGTGAGCAGAAATTGGTAAACATATAGATAAATCTATATAAACTGTGTCTTATAAAATAATAAATAAAATGTCTAATTTGGGAAGTTAAATGATAGAACTTAAAGAGTAATAATAGCATGGAAGTCAGAAGAGATGATTGGAATAATTGTTCCAGAACCCTTGTATTGTTCAGAAAGGGGAGGGTATAAATGGTTGATTAAATTTAGTCATTGTTAAGTTAGTGGACACCCCCTTAAAATGTCAAAATTATAAAAGAAAGTAAGTTAGAATATATCATTTCTAATCAGTAGAGTAAGATAATTGGATAATAAAACAAGCAAATTTGAAAGAAAGAAAAAAGGAAAGAAAGAAAGAGGGAGAGGGAGGGAAGAGGAAGCATACAAAAAAACAAACAGAAAGTATAAATGAAGATCATAGAAATAAGTAAATATATATCACTAATCACAGTACTTATGTATTGATATATAGACCAAACTTGCCAGTTAAAGACAGAAATTTTAAGGCTAAACGTAAAAATTCTACATTAGACACACCTAAAATATAAAGAGAAAATTGTTGAAAGATATGTCCAACAAATAATAGCCCAGAGAAAGCTGGGGAGAGCTATATTAATAATATAAAAAGAGTCTTTAAGATAAAAAAAATTATTAGGAAGAACAAGTGATACTACCTAAAGTTTCAAATTACAGTAAGATTTAACAACCAGGTATGTAATATGGTCCTATCTCAAATTACACAATGCAAAACATTCAAGAACTCCAGAGAAAAATTGATAATCATCATGATAATATAAGAATGAAACACACCTTTTTCAATTATTGATAGTTCAAGCAGAAAAAAGTCTATAAAAATATGAATATTTTGGACTACCAAACTTGATTTAATGAAGACAGATAGATAGATAGATTTCTTCTCAAGCACACAATACATTTATCAAAATTGAATACATTAATCCATAAAGCAAGACTCATCTTACATACAATGTATATGTGTGTGAATCTATATATATATGTTCTACATTATACAGAGAGAATATAAATAGTCTGTGTGGCGTGTGTTTTTGTGTACTTGTATATATATTGCATTCTCTAGGCACAAAGCAGTTAAATCAGAAATCATTATTTAAAGAGATGAATTTTTAACATCTTCTCATGAAAAATTTCTAACACATGCAAGAGTAAATGAAGTAGTATATGTTGAATGCTCATGTATCCTTCATCTAGCTTCAATGATTATTCAACTCGTAGTCAATTTTTTATCATCCATACATCCACTCCCATCTGAATTTTTCTGAAGAAAATTCATCCATAAATATTTGTAACTCTATAAAGGAAGGACTTTTTTCTTTAACAGTATGATAATACCATTATATATATTTAAAAATATATAAAATTCCTCAAATATCCAGTCAGTGTTCATATTTCCTTGATTATCTTATATGTTTTCTTAGTTTGTTCAAGTCAGGATCCAAATAAGGATCATACATTGCATTCAATAGATAAATCTGTTAAGTCTCAAGTGGGTATATTATTAAGACCCCATATGATTGAAATTCTAAAACCACACTTCCAAATAACTCATAGACCACAGAAGAAATGATAATGGAACACTGAAAATACTTGTAACTGAACAAAGAGCAAAATACCAACGTAGTGTTACTTTGAAAAGCAATGAAAGCAGTAATTTGAGGAAAACTTTACACTTTAGTGCTTATATTAGAACAAACTGTGGAAATTAATGATTTAAACATCCAACTTAAGAAATTGGGTAGGGGGTAGAATGATAGACTATAAACAGAAAACAGAAGGAAGAAATTTAAAGCAAGAAGGGACTACTGAAGTAGGAAACTAAAATATAACACGGGATCAATGTGATGGAATACATAGCTCCAATTCTTTGACACTCATCCCATTGATAGGAGGGGTCTATTTCCCCTCCCCTTAAATCTTTGTTGTGCAACGACTCTGACCAAGAGTATGGCAGAAGGGATGCTTTGCCAGCTCTACGTCTAGCCTTTAAGAGGACATGCAATTTCCACTTCCCATAGAACATTCTTAGCATTCCAAGCTGCAATGTAAGAAGTATAAATACTCCATTGGAGAGGCCATGTGGAGCAGCCCTGTGATACATGGATAGAGGGAGAAACCTGGCTGAGCTCAGCCCTCTGGTTCTCCTTGCCAAGGCATCAGGCATTTGAGTGAAGCGATCTTGGACTCTCCAGACCAGACCAAGAACCAATAATACCACCAGGTAAACCCAGTCAATACCATGTGACGCAAGAGAATGAGCCAGGAAAACTATCCCTGAATTCCTGACCCACAAATCATGAGATAATAAAATGGTGGTTGTTATAAGCCAATAAATTTTCAAGGTTGTTACACAGCAAAAGATAATGAGAGTAATAATGCCAAAAGTTGGTTCTTTGAAAAGACTAATAAAATTTGTCTCTAATCTCTAGTGATATTTGCCAAGGGAAAAAAAGACATAAAACATTTTTTTTTAATTAAGGAAAAAAAGGGCTTGGATGCTAACTAGACTTATTGTGGTGATCATTTTGCAATATATACAAATATTGAATCATTATGTTGTACACAAGAAAGTAATATAATGTTATATGTCAATTATACCTCAACTGAAAAAAAAAGGACTACGTATCAGACTATATATCGAAGAGGAAACTCTGGATTAAAGCCATCAGGCAGGATGGGGACAATCTGATGCGGTAGAACAAGCCGTTGTTTGAGGTTTGGATTCTTCCACTAATTAACTTTGGGAAAGTTATTTAAATCTATCAGACCTCAGTTTGATAAAAATGAACTAACTAAAGCTCTTTCTATAGTTATAATTCTTTGACATTGTGATTTTTCATATGTTTAGTCTCTGCTATTTATAGGGGCTGTACTTAAGAAATAGTGAATTCAGGGCAAGGAACAAAGTAGAGTTCAGAAGGTAACCAATACTACTTGTTCTCTTTGCTTAAACTGGGGAAAATAATTTGGAGACTAACCTGCCTTTTTTTTTTTTTTTTAACAAACTTTCACTATGTCTATTCAAGATCTTTTTGGGCCAATAAAGTCAATAAATATCTGTTGAATTAAATTCACACCAACACACAAAAAGGTTATTTCCCAGAATAAAAGAAATATCACATTAGCTAGTCTGATAGACATAGCCTACGATGAAAGAATTAGTTTTTATCCTTATATATTCTATACAAACACTGTATACTAAATTCTGGTTTTATAAAGATTTTTCAAGACTTTGAGAGTCCTACAAATGGCTCATGCTACAAATATGATGTGAAGCTCAGTTGCATTTAAGTGCTTATCGAAAACATGGCCACCATTTCTACTTTGCTCTACATTTTCAGCAGTAACTTAAAAGTTCTGTAAGACTTAACAATTTATTTGTGTCTTTCTGTTGGTTTTTAACATGGAATTTAGTTAATGATGTTTGGTAGCATGATAAATTTCTGCTGATATTTTGGAATGATTTTGAACCTTATGGATGGAGGGGGTGGAAGGGCCATAGTTCCATCAAAATGTTCTAGCTTGTTACCTTAGAGGAAATAAAAAGCTCTATCATGTTTCCACCTTAGTTTCTGGTGAGGAAGTTTATCAGTTTAAATGCCTTTTTAAATTTCAAAATACTTGTATCTCAATTCTAAAGTTTAGTGTGCAAAAAAAAAAAGCTAGACCAATTGACATAATGAACAGGTTATAGGCTGCAATGGAAAGATTAGGCCATCCTAAAAAAGATATCACCAGGATTTTTGAAATTTCATTTTAAATTAGCAAAGCCATTTCCCATATTCAGTTGTTTTCTAATGAGGATAAATATTTGCATGGTAAAATTAAGAAACAGTTATGATTTAATGTATGCAGTATAAACATAAGAAGCATCATACTCACAAATAGATACAGATGACTCTTACTCTGAACATATAAAGACATCTTTAAATAGATATAGCTATATAATATTGACATATTTATGTAAGAGTTCTTTACATTCGTACTACAATTAAGATTAGGACATCAACCTTGACGTTTACCCATTACTATTTCAAAAAATAAAATGAAAAAACCCTAGCCACATGCTTTTTTATTTCCAAGTGTCTTCTTTATCTTTCTGAGCTAGTTCATCTACTACAAGGCATTAATAATTTATTTCTTTCCAAGTTATTTTTAGGGTGCTTTAGCTTTATTAAGCTGTCTACCAAATGCTAAAACATTAAATAATGAGTTTTCTCTTCTATGCCTACCCCATAGATAGGAGATTTCTTGCTTCAAACCTCAGTGCACACATGTAAACACAATTACTCAAAACAAAGCAACAAGTGAGAAGGAGGATTAAAATAAGAACTCAGACATTCTAACTCACAATCCAGCATTCAACCCCCTAGAACTTGCTGTTTTCCTTTGTCCTCTTTGCTGTGAACCAAGATACTTGTTCTTTAGCAGGGTGTTTCTGCTGCAAATCCAGTTGCTACTGCATTATGCAATGAAGTCAGAAGCCTGAGCTTGTGACATCAATATAGGTTGCTATGGTAACTCTTTCCATAAGTATTACAGGTTCATTGTAGGCTCAAAAAAGAGGACTTCAGCAGAGTAGCAAAATAGCTGGCATTATTCAGCCTAAATTACAACAGTAATTGATGCAAAAAATGTCTTATACTAGCTATAGTAAATGCAGATTTTTATATTTATGTCGTTATTGAAAGTCATTTTCTATTTTTTTGAAAGAAATGAAAATTCTTCAATAGAAGTAGCATTGCCACTGACCTTGATATAACAGATCTACATGATCCAAGCAGAAGAGAGTCACACTGTAATATAGTTAATTATTCCCCACATTGTGTCATTCCAGAAGTCAAGTAATGTTATACATTATCTGTTATGAATACATTCATAATAGCATGATTCCAATCCAGTTTTCTCATTACAGGCAGTATAAAAAGGTCCCACAGAGCTGTTTGTATGAAAGCAATTTTAGATGACAAGTTTTCCCAATGAGCGTGCCTATTTTTACCCAAACAATAGAAAAGATCACCTTTTTATTGCACATGTTCATCCTTATTTCCCTGAATATTTTTGCTAATGCCTCAGTTTTAACGGTTAAGTCCATCTCCCTGTGTAGGAGACATTTGGAAATATTCTTTATCCATTACATTCTTTCAACCTGAATTTGAAGCTTGTGGCTGACAATTACAAAGCCTGAATTCCTTTCTTCCATAGCTCCTTTTTTTTTTTTTAATCATCTACCATCATCAACATGAGGATGTTAGTTCAATTCTGCAACCATGCTCAGGCTAGCCACTAGGGTTACAATGTGTCGGACATTAGGTATAAGAAGCATAAGACATACATGTCATGCGTGTAATAGCAGCAACAACACTAACAATATTTACTGAGTACCTGCCATGTGCCAGACACTATGGTAAGCACTTTACATCCATTATCTCATTTAATCCTCACAACAATACAGGGAGAGAGGGAAGTACTTTTATCCCCATTTTCTGCATCGGAGAACTGAAGCTCAGAGGGGTAAAGTCATTTGCCTGAAGTTGCAGAGGTAGCTAGGGAACACAGCTGGCATTTGAACTTAGATCTGACTCCAAATATTTATCTTTTGACAGAAATTAAGGAAAATTTCTTGTTACTGTGTTAAAATTTAAAATTGCATCACAATCCTATTGATAAAGAACTCCTTCACATACACTTCACTGAAGCATAAAGGCAATGATAGTCTTCAGGTTGACTTCATAAACACTTTTGATGACTGACTTTCCTGTTTTTGTAACACTCAGCAGTTCAGAAAGTGTTTGCATGAAGATATTTTTATTCCCTTAGGTTATAAATGAAAATATCTCTCAAAAATATTGGTCTATAACTTTTCTTAGACAGTTGCATTGAAATTCTCATACACTCCAAGCTACTGGACTATCTTCAGCTCAGATAAATATATTAATAATGTGTATAGTGTGGCGCAGTTTACAAATCATACTAAACATTCACCCGTTCAGCACATTTTCACTGAGCCACTATTATGAGTCAGGCACTGTGCAAACTGTTAGATATGAAACTACAATAAAAAACTGAAATGGTCTCCAAATTAAGGAAGCATATAGTCTAAAATGGGAGTCATTGATCAAATAACAACATAATAAATGTAAAACTGGAACTGTGTCCAGACAGTAGAAAATAAGAAAGGCTGAAAATAAACGATCTAAGCAATTCAACCCTGAATGATACAAAGAGAACAGAAGAAACACAAAGAAGCAGAAGGAAGAAAATAATAAAAAGAAAAGGAAAACCTGAGGAAATGTAATGCAACATATGATGGGAACATCAACACAGCCAACTTCGTTCTTTGAAAAGACAAATAAAATTGACAAACCTCTGGCAAGGGTGATCAAGAAAACAGAGGCAAGGCAAAAGTAAACACCTTTTGAAATGACAAAGGGAACACAATTAGAGATACAACAGAGATTAAAAAGGAGATAAGATGCAATGAACTTTATGTTAATACATTTGAAAGGATAGATAAAAGGAACAAACAAAATTGATCAAGAAGAAACAGAAACTTAAATAGGCCTAGACACACCAAAGAAATTGAATTAGAAATATAAAAACTTCCCAGATCAAAAGCGTGGATGGTGTCACAGGTAATTCTACCAAAATTTAAGAATGGATAATTCCAGTCTTACAAACTCTTCTAAATAATTTTTAAAAGCAGGAACTATCCAAATAAATTATTTTATGAGTCTAGTATAATTTGATTAAAACAAAAAGCTAAAAGAACAGTATGAGAAAAGAAAAATAAAGAATATCTCCCATGAACATAAATACAAAAATCCTAAATAAAGTATAAAATCCAGCAAGTGTAATAAAATACTGTATCCCTCTTTTCTTCCAAATGCAACCATTATTCAGCATTTTTGAATCTATTATTCTCCACTTCTTATTTTACATCTTAGTAATAATACTGAACTGTGGCATTTCCATGGACATACCTTACATTTCTCACCTCTGTGCCTTTCCTGGTAATAAGTCCTCTACCTTGACCGCCATTCCTCGTTTAGCTAGATAACTTACTTAATCTTGAAAAAATCACCTCATCCCTCTCTCCTTCTGGCCAGAACTTTTTCTTATGATTTACCATATAGTACAAAGTATTTTAATGGGTGTCTTTCCCACAAAGAACCATATGGTTACAGATTATGTCTTTTTCATCTTCTAACCCTTGGCTATTAATATGTGCCTGGAATGGCACTAAATCTTCTAAATCAACTTCATGTAGTTTGCATTTCGACCACATAGTCAGTCTGATGAACTAATACAATGACCTTCATTTAGATCTTCAATATCACTTATATTTACCTCCAGTACTCAGAATGTAACCTTATTTGGAAGTAGGGTCTTTACAGAGGTAATCAAGTTAAAACAAGGTCATTAGGATGGGCCCTAATTCAATATAACTGTTGGCCTTTTACCAAAAGGGAATTTGGACAGAGAGACATCTGCAGAGGGAAGACTATATGAAGGAAGAATGCTATGTAAAGATAAAGGCAGAGATTAAGGTGATACGTCTACAAGGCAAGGAATGTCAAAAATTGTCACAAATCACCAAAACCTAGGAGAGAAGCCTGAAACATAGTCTACTCGACAGCCCTCAGAAGGAACCAACCCTATTGACCCCTTGATCGTAAATGTTTACCCTCCAGAACTGTGAGACAATAAATTCCTCTTGTTTAAGCTAAGCCACCCAGTTTGTGGTACTTTGTTACAGCCCTAGGAAAATAATAAGTATCTTCAAGAAATCTTAGAATAAATCTAAGCTTCTTGCTAATGAATAAGGCAATTCCCAACACTTTCTTTCATTGGGTACCATATTGATAGAGCCAGTTCATGATAAAAATAGCTAGATCGAAATTTCACCTGTGTTTTTATAGCCTCACAGGGAAAATTTGCAAATAAATTTGTACAACCTAACACGTTGCCACCATTTGCTAAAAGAAGGTTAATATTTTTTCTGGAGAGAATGCTTTCCTTTCTTCCAGGAAACAGACATCTGATTCCTAAATGATCATTAAAATTTTTTTATTCTAGGCATCTAAGACACATCTAAATACTCAGAATGGATTGTTTACCCATCAGTACATAGTTAAATTCACATTAAAACAGTCTCAAATATCAAAAAAGTGTTTTATTTTAACAACAATTAATAATTCATCTAATGTCTAACTTTAAGGGGTCTGATGGGAAGCATGGTGGAAGATTCTTATTGAGGTTTTGGAATAAGACAAAAACATGACATGAATCATAGTTAGGAATCTATATTAATAGCCACATTACCAAAGAACATACAGAGCTAAAACATTAAACATTTGCTATGTTCCTGTCGAACACTGCAGTTCCCTTTAGGGAAAAAGGCATAAATAAATGTGTCCCTCTGAACTTACTTTTTCCAGATGGGTGGAACTTGAGGGATGCTCTGAGCCAGCAGAATGGTCACTCCCATGCACCTTCAGGGGGAAACGTATGGCTTTTAGTAGAATCTAACAGAGTCACTGATCCTGTTCCTGGACTTGATATGATTTCCTTCCTTTCTCCCCCCTTTCTTCCACTGTCCTTCCTTCCTTTTTAGTATAAATGTGCTTTTCTATTAAAGCAATGCATGTTTGAAGTTTTAAAGAAGCCCCATTGTTTTGTGCACAGAACTGTCAAAATGAAGGAGCATTTTGAAGCAGGCATCCTGTTTCTTATTTTCTCAGTTCTGAGTATGAATTTAGCAGCATAATATATTGGTTGGGTACATGTTTCAGAGTCAAATAGCCCTTGTCAAACTGACAAGGTCTCTTATTAGCTGTATACAACTTTAGGAGTAGTATTTAGCCATCCTGTGCTTCCACACCAGTAATTAAGGATGAAAATTGTACTGCCATCACATGGTCTGAGAACCAAAAAAAGATGGTACCTGAAGAGCACATAACATAGGGACAACCACCTGGTGAATACTTAATAAATGTAAGCTAATAATTATGCTTATAAAGAAAGAAAACACCAATTATATGACATTCTGGAAAAGTCAAAACTATAGCAATGGTAAAAAGATCAATGGTTTCCAGGGGTTTGAGGCAGGGAGGGCCTTAGGTGAGGTTTGAACACATTAAGCACCTTTTTAAGACGGTATAACTATCTGTATGATACTATAATGGCAGATATATGATAGCACACATTTGTCGAAATGAATAGAACTTTATAACATAATGAGTGAACCTTACTGTACGCAAATTAAAAAAAAAACCTATTTGGAGGTCAGGGTATTCCTGGATGGAATGCAGAATGTGATAAAACTAATTATATCATGAATGTATGAAATAAATATAACCATTACAAATGTATGAAGCAAACTCACTGCAGGGGCTGGGGGGAAAAGAAGACCTAAGTAAGTCTGGAAATGAATGAAGTCTAAAAGACTCTAGGCAAAATAAACTGTTACATAAGCACTGTGTGTTGGTAAAGTTGATTCTCATGAGGATATCAGTAATTTTGATACTGCTGTACATATATACTGGAAGTGAACAATTAAGTAATTAGATGCTGGATGTTGGAAGCCAGGTTTCTCACTGTAGCTGTGGGAGATTACAGATAAGAAAGAGGAGGAGGCCAGAATGAGCCATGTGGTAATAGATGAGCGTTGGAGACATCAGTATGAACGCATGTTTAGCTTGGTATAGATACAGATGATTACATATAGAAATAATTATAGAAATATGTACATACATGGGTTAGTATATACACATATAACCCCTTGCTCTGTCAGTAGAGAGGGCCTAGAAATAATGACACCCCAGCAGCAACAAGCACACCTATCATTCAGATCTTGTTTTCTAATACCATATTCCAATTTTAAAACATCAGGGCTTCTTGGAGAAAGGCTGATTCTAGGACTGAGACAAAAAATATATACGATGATCCTAGAGCATCTTGTAGTGCCAGAAAGTAAAAAAATGCTTTTTAATAAATAATGGAGTATGCAAAGGGACATAGCAGACAACTGAAAAAGTCCCCAATTGTCAGGCTGGAAAATTTTATCAACAAAATAAGTGGCATTGGCTTATAATAACAAAACAATAAATCTATAAGTCCATACTGATATAGATAATTGAAAAATAAATAAATATCATTGAAATTGAAAAAATAAATAAATATCAATAAATAAGGAAGAATAGACAAATCTCCCACACAGAAAAATTCCAAATAATTAGTGTCAATACTCTGCCCTCGAGGAGGTGAAGCATAAATTCCCACACGTTGGATGTGAGCTGTTCATAGTGACTTCCTTCCAAAAAGTACAGTATAGAAAAGGGGGAGAAAGAGCAACTTTATAGAAAAGAAACCTGGCACACTAACTCAGCCAAGTGACCAAGGTCAACATGGACAGTAATAAGTCATGTTGATAGTACGTACCCTTGACATGACGTGATGAAAATGGCACTTTACCTTTTTAGTCTTCTTCCCAAAAACCCACAACCCCAGTCTAATCATAGAGAGAACACATCAGGCAACTCCCAATTGAGGAGCATTTTACAAAATACTTGACCAGTACTTTTCAAAACTGTCAAAAGTCACCAAAAACAGGGTAAGTTTGATAAACTATCACAGCCAAGAGGAGCCTAAGGACACATGAGGACTAAATATAATGTGATACCCTGGAGGGGATCCCCAAAGAAGAAAAGGACATTAGGTGAAAACTAAGGAAATTAGAATAAATTACAGACTACAGTTAAAATAACGTATCGATATTGATTCAAAATTGCAAAAAATAGGGCTTCCCTGGTGGCGCAGTGGTTGAGAGTCCGCCTGCTGATGCAGGGGACGTGGGTTCGTGCCCCCGTCCGGGAGGATCTATGGGAACTTTGTAGTGACTTAATCTGTTTTAAAATTTAGAATTTGTTTTAAAAAAGAAAAAAAATTAAAGACAATTATATTGAACCTAAAAACAAAAACATTAACCAGTATTACTAAGTATTATTTTTTTTAATTCGGTAGACAATTAGTACAGGAGATACCTAGCAACTACTAGGACTTATAAACTTGAATGGTTTAATCATTACTCCAACTAATCCTGATCTAATTATTATACTTGATTCAATTCACGTTGAATCTCTTCTCAAAGTGAGACCCTCCTTAAAGTTCATCTGTTATGTTCAGAACCTTTACCACTCACTTTAATTTGCCTACAAGGAAATCTTACAGATGTCAGTGGCTTTTATACTCAATCTGCAGTTCCTAATACTCTACTCCATTTTTCAGCACTCCTTGATTTATAGCTCAAAGGACAATTTGCCCTTTTTAATCCAGTGAAAAACTATTTAAAAAGCAAGAGGTTAGTCACAAATTACATTAACTTACTAGTAACACAAATCCACACATGATGGTTTTTCCCAATGTAAATTAGGTTTCACATCACTTATGTCTCCTGTGTTTAGTTCTTGGCCTTCTGAAGTCAGAGTTTACATATTTAGTTTTTTTCTCAAGTAATTCCTCATCTAACAAACTTCACCACCCACAGTAGACTTTATGTGGTACTATTTGCTTTTAAAAATGTGAAAGTGCAAAAAACCCAGTAACTTAATAGTTTTCTATATGCTCCCAGGAAGTTGTTCCTTCCCTCCCTACTGTAACACAGAAATGTACCTCTCTGAATTGAAGTTTTTTGTGACGCCTATGCTTTGGGGGGGCTTGAAAGTGACTATGAACAGAGAGATGAAAAGTAACAGTAGAGACAGGAAGTTGAGCTCCGCCATCATACAGTTTTTGAAGGAGCTGTTTGCATATGGTTATTCATCCCATTTCTCTCTCCTCTGCACACTCTAGATTATACTCCATAATCTCCCTATCAGTGTTCTCAGGTCTTGCACATGTAGAACCTGATATGAGTATAAGATAAGCATAACTTAGAATTTTATGATTCTTCACAAGGTCCTAAAACACCTAGAGACAATGGCCCTTGACTTAGATGGGGCAGGTAGAAACGTAGATGAAAAGAGAGAGACTGAGAAATTTCACCACTTCTCAAGTGCTCAAAACCAGCTCATCTATTCCCAAGTCCAGTGGACCTTCCCCCCCACACGCTGTGTACATACCACTCGGAGCCAACTTGAACCTACATCTGGAGGATATTTTACTCAGTGTGAGTATCCCCTTTCTTCCCTCTTGGTAAAGTATAAAGTGATGTGGTAAGTTGGTGATCAGCTCAGTGCTCCTACCTTGTTTACTGGAAAGAAAAAGACTTCCTCTGGTGACTGGTAAAGGGAACCAGCCTTGTGTCCAGATTGAAACTCTAACTTGAAAATTCCTCCCAACCATAGAGAATATTTGCAAACGAAGCAACTGACAAAGGATTAATCTCCAAAATTTACAAGCAGCTCATGCAGCTCAATATCAAAAAAACAAACAACTTAATCCAAAAATGGGCAGAAGGTCTAAATATACTTTTCTTAAAGGAAGAT
Source organism: Stenella coeruleoalba (assembly GCF_951394435.1). Taxonomy (NCBI): domain Eukaryota; kingdom Metazoa; phylum Chordata; class Mammalia; order Artiodactyla; family Delphinidae; genus Stenella; species Stenella coeruleoalba. The sequence goes on from NC_137158.1 coordinate 72,397,017, forward strand.
ATACAGATTGCCAACACACACATGAAAGGATGCTCAACATCACTAATCATTAGAGAAATGCAAATCAAAACTACAATGAGGTATCACCTCACATGGGTCAGAATGGCCATCATCAAAAAATCTACAAACAACAAATGCTGGAGAGGGTGTGGAGAAAAGGGAACCCTCTTGCACTGTTGGTGGGAACGTAAATTGATACAGCCACTATGGAGAGCAGTATGGAGGTTCCTTAAAAAACTAAAAATAGAACTACCATACGACCCAGCAATCCCACTACTGGGCATATACCCTGAGAAAACCATAATTCAAAAAGAGTCATGTACCAATATGTTCACTGCAGCTGTATTTACAAGAGCCAGGACATGGATGCAACCTAAGTGTCCATCAACAGAGGAATGGATAAAGAAGATGTGGCACATATATACAATGGAATATTACTTAGCCATAAAAAGAAACGAAATTGAGTTATTTGTAGTGAGGTGGATGGACCTAGAGTCTGTCATACACAATGAAGTAAGTCAGAAAGAGAAAAACAAATACTGTATGCTAACACATATATATGGAATCCAGAAAAAAAAAAAAAGGTTCTAAAGAACCTAGGGGCAGGACAGGAATAAAGACACAGATGTAGAGAATGGACTTGAGGACACGGGGAGGGGGAAGGGTAACATGGGACGAAGTGAGAGAGTGGCATGGACACATATACACTACCAAATGTAAAACAGATAGCTAGTGGGAAGCAGGGGCATAGCACAGGGAGATCAGCTTGGTGCTTTGTGACCATGTAGAGGGGTGGGATAGAGAGGGTGGGAGGGAGATGCAAGAGAGAGGGGATATGGGGATATATGTATACATAGAACTGATTCACTTCGCTATATAGCAGAAACTAACACAGTATTGCAAAACAATTATACTTCAGTAAAGATGTTAAAAAAAAAGAAAATTCCTCCCAACCAAAATTCCAGCCTGCCCAAATTTCTATACAGTGTGGCTTCTGAGTGAAATGGAAAAAGCAAGTGGAGCCAATTTATATACCCTATACTTTAACATATTTGGTAATTCACAAGCCTTAGAAAGCCTTATGCAGCTGAAAGCTTGGTGTCTATGGTTGAGTTTGTGTGTGAGTGTTGGGTTGATTTGCCTTTTTATGCACCTGAAAGTCAGTTACAAAAGGAAGATAAGCTATTTTGTGAAACTCAAACTCTTTCAACCATAGTACTTGTGACAACTGCTACTGCATGTTTTATCAAATGACATGTGGACTTAAATTGAGATAACACATTTTTAAGCTACTGGGACTCTTTGAAATTAAATGTACATGCAAGGTTATACACATTGGAGATGCTAGATCCCCACAGAACCATGAGATAACATGGTATAGAAGACAACATAGCTATTTGCACCTTGCCTCACCTCCAATTCTGGAAGCTGGCTTAATTCCATAACCAATCCTGACTGCGTCTGGTCAAAGGTATCTTGTTCTGGTCCACAGAAGCCCTGTGAATCTGACTTGTCCCTGGTCATCTTCATTCTGTAGTACCCAAGGGAGGCCAGATTATTTTACAGTCAAACCTCAGAAATGCGCCTGCCCCACAGCAAAGCAAGCAATCCATTTAACACCTTAACTTTTCCAACCAGACCAGACCTAACCTAAAATTAACCCTTCCATACAAAGTGACCCAAATCTGGTGTCTGAATACAGGCCTTTTAAAAGACTTGTCCAAGGGAAGGCATAAGACTAACTACTCCGGTGTACTCACAATCCTTCTTTCTTCTGCTACCACCCCCCTGCCCAGATCCCACTTCTGTGATGATTCTGGATTAGCCTACTGAGTGCAGGATTCAAAAATAGAGGCTCAGGTTCTCATAAAAATGTTCTGCAACTTTAGGTCAAAATCACATTATTAATTGTGGTATTTTGCTCAGTTCCCAGCCAGGGTAATTTTATTCAGTTCACCAAAGTATGCCTTTGCAGTTTCAACTGAACTCCTTTTTTTCCTCGTTATTAAACAGAATAGCCAAAAAACTATAGGTCTGCTAGTTTTCACCCTACAAATAGATATATTTTTCGGTAGGTGAAGTGATGCCCTACTTATTCCCTTTCCCTGCCACAGATCTGAGTCTTGTACTAACCGCTTTGACTCTCCAGGGCCTGCAAAATTGTCAGTGCCTTTCAGTCTAATCCCTTTAAACTTTAAAAATTATTATTCTTCTGACATATTGTTTTTTTATGTCATGCTATTTTTCAGAGAAGTGGTTAGGAATGAACAAGTGATTATAGAAATGAGCAAGTCTCTCCAAAAAGAGGAAACATAAAAAATAAAGGTGACACTGAGAAGCAGAATCTCTTTTTTTTAAGCTCCAAGCTAAAGCATACTGCCCATCCCACTGTGAAGGAATGCTAAGTAAAACTCAGTTTCCTTTTTTTTTTTTAAGATTATATCATGTGTACTAAGTTTATAGAAAAACAGCGTCTGCTTTTATGGAGCCTGAGAGTCCTTGCTTTATCACAGGAAGAAATCTGCAGACTGTCAGGTTCTAAACAGCTGTGGGTTCATTCATTGGTCAGAAGGCAGCATGATGACAATGGGCCAGGGGTGTCAGGCTCTGAGGAGTAGTACGAGTAAACAACACTTCCTAACATCTAGTAATGAATAAGGTTCTACTTAGTCTTTCCCCCAAAATAACCCCTTGTCACTTTTCCCATTCACCTAATACTCCCCTATATAAATCCTAGTTATTGTAATTTTACTTGTTATAAATATGCTCAGGAGTAGACCTGGTGTTAGAGAATCAATCATCTCTCTACTCATTGGTGTCTTTATAAAATTTTAGACTAGTAGAAATCCAGTAAACTAATACATGACAGAGTCAGATCTACTACAAATGGCTGTTGCTGAACAGAAGCAAGGGCATTACCTTGACATTCAGTGATAGAACTTTAGCAAATGGCAGTTCTTAGAAAAGAGTTTAAGTGGGAGTGAATTTTGAAGGCCTCTATAAGAAGAGGAAATTTTGCAAACATCATATGTATAATTGTTCTTGCATCACCCAAAAATTTAAGGTATGTAGACTTGAGCTCACAAAAAAAAGTAAATAATAGATGTTCTCTTAGTCAACAGTTAACAAATGTTTATTGAGTACCTACTACATGCCAGGAAATTTCTAGGCACTGAGGATGCAATGGAAACAAGGCAATGTCCCTATTCTCAATATAAGCTTTTATATTCAGAAGAAGAAAGAAAGAGGGTAAACATGTAAATAGACACGATCGTTTCAGGAGATAGTAAGGGCTATGAAGAAGATAAAGTATAACTGGGAGTTACTGATGAGATGGCATTTGAATTGAGACGTGTTGAAGTCATGCATATCTGACCATGTCTTTATAAACGTGGTTCTGAGATTGGCTTTCCCAATTTGAAATGGGTGTTTCTGAATAAAGGCCTTACCTCCATATCTCTCTCCACGTACCTTTTTTTTTTTTCCCTATCTTTTTTCCTGTGTCTCCCAATCTAACCTTCCTCTCTTTCTACCTTTATGCCTACAGGTCACTCTCCTTTTTCTTCTCTCTCCCCTTCCCCTTTTCCCTTATATCTTCCATTTTGCTTTCTTCCTACCTCTTCCCCCCAAGCTCATTGCTTCCTCTCGGCAATGTTTTCCTTAGCTTCTTAAAAAACGTGCCTGCCTGGCCCACTGGGGCCACCTGAATTTCTGTTCTAACACTTTCCTTCTTACTTTCCTTACCGTAGAGCAAAACTCTTTGTATTTCTTGAGGAATTTAACAAATATAGTCTTACATTTGCTTCTCTAAAGTAGTTATGTCCTTCTTAACTTACTTTAGCCTTTGAGTTCTCTCTCTGTGCCCCTTACTAGGAAAAAAAATTGAGATATGCAGTGTTATGCCAGGTCAATAATACATAAATATTTGAAAATTTTTGAGTGTTTTGATTCTCCTGAATTTTAAACGTAAATTTTAAAACACAGTGCTATATTTTATATTTGGAGGAAGTATGTGCTCCAATTTTATGCTTTTAACTGCAATCTCATTGATGTGTTTCAATGATTTTCTCTACAATTAAAGTATGCAATTATCTATACTTATTATGAAAGTCATCTTAATAGAACTTTTATTAAAACGGGGAAGGCTTAATGTACCATAATAAGACACACTGAAAATATTTATTTTCAGCTACAGCCTCATAAAAATTGTACGTTTCCTTAGAAAGGAACTCTGTACAGAATTATTTTGTGTTAATTCTACTAAAATGGAAGTACCTTTTACAAATTAATACATACATAAAGTAACACATTCTGGTAGGTAATTTCTAATTTTTGTTGTAATTTTCTTGAATGAAACTATAAGTTTGAAACTATTTACAAAGTCAATAAATGACTTAAATAAGACTGGGTAAAAATAAGAAAGAATAAGGACATAAACATTTAAACAATGTCAAACAGGACTCACTGTAAAGATATTTCACCCCAGTACATTCTCATTTCAGAAATATGGTAAATACTGGGACTTCCCTGGTGGTCCAGTGGTTAGGTCTTGGCCCTTTCACTGCCAGGGCCCAGGTTATATCCTTGGTCGGGGAACTAAGATTCTGCAAGCGGTGCGGCATGGCCAAAAACTAAACTAAAATAAATTAGAAAATTTTAAAAATTAAAAGAAATGTGGTAAATACTGCATGTTTATCTGGTAAAATATACAGTATTAAGACACATCCTCAAACTGATGAAACTCCTGTATGTTTAGAAGATTCTACCACCGCAGACAGTATTCCCCGGCCAATAACCCTCCCTCGACATGCTCACACAGTGTCCCATCTAGCTGCCAGCTTTGGCCTAAGGAGGTTATAGTTTGGCCCCACAGCTTAAACAGGAAATTTTTTTCTCAAAAGGGAGTACACCTTTATCTTCTGAATTTAAGGATAGGCAGGCCCATCTTCCAGAAAGCAAAATATTCCAAAGAGGAAACTCTAGGTGTAAGGGGACCACAGTGAAACAAGAGCGCCAGTAGAGTCTGAGGGCTGTGGCAGAAATCTGGGGCAAAATGTTTGCAAAATTTCCTCTTCTTATAGAGGCCTTCAAATCTGGGGCATTGGCCCATCGTTTCACTCCACACCAGGACTTCAACGGGTAATTCTAGGACAGACAGAAGTGTTAAACAAAAGAGATTTTCAGCATGTTCTCAAGTGAAAAAACCTACTAAGTCATTTCCACTTCACTCTTCTGACGTAATTACTCTGTGCCTTCATTTCCGCAGTTTGAAAATGGGAACTGGATAAATCTCATAGTGTTGTTGTGGGGATTGAATTAGTTAATTCAGTTAAAACCCTTAGAATCAGGCCTAAAACATATTTATCATTCAGTTAATGACAGCTATTGTCCTTGCTGCCACTGCTGCTGTTGTTATGGTAGTTAATAGTACCAAATGCAGAGATGGTACTAATTATGTGGTTGTGGGACTTAAAAGAATCTGTAAATCTGAAACATATATGTAACCTAGATGCTAGAAACATCCATGTTTACCATCTGTTTCTAAGATCCTTGTCAGATATACTTCATCATTAAACTCATCTTTCTAACTACCTAGAAAGAAAGTTTTATAAGTCTAGTTTTATTTAATATATTTTAGGCAACTATGCTTGAAAATGCTTTAAGGAATAGAGAAAACAAATTCAAATTATGCTCCTAGTTTTCAGGGAAACAACCAACATAAGACACCATTAACATCTGCGGGAGAGTTATTCGGAAACTATGGGATTTACCATGTAAAACAGATAAGGAGGACTTTGCCTATCTTGGTAAATTGTTTCCAAAATGGCTGATTTAATATCCTTCTCTGCACCATGGGGAGTTCCCTCCTATGATGACTCTGCATCTGGCCATGTGACTTGCTTTGGCTGAAAGAATAATAGCAAATGTGGTGCAAGCAACAGAGTGAAAGGTGGTTGTATTAGTCAAGGTTCTCAAGAAAAGAAGAACCAATAACACTCCCTAACATCATACACAAAAATAAACTCAAAATGGATTAAAGACCTAAATGTAAGGCCAGACACTACCAAACTCTTAGAGGAAAACATAGGCAGAACACTCTGTGACATAAATCAAAGCAAGATCCTTTTTGACCCACTTCCTAGAGAAAAGGAAATAAAAACAAAAATAAACAAATGGGACCTAATGAAACTTCAATGCTTTTGCACAGCAAAGGAAATCATAAACAAGACGAAAAGACAACCCTCAGAATGGGAGAAAATATTTGCAAATAAAGCAACTGACAAAGGGTTAATCTCCAAAATCTACGAGCATCTCATGCAGCTCAATAACAAAAAAACAAACAACCCAATCCAAAAATGGGCAGAAGACCTAAATAGACATTTCTCCAAAGAAGATATACAGATTGCCAACAAACACATGAAAGAATGCTCAACATCACTAATCATTAGAGAAATGCAAATCAAAACTACAATGAGATATCATCTCACACCAGTCAGAATGGCCATCATCAAAAAATCTACAAACCACAAATGCTGGAGAGGGTGTGGAGAAAAGGGAACCCTCTTGCCCTGTTGGTGGGAATGTAAATTGATATAGCCACTATGGAGAACAGTATAGAGGTTCCTTAAAAAACTAAAAATAGAACTACCACAGGACCCAGCAATCCCACTACTGGGCATATACCCTGAGAAAACCATAATTCAAAAAGAGTCATGTACCACAATGTTCACTGCAGCTGTATTTACAATAGCCAGGACAGGGAAGCAACCTAAGCGTCCATCATCTGATGAATGGATAAAGAAGATGTGGCACATATATACAATGGAATATTACTCAGCCATAAAAAGAAACGAAATTGAGCTATTTGTAGTGAGGTCGATGGACCTGGAGTCTGTCATACAGAGTGAAGTAAGTCAGAAAGAGAAAAACAAATACTGTATGCTAACACATATATATGGAATCTAAAAAAAAACGGTCATGAAGAACCTAGAGGCAAGATGGGAATAAAGAAACAGACCTACTAGAGAATGGACTTGAGGATATGGGGAGGGGGAAGGGTAAGCTGGGACAAAGTGAGAAAATGGCATGGACATATATACACTACCAAATGTAAAATAGATAGCTAGTGGGAAGCATCCGCATAGCACAGGGAGATCAGCTCGGTGCTTTGTGACCACCTAGAGGGGTGGGATAGGGAGGGTGGGAGAGAGGGAGACGCAAGAGGGAAGAGATATGGGAACATATGTATATGTATAGCTGATTCACTTTCTTATAAGGCAGAAACTAACACACCATTGTAAAGCAATTATACTCCAATAAAGAGATTAAAAAAATTTTACAATGACTTTAATATATAAATTGGCCAGGTTTCTGGAAATTGCAAGAGAATTTTTAAAATAATAAATAAATAAATAAGTTTTAAAAGTTCATTAAAGAATATCAATAAACTCTAGTATATTAAGAAAGTATAGAAATTAAGAGTAACAAACAAAGAAAAAGAGTGAAAATGAAATCTACAAAACTTGCAACAATAGAAGAAATCAGTCTAATATATAATATGTGTACCTGTATATCAGTCCTAAAAGAGGAAGTGACTTTGGTAAAGATCTAGTTGATCTTTACCTCAAATTAGAGAATCAAAGCAAAACTGTGGAAGGTCATCAGTAAACATCTGACACTGATGTAAATGTAATTGTAAATTCAGTTAAAATGTTCAATATTGAAGGTAACCTTATTTGATTTTTGTTGATAATATAATAAATACAAATTTTGGAAGAAAAAAGAAACAGCAGACTTTTATATTATATAAAATATTAATATTATATTATTATGCTAAAATATATTAATATTATATTAATGCATATAGGTTTATAATTTAATATATTAAATATACTATAATGATAACATTTATAATACAATAATATATTATTTGAATGTATAAAACCTATTGGTTCTGTTTCTTTTTTGAACACTAATACAAGCATCTTTCACTCCTCTGCTTGCATCACCTTTCTCTCTCACTCTCTCTCTCTATAAATATATATATAAAGAGAGAGGGAAAGAGAGATTTATTTATTCTAAGGAATTGGCTCAGGTGATTATGGAGGCTGAGACATTTCATGATCTGCCACATGAAAACTAGATACCCAGAGTGCTGGTGGTACAAGTTCCAGTCCAAGTACAGAAGACTGATGTCCTAGCTTGAAACCAGTCAGGCAAAGAGAGCAAATTCCCTCTTACTCACCCACCTTTTTTTCTAGTCAGGCCTCCAAGGAATTGGATGAGGCCCATCCACACTGGAGAGGGTAATCTTCTTTATTCAAACTAACAATTCAAAGGTCAGTTCCATCTCAAACACCCTCACAGACATACCCAGAATAATGTTTAACCAAATATCTGGGCACCTGTGGCCCCATCAAGTGGACACATAAAGCTAGCCATCAGTGTTCATCAGCGGGCTTCCCCTCTTTTGCTGCTGGACTCTTCCTCCATCATGTAAACAAGTTCAGGTGAGCCAGCCGGAGGCTGTGGGACCACATTGCAGAGAGAGACTGCAAGTCCACCTGTCTCAGCTGAGGTCCCAAATGCATGATTGAATTCCACCTCCACCAGCCAGACCACACAGGCCCACAGAAATATGAGAAACAATAATTGAGGTTTAAACCATTAGGTTTTGAAACAGTTTTTTATATAACAAAAGCAAACCGATTTGCTAACTGAACACAATTTTAAAAGCTGATGTCACAGTTAAAACCAAGACCATATTCTAATCTGTGCTTAATAAATTTCAGTCTAAGACAGAAAATTCTACTCTGTACCTGTTGCTTGGATACAGAGCATGTGAAATATGTAAAACTATTTTGGTTTTTTGTTATTAGCATCAAAGGATTTATACAAACTTTTAAAATAACAGATCAAACTTTTAAAAATCATAGTTGAGTAGACACAAATGTAAAATGAATCCCAAGGTCAACTTACAAAAAATGACAAGAAGCAAATTAAATTTTATGTGAGTATAAAAAAATACTGGAGATACCACTTCATTTCTAAAATAATGACATAAACATTAACTTCAATATCAAATAGTAAAAGTTTTTGTAATATAATTCACATTCTATAAAATTCATTAAGGTGTACAATTCAGTAGATTCTAAAATACTTAGAGTTGTGCACAAATACCAGAATATTTCATCACCCCAAAAAGAAACCCTGTACCTGTTAGTAGTCACTGCCCTCTTCTCCCCCCGCTAGTCCCTGGCAACCACTAATCTACTTTCTGCTTCTATAGATTTGCATATTTTGGACAGTTTCTTACTACTATGAATAATACTGCTATAAATATTTGTGTACAACTTTTTGCATGAACATATGTTTTCAATTCTCTTAGATATACACCTAGGAGTGAAAATGCTGGGTCATATGTTAACAGTATGTTCAACATTTTGAAGAACTTCCAAACTGTTTTCCACAGTGGCTGCACTATTTTTTATTCCAGTCAGGAATGTACAAGGGTTCCTATTTCTCCCGATCCTTAACATTTGTTATTTTTCCTTTTTATTTTTATTTTTTTATTATAACCATCCTAGTTGATGTGAAATGATTTTGGTTTTGATTTTCATTCTCCTGTAACTAATGATGTTGAACATCATTTACATGCTAATTTTCCAACTGCGAATCTTCATTAGAGAAATATCTGTTCAAATCATTTGCCCATATTTTAGGGTATTTTTCTTCTTCTTTTTGAGTTGCAAGAATTCCTTATATATACCAGATACAATGTTCTTATCAGATATATGATGTGTGAATGTTTTATTCCATACTGTGGGTCATTTTTTCATTTTCTTGATGTTCTTTGAAGCACAAAAATTTTTAATGTTGATAAAGTCCAATTTGTCTATTTTTCTTGTGTTGCTCATGCTTCTTGTGTTATATTTTTAAAACTATTGCTTAAACTAAGATCATGAATATTTACTCCTATGTTTTCTTCTAAGAGTTCTATCACTTCAGCTCTTACTTATAGGTTTTATCCATTTTGAGTTAATATTTGTATTGATAGATAGGGTGAGGAAGGGTCCAACCTTATTCTTTTGTATATGAATATGCAGATGTCCCAGCATCATGTGTTGAAAACACTATTCTTTCCCCCACTGAATTGTCTTGGCATGGTTGTCAAGTCAATTGACTATAGATGTGTGGGTTTACCTCTAGACTCTCAGGTTAAAATGTTATGTGATCTATGTGTCTATCCTTATGCAAGTACCGCACTGCCTTGATTACTGTAGCTTTGTAGTAAGTTTTAAAATCAGGAAGTGTGAGTCTTCCAACACTGTTTTACTCTTTCAAGATTGTTTTGGCTTTTCTGGGTCCCTCACGTTTCCTTGTGAATTTTAGGATTAGCTTGTGCCTTACTGCAGAAAGGGGAGTTGGAATTTTGATAGGGATTGCATTGTCTGTAGATCACTCTGGGGAGTACTGTGACCTTAACAACAGTAAGTCTTCCCACCATGAGCAACGTATGCCTTTTTATTTATTAGGTCTTCTTTAATTTCTTTCAACAATGTTTTGTGGTTTTCAGTGTACAAGTCCTGTGCTTCTTTTGATAAATTTATTCATAAGTATTTTATTCTTCCTGATGGAATAGTAAATAGAATTGCTTTCTTAATTTCATTTTGGGATTTTTTTATTGCTAGTGTACAAAAATACAATTAAATTTTGTACAGTCATCTTGTATTGTGCAACTTCACTAAACTCTTGTTTTGCTCTAATACGCTGTGTGTTTGTGTGTGTGTACACTTAGTGTTTTATGTGATACATATTATCATATATATATGATATTGTCATCTGCAAACAGAGATACTTTTACTTCTTTCTTTCCAATCAGGATGCCTTTTGTTTCTTTTTCCTGCTTAGCTGCCCTGGCTCATACCTCCAGTACAATGCTGAATAGAAGGGATGAGAGGGTACATCCTTGTCTTGTTCTTTATCTTACAGGGAAAGCATTAAGTCTTTCACCTTAACTATGATATTAGCTGTAGGGTTTTGTAGATGCCCTTAATTAGGTTGAGGAAGTTCCCTTCAATTCCTAGTTTGTTGAACGTTTGATGCTGAAATAGTGTAGGATTGTGTCAGATGTTTGTTTTGTCAAATGTTTGTCTTGAATTTTTGTCTATTGAGATAATAATTTTTTCTTTATTCCCTTAATATGGCTATTACAATGATTTTCATATGTTGAAACAACCTTGCATTCTTGGGGTAAATCTCACATGGCCATGGTGTTCACTTTTTATACGTTTTGGATTAATTTGCAGGTATTTTGTTGAAGATGATGGTATATTTATTCCTAAAGGATATTGGGCTGTAGTTTCCTTTTCTGTGATGTTTTATCTGGTTTTGGCATCAGTGTAATACTGGCCTCATAGAATGAGTTGGGAAGTGTTCTCTCCTCTTCTTTTTTTTTTGGAGGGTGGGAGCTATGTGAATAATTGGTATAAATAATTTTTTAAATGTTCAGTAGAATTCACCAGTTTGCTTAGTGATATTCCTGAGCTAATTCTGTAAAGTCTCTGTTCTTTGTCATGTGTGGCCACTGAAATCTTCTTCAGTTAGCTTAAGAATCAGCTAATGATAAGTAATTTTTTTTAAATTCCTGAAACCAATAAATCTCGCATTCTTTATTGAGGAGCTTTGTACGCATGTTAAAGTAATCTCCAATACTCAGTTTACAACTCTGTCTTAGCTTCCACTTCCTGCTCAGCTGCTTCAAGGTCAGCCAGAGGTGAGAGCTAAGGGCCTTCTCAGGTTCCTTCTGAGAATGCACACAGCACTACACATGTGCATGAACTTTTAGATTCCCAGGAACATGTCCAAACTTTCCAAAGCCCCTATGGACACCTCATTGCTCGGCCTTTTCTTTTCAAGCTGTTTTGGTTAATCTGTTGTCTGTGCCAACTGTTAACTATCACTTTAGGCATTATGGTTTTGAAACATTTGCCTGTAAATGTTTTTCATAAATGCCCCTTGGGGAGAGGCTTTTAGTACTGGGCAACCTTGAGTCAGATCAAATAAAGACAAGATTTTCCAGTTGGAAAACCATCTAACAGACCAAATAATATCAATTCTTTGCGAATGCAGCTTTGAAAGAGCCCCAGCTCTGTTCTACTTCCTCAAGTATTGGGAATGCAGGCTCTTTTTTTTCAAGGCCACTGCTGAGTTGGGGAGTGGGAGTTTGGAGTTGCTATCCTTACCAATATTTGGTAGTTTTTCTTGAATAAATACTTCCTGGCTTGCTTCCTTTGGTTAATTTCCAGAGTTCTGGAACAAAAAAAAATGATCCTATTTTGCCAGTCTGTTGATGTTGCTGTTGTTGCTTTTACGGAAGGATACATTTTTGGATGCCAGTTTCACTACGCATCTCCGTTAATAGTAAATTAACCTCATCAAAATTGAACTAATATGATACAGTCAGTTCACCAGTATTGACCAGTAATCTTATGACAACTCAATCTTGCATACTAACAGAGGGAAAAATATACTATAATTAATTAATTAATTAACTAAAATAAATAAAAATATGCTAGTGCAAATCAGGTATTTCAACCATGAAACATGGCTGCAGGTAGTGACACAGGAATATCTTCTGCAAATATGAAGAACAATTAAGTATAAGCATACTTGTGTAAGAGAAACACTATTCAATGGCAGCTCCAGGATCTAAAAGAATAACTCAGAATTTTTAAAATTAGGACTAGAAATTATAAGATGCAGCTAAGAAATTAAGAGTAAATTCTATTCGTAGAGTTAACTCATCAAAATGAAAGCAAAGGCTCTTTATTAAAAACAGCCTGCATAAGAATAGTAAACTCACTTTGTACTTAAACTCTCATCAAGGATGATTGATGACAGAAGAAAAAACTAAGAAGGAACATATTTTTGTGACCATACTTTTATTTGCTGACACTACAGAAAACCAAATCTCTACTACACAAAGAATGAGTTCATAATGGAAAAACACCGAAGCATCTAAACTTGACTGTATACTGTACTAAGGCAAAAACAAACTCAGAAAATGCTCTACTTGAAAAGAAAGTTGATTTGCTGTTGATTGTATTGGTAATTTTGCATTTTCTTTCAGCTAGAGGTTTATTTTAAAATTCAATCTCCCCTGACTGAAATGAGGTTTTTAAAAATCGTGTATTTCATATTTGTCCTCACAGCAGTCAATGAGGTAGATGAGATAAACAGAACTATTCTGGGAGACACAGAATTCTAAAGTAAATGATAAAGTGTGCCTTAAAGTGACATGCAGTGCTTTGTGACCACCTAGAGGGGTGGGATAGGGAGGGTGGGAGGGAGACGCAAGAGGGAGGAGTTATGGGGATATATGTATATGTAGAGCTGATTCACTTTGTTATAAAGCAGAAACTAACACACCATTGTAAAGCAATTACACTCCAATAAAGATGTTTAAAAAAAAAAATGAAATGGACTAAGTGCTCTTTCAGTTGGATCATTCAGTATTTAAAAGGCCACTTTAATCTGATACCTTTTGGGGCACAGACAACAAAAACAGTTAGTTAATGATTGTGCATCATTATAAGGGGCAATTTAGAAGTGTATACAGAGCCAAACCCTACCTACAAAGTCATCACAAACCCCTAGGTTAACTAAGAGGACTGCCATTGTCCTTCAAATTACACCACATGGCTTTAAAAAGCTTTAAAAAGAGTTTGCCTGTCTCTCAGGATAGTGGATTAATCCCTAATCTCACTTATCTGACTTCCCATTGCAATTACAGTCACTTCTACAATGTGAACAATTTATCATCCACTATTAGTTTTATGTGTTTTAACACTGTGTTTTTATGTAGATAATATGCTCCAGGCGTTCTTAAATTTCTCTATCACCCTCTCCTCTCCTATCCTCTCTTCTTTTATTCACGGGGTCTCCTTATTCCATTCCATCCCATTCTTTCCTGGGCAACAAGTGCCTCAGTGCTTCCCTCTACTAGAGCAATTCATTCAAACAGTTTTGAAACCCTAAAATCTTGCCTAATTAATTGAAAGAAACATTTCAACTTTACAGTGGTTCTGTCCTGTCTAAATATAATTTTGAGACTTTCTCCTGTTTCATTCCTCATTTTCAAAAACTCACTGTCCAGTCTTATGTCTGTAGAGGGTTGCCTATTTTGCTGTCCCCATTCCTCATTATCTAGTCACTGAAATATGGATTCTACCTCAACTATGCCACTGAAACAATTCAGAAAAATGGTACAGATGAACTTATTTGCAAAGTGGAAACAGAGACACAGATGTAGAGAACAAACATATGGATACTAAGGGGGGAAGGGGGTGGGCGGGATGAATTGGGAGATGGGATTGACATATATACACTACTATGTATAAAATAGATAACTAATGAGAACCTACTGTATGCAGAGAACTCTACTCAATGCTCTGTGGTGACCTAAATGGGAAGGAAATCCAAAAAAGAGGGGATATATGCGTATGCAGAGTTGATTCACTTTGCTGTACAGCAGAAACTAACACAACATTGTAAAGCAATTAGACTCCAATAAAAATTAATTTTTAAAAATTCCACCTCTAGAGATTTTGATTAAGTAGGTCTATAGTGGGACTCAAGAATTTGCATCTCTAACAAGTTCCCAGGTGATGCTAGTACTGCTTGTCCAAGGAAAGTACTTTAAGAACCACTGGTTTAAATCACTGACCCAGGTTTCCTACTATGTGCAGCCAAACACATTTTAATGGATAAAGCGACGCACTCCATTGTCAAAACCAGAATCTTGTGTCTCACTCCAAACTCTCTTCTTTTCTCCACATGTATAATCTATCCTGAAATGTTATTCATTCTACCTTCTACATATTTGTATGCTTTTTCCATAGGGAACATCATTTCTTAGTTTAAGGCACCGTCATCTCTCCCTTGGATTACTGCAACACTCCAACTAGCCTTCTACTCCCACTCTCTCCCCTTTTAGCAAGCAGTTCACTGCCATCAGGGGAAGATTTCAGAAATGCAAATTTTGTCATTTCTCCTTTGCTTAAAACTTCACAGAGGCTCCCCGGCCTTCTAGTACCTTGAGCAGCACTCCTCGGTCCCACATATTGCAGACCCATTCCTGGTCGCTCTGCATCTTACACTTGCCTACAACAGCTTTAGGTTTCCAGAATGTCTCTACTTCAGAATGTCTTGAGTTCACTGTGCTCCTGGCTCCTCTGTGCCTTTCATATACTCTTCTGTTCTCTTCCACCCTAGCCCTTCTCCTTTACTTGCATGGACCTTACTTATCTCAAACTAAAGGCTCTGTTTAGATATTTCTTCCTCAAAGGATTCTTCCCTGATCTCCCAAGTGTGGGTCTGAGACACCTCCCTCGAGCTCTCACAACACTCTTTGCTTCCCTTCCAACTGCATGTCTTTTATTGCCTCGTAATGACCTCTCTCCTCATCCGTACACTTGGGGGGATCAGGGACCATGTCTACCTCATCCGCCTTATGAATCCCTCACATAATGCTTAGAACCACATTGCCATTATCCTCTCGTCATCTTCATCATCATCTTCATCATCTCACCTTCCTCCTCCTCATCTAACAGACACTAAACTAAAGGTCTTACATATTTAATGTTCTAACTACCGTATCTTGCCCATAAGGAAAATTAGGTCCAAAGAGATGAGGTAATTCACCCCAGGGGGCAGTTAGCAATGAAAGGGCAGGATTTGAACCCAAAGCGAGTCTAACCCTAGAGCTCACTCTCCATTCCTTCTTCTTCTGCTAACAGTACAAGGACCCCTGATTTTCCTCCAAGAAACCACCCCCTCTCCACCGGTTCCCCACCTTCCCTTGCCTGAAATTCCACTTCTTCTATTACCAGCCATCCCTCCCACCCCCGGCAGCACACCTGTGCCACACATCCAGTGGCCTGCGGGAAGAGGCTTAATTGCAGTTTGCCAGAGGGGTGCAAAGCCTGTCACTGGTCCCATTCCCAGTTCACCCAGGTATCTCTTTACCACTCTGTGGGGAATGACTGCCCAGTGACCCTTTTCACTACACAGGTAAGGCTGGGCGTATATTGGAAACAAAGTGCTATTCTTTCAAGAATTTATGTAGTATGCCCCAATCCAAATTCTGAAAACACTAGGTTCTAAGAGGAAAAATAAGTGTCAATGGACTCTTTAGGTTTGATAAATTAATAAAGCTAATAGAACAAAAAGAAAAACTATTCTGAAATACAAAAATGAAAAATCCAACTGTTTATAAAGCCCATCTCTAGGCCTCTCCTGACACTTGCACACTCCTCTGTTGCTATCCTGTCTGTCTCTGTGGCATATGACAAATTCTGTGAACTCTTGAGCACAGAACTGTTTTTCATCCCTGGATGCCCATCATCGACAACAGTTCCTGACATAATACTAGTGGTCAAAAAGAATGCGAAAGCAGTTGTGCATATAACCCAATGCTTCCATCAAAGTCTCCTCCCTCTCAGCAAGATAGCTGAAAAAGAAATTTGGTTGAATAATTTTGAATTTGAGCTTTAAATTTGTCTGACCAGAGGCGAGTGTTAGTATCTGAGAATTAAAATGGAAAGTTAAGTTGTCCTCTCTTCTGTCATCTCCCATCCTCTGAGGCAGAGAGATTTACATAACTGTCACTGTCACCCTGCCCATATTCCATCCAAATTTCACTTTGCTGCCACGCATGGCCCCTCTGACCCTGAAGTAGCACTCTCTTACGCCTTAATCAACTTCCTTCACTCTGGGGCAGCCTATATACAGCCTCTCATTTTCTACACAGGCAGGCATCTTGATACCATTCAGTATTCTCTAGTGACAAGGCCACGCAAGATACAGCAGAGGGAAGGGCAAGGTGAAGGACAGACCCCGGGGCCTTCCTGCCATCACTCCTCTCTTTCCTTAGCCAGGCAGTGGCTGCCCTGGAGAAACAGTGCACAGATGTCTGGCAGCCTACTGGAGCAATCTATTCTTGACAGTGAAGAATTTTTTTTCTAGTCAGCACTGTGATAATGTAATGAGTAGACTCAGAGCCTCAAAATTAAAGTTTCCTGAGAAAAGAACATCCTGAAGATTGTTTGACCTGTATCACTGAAATTCGTTTCGATGCGTGGTGACTCAATCCTCTTTGTTCATTGCAAACATAAACAGGGCTGATTTTTAAGGGTGTGCCTGGTTAAACATATGGTAGACACCCTCTTTATTAAGACCACCTGGTTAGAAGCTGCGGTTTATTTTGTGGAGAGTGTTTAGTTTTCACACAGAATAGAAATTGAGAAAGAGGTAGTTAAATGATATTGACAGATGTCAGATCATGAGTGTCCTTCTATATCCTTCATTTTTACTACAAAGGACATTATTAGGACACTTGGCAAAACTTTGAATGGGGTCTGAAGATTAGAGGGAGGTGATGTATCATTGTTAATGTCTGATATTGATGGTTGTATTACCGTCATCTTGGGCACCTACCATATGCAAAGAACTGTGAGGTACAGAAAAAAAGGACAAGAATTGTCCCAGGTTAATTACAGTGTAACAGGAAAGATATCAGGTGCATGTAAAAGACGGGGCCTCAGACACTCCTGAGAGAAACTTTTGTATAGTTTTTTGAACCAGGGTTTCTCTATGGTCCATTAGAATCTTTCTTCAGCTATTTTTACATCTTGATTCTGATATTTTGTCCTATTTTAAGGGACTTACAGAGTTTGGTTTGTTAGGTTGGGAAAGAAAATCTTATGTACTACTGTGTTTTAGTGGTACATTCCACAAAGCTTAACAGTTCTTCCTTTATTTACCTTGTTTTTCTAGGAGAAATGTATGGAATTAAAACAGACTAAAGGACCAGGCTGTATAACACTATTTCAGGAACCTCAAACTTAAAGCCAAGGTACATGAGCTCCAACCCTCACTCTATTAATAAACTACTTGCTGTGCAAATTTTGGAAAATATTGACCTGTCTCCCTCAGGAGGTTGTCCTGAGGAGCATATTAGATGATGTGTAAAAGTAAGTTGACAACCATTGTAAAGTAATTATACTCCAATAAAGATGTTAAAAAAAAAAAGTAGGTTGACAAAATATAATATGCAGTATAAAAATAGGGTGTCATATTTAAAGAAGTTACTAAAATAAGATAAACACAAAGACTGTGTGAAAAAGAACACGTGAGACTACTTGTTGCTAGAATTACCTATTTTCTCTGCATACTTTCAAAGACCTTTGGAGTAGGGAAGACTTTCTGAATCTTAAGTGCTTGTCTGAGAAGTCTAAAGAGGTAGAAGTCCTCTTCTACTATGTGATATTTAAATTACATCTATAAGTAAATTTAACCCAATAGGTGCTAGACTGTATTTTTGGTTATTTGGCGTAAAGGTCCAAATCAAAAATTGAAGTTCAAACTCTTCTCTCTGGATAATTTGATCAATTATTCCTTAGAACTATTTAGAAATAAGGCATGACATAACCAAAAGACCAACTGACTATGACTAATATCATCAGTGTGGGGAGCCTAATTGCATAATTTGGGCTCAAAGTGGATATGAGGAAGTGGACCCCATTTTCTCCTGTGCACAGAGCTTAGTTCATACCCCAGGCTTTCACAGTACTGAAGGCACTCACAAGAGAATAAGATTCTTACCCAAATGTCTAGGACTTTGTTCCTGCAGCATAGCATAACCACCTAAGCCTTACATCTAATCATTATTTCCTTTTATCTCAAACAGTAACCCTTACATTTATTAGCAGAAAACCACCGTATAACACCCTTTATTCTACATTGCTATTTTTTTTTTACTGTGATGCTTATATTCTCAGTACTACTTATGTACCATATTTTCACAAAATTAAAAAGGGTTAAAAACTTTTTTTTTTTTTTTTTTGGTCTAAATATCAAAGATCAGTTCATTCAGGTAGTAAAAGGTAGATGAGTTTTCTAAAAGAAGATTTCTTTTCTTTCATATGTTCTCTGCAGGCTGGCCAAGAAAATGTATAAATACTCCACCAAGTCACATCTTGTTACGAGTCATTTGATTACTGGTAGCTGACATGTAGAGCAATGAAAATGCAGTTTTAAAAACTTAAATGCTGAGCTGGTCGCACTCAGACACCAGGCAAATATAAATACGAATCCTGTGATTTTATCATAAGGAGGCTACTTGTCTTATTTATTTCCAGCTTCCAGCACAGTGTCTGATCATAGTAACCACTCAGTAAATATTTGTTTTACATGATCTGGTAAAATAGAAACAGCCAGAGAAAATAGCTAGATCTGAATATGGACTGTGGTAAGTTTTCTTCTTTGCTATGCTTTTCCTTTCTTTTCTAGAAGCCAAAAGTGTTTTCTATACAGGTAATTCACACCAGCAATTCCCTTACAGCAAATTTTCAAGCAACTGTAAGTCTCCTTAAAAGGTTACATAGAGAAAGTCACTGTTCACAGTGGTTAGAAAGCATTCTAATGAGACAGACTGCAGCTTTTTGTAAAGGATATGAAGTAACCTGAGCCCTGCACAATAGGCTCTTACCCCAGACCACCCTGTATAGAACTGCTCTTACAACACGATTTGCAGGGGGAACAATCACCAAGGAAGAATAAATTAAACATGCAACCATTTTTCAAAGTGAGTTATTTTATATTCTAATAGTTTTTATATGAGACACTTTCTAATTAATCTCAAACTCTTCAACATAAGCAATGAAAAATAAATCCTTAAATTTCTTTTCTCTAGGCAAAATGTAAAACTGAGGCTAAGAATCTATACTGATTGTGGGTCTGGTTCATCCAATGACACTGCAAATTCTTTAACTTTCTTCCCATCTCCCTACAAAGTATTTTAAACCAAGAAGAATTTTCAACTTAAACATCATTATAAATTTAGGGGATGTGGTAGACACAAATGGCAAATCTGTATTAAAATGAAAATATAGACACAAGGTCTAGAAACATTGTTTGTCTGTTTTTAATTTGTTTAAGTGGATGTGCTCTATGTCGTGAGGCCAGGAAGGAAACAAGGTTATCATGTTACCGTCAGAACCTGGAGAAGTTAGAAGCCTTTGTCCAGACAGGTATGGACACAAACCACCCAGAGGAAGACTTTTCCAAGCTTTGAATATGCCGGTGCAAGAAGAAAAGAGTACAAAAAACAACTAAGATAAAAAGATCAAAGATGGTGGGTCTGAGAGACAGTAATACGAGGTGGGCGTGAGAGAGAATGAGGAAGTAGAGGAGGAAAATCAAAGATAAATATGTCTATTCCAACGTACTTGAAGACTTTTAAGAATGTTTATATACACAATGGAATATTACTCAGCCATAAAAAAGAATGAAATAATGCCACTTGCAGCAACATGGATGGACCTAGAGATTGTCATACTGAGTGAAGTCAGACAGAGAAAGAGAAATATCGTATGATATCACTTATATGCGGAATCTAAAAAGAAATGATACAAATGAATGTATTTACAAAACAGAAACAGACTCACAGACTTAGAGAATGAATTTATGGTTATGGGGGCGTAAGGGTGGAGGGAAAGGATAGTTAGGGAGTTTGGGATGGACATGTACACACTGCTATATTTTAAAAGGATAAACAACAAGGACCTACCGTATAGCACAGGGAACTCTGTGCAATGTTATGTGGCAGCCTGGATGGAAGGGGAGTCTGGAGGGAGAATGGATACATATATATGTGTAGTTGAGTCGCTTTGCTGTGCACCCGAAACTATCACAACGTTGTTAATTGGTTATACTCCAATATAAAATAAAAAGTTTAAAAAAAAGTGTTTTAAGCTAGGATGAAGTGAGGGAGTGGCATGGACATATATACACTACCAAATGTAAAATAGATAGCTAGTGGGAAGCAGCCACATAGCACAGGGAGATCAGCTCAGTGCTTTGTGACCCCCTAGAGGGGTGGGACAGGGAGGGTGGGAGGGAGATGCAAGAGGGAGGAGATATGGGGATATATGTATATGTATAGCTGATTCACTTTGTTATAAAGCAGAAACACACCATTGTAAAGCAATTATACTCCAATAAAGATGTTTAAAAAAAAATAAAATAAATGTGATGGTAAGAACTCCAAAAAAAAAAGAATGTTTAGATACTTTGACATGGTAATTTTACTTCTAGGAGTATAGAATAGAGGAATAGTGTGAACTTTGAATAACGCATAAGAGTAATTTATGTTGGAAAAATACTGGAAACAATCTTGTGCAAAAATAGGAAAATATTAAGTAAATTATGAAGCACTAATAAGATGTTTAATCTTGGATAGAGTATTTCAATGACATGAGAAATTATTATGGCAGAATGTTAAAAAGAAAGAATAAAACTGTAACTAGAGTATAATGTCAACTTTGAAAATAAAAAAGAAAGAAAGCTTGAAGTAAATATTTTTAAATGGTAAAAAAAAAAAAAAATTATAAACATGTCCATTCCAAAGAGAAATTCCTGGGACCAAAGACAATGATCCCACCTACTACATGGCCAGCAGTGGCTTAAAACCCTTCTTAGCATATTTGAATTCGTAAGACTTTATCTTCTCATGACTCTTTGTCCCTAGCCCCTGCACCTACTCATGCTGTTTATTTCACCCCATGTCAACCTAATCTGGAAACCTCAGTATCAAGCAATTTTTTTTTTTTTTTTTTTGCGGTACGCAGGCCTCTCACTGCTGTGGCCTCTCCCATTGCGGAGCTCAGGCTCCGGACACACAGGCTCAGCAGCCATGGCTCATGGGCCCAGCCACTCCATGGCATGTGGGATCCTCCCAGACCAGGGCATGAACCCGTGTCCCCTGTGTCAGCAGGCGGACTCTCAACCACTGTGCCACAAGGGAAGCCCCTTCATCACTTTAAATATGTCCTGCCAGTCCCTTCTGGCTTGCAGAGTTTCTGCTGAAAGATCAGCTGTTAACCTTATGGGGATTCCCTTGTTTGTTATTTGTTGTTTTTCTCTTGCTGCTTTTAATATTTTCTCTTTGTGTTTAATTTTGATAGTGTGATTAATATGTGTCTTGGCGTGTTTCTCCTTTGATTTATCCTGTATGGGACTCTCTGTGCTTCCTGGACTTGATTGACTATTTCCTTTCCCATATTAAGGAAGTTTTCAACGATAATCTCTTCAAATATTTTCACAGTCCCTTTCTTTTTCTCTTCTTCTTCTGGGACCCCTATAATTCGAATGTTGGTGCATTTAATGTTGTCCCAGAGGTCTCTGAGACTGTCCTCAGTTCTTTTCATTCTTTTTTCTTTATTCTGCTCTGCAGTAGTTATTTCCACTATTTTATCTTCCAGGTCACTTATACGTTCTTCTGCCTCAGTTATTCTGCTATTGATTCCTTCTAGAGTGTTTTTCATTTCATTTATTGTGTTGTTCATCACTGTTTGTTTGCTCTTTAGTTCTTCTAGGTCCTTGTTAAATGTTTCTTGTATTTTCTCTATTCTATTTCCAAGATTTTGGATCATCTTTACTTTCATTATTTTGAATTCTTTTTCAGGTAGACTGCCTATTTCCTCTTCATTTGTTAGGTCTGGTGGGTTTTTACCTTGCTCCTTCATCTGCTGTGTGTTTTTCTGTCTTCTCATTTTGCTTAACTTACTGTGTTTGGGGTCTCCTTTTCACAGCCTGCAGGTTCGTAGTTCCCGTTGTTTTTGGTGTCTGTCCCCAGTGGCTAATGTTGGTTCAGTGGGTTGTGTAGGCTTCCTGGTGGAGGGTACTGGTGCCTGTGTTCTGGTGGATGAGGCTGGATCTTGTCTTTCTGGTGGGCATGTCCACGTCTGGTGGTGTGTTTTGGGGTGTCTGTGGCCTTATTATGATTATAGGCAGGCTCTCTGCTAATGGATGGGGTTGTGTTCCTGTCTTGCTAGTTGTTTGGCATAGGGTGTCCAGCACTGTAGCTTGCTGGTCGTTGAGTGAAGCCAGATCTTGGTGTTGATATGGGGATCTATGGGAGATTCTCGCCATTTGATATTACATGGAGCTGGGAGGTCTCTTGCGGACCAGTGTCCTGAACTTGGCTCTCCCACCTCAGAGGCACAGCCCGGATGCCTGGCTGGAGCACCAAGAGCCTTACATCCACACAGTTCAGAATAAAAGGGAGAAAAGAAAGGAAGGAAAGAAGGAAGGAAGGGAGGGAGGGAGGGAGGGAGGGAGGAAAGAAAGAAAAAGAAAAAGGAGGGAGGGAGGGAGGAAGGAAAGAAGATAAAATAAAGTAAAATAATATAACGTTATTAAAATAAATAATAATTAAGAAAAAAAATTCTTAAAGTAGAAAAAAAATGTACAGACAGAACCCTAGGACAAATGGTAAAAGCAAAGCTATACAGACAAAATCACACACAGCAGCATACACATACACACTCACACAAAGAGAAAAAGGGAAATATATAGATAGATAAATAGATAGATAGATAGATATCTTTCCTCCCGAAGTCCACCTCCTCAATTTGGGATGATTCGTTGTCTATTCAGGTATTCCACAGATGCAGGTAAATCAAGTTGATTGTGGAGATTTAATCCGCTGTTCCTGAGGCTGCTAGGAGAGATTTCTGTTTCTCTTCTTTGTTTGCACAGCTCCTGGGGTTTAGTTTTGGATTTGGACCCGACTCTGTCTGTAGGTCGCCTGAGGGCGTCTGTTCTTCGCTCAGACAGGATGGGGTTAAAGGAGCCGCTGATTGGGGGCTCTAGCCCACTCCGGCCGGGGGGGAGGGAGGGGCACGGAGTGCGGGGCGGGCCTGCGGCGGCAGAGGCCGGCGTGACGTTGCTCCAGCCTGAGGCGCGCCGTGCGTTCTCCTGGGGAAGTTGTCCCTGGATCCCGGGACCCTGGCAGTGGCGGGCTGCACAGGCTCCCCGGAAGGGGGGTGTGGATAGTAACCTGTGCTCGCACACAGGCTTCTTGGTGGCGGCAGCAGCAGCCTTAGCGTCTCATGCCCGCCTCTGGGGTCCGCGCTTTTAGCCGCGGCTCACGACGGTCTCTGGAGCTCCTTTAAGCAGCGCTCTTAATCCCCTCTCCGCGCGCACCAGGACACAGAGAGTTAAGAAAAAGTCTCTTGCCTCTTCGGCAGCTCCAGACTTTTTTCTGGACTCCCTCCCGGCTAGCCGTGGCGCACTAACCCCCTGCAGGCTGTGTTCATGCCGCCAGGCCTCTCCCTGCGCTCCGAAGCCCAGGCCTCAGCTCGCAGCCCCGCCCGCCCCGGCGGGTGAGCAGACAAGCCTCTCGGGCTGGTTGAGTGCCGGTCAGCACCGATTCTCTGTGCAGGAATCTCGCCACTCTGCCCTCCGCACCCTGTGGCTGTGCTGTCCTCCGCGGCTCCGAAGCTTTCCCCTCCGCCCCCCGCAGTCTCCCCGCCCACGAAGGGGCTTCCTAGTGTGTGGAAGCCTTTCCTCCTTCCCAGCTCCCTCCCACTGGTGCAGGTCCCGTCCCTATTCTTTTGTTTCTGTGTTTTCTTTTGCCCTACCTGGGTACGTGGGGAGTTTCTTGCCTTTTGGGAAGCCTGAGGTCTTCTGCCAGCATTCAGTAGGTGTTCTGTAGGAGTTGTTCCACATGTAATTGTATTTCTCATGTATTTGTGGAGAGGAAGGTCATCTCCGCGTCTTACTCTTCCGCCATCTTGAAGCTTCTTCCGGGTTTTATAATTTACACGTCTTCATACGATTATTAGATATTTTAAGTACAAATTCTACATACATCTAGATATATCTTTATACCAGAGAAGAGCCTCTAATTGTAAACCCAGTGACCATGAAAATTATAAGAATGAAACAGCCCTTCTATTTTCTCCTTAAGAGTTGAATAAATCAAATTCTCTTCCCATTTGCTGTGATTCAGAGTATTTGTAGTTTCTAGGGTAAATGTATGGAGTTAGTGAAATGCCACTAGAAATTTTAAGACTCATAATACATAAAAAAGACATTTTTAGCAAGACAAATATTAGAATAATACTGTATCTTTTTATTAAATGTATTCATCAATTTTTATAGAAAGAACAGTCAAAATTTTAAACTCAGGTTTGGTTTTTTTAAAAAATGCTGTAGGGCTTATTTGTGTTTTTCTCAATACAGTTCATAGTGTTTATTTATAATATATACCACATTATAAAATATTCCATATAACTTTTATAAGGATCAGTTTTACAGTAAAATGTCTGTAATATATTAAATGTGCTTTTCAAATAATTTTGACTATAATAAAACATTTGAGCAAAACTCTGCTAAGCGTATCTTATCAGAATCCACTTTCTATGTCTGACCTTAAATTACTTTGAAATAAAGAGTAACACAGCTACACACCTGAGGAGTCCAATGAAAGAGAAGCACAGGTTTTACAAAAAAGCTTAAGAGGTTGAGGGAAAGGGTTAACTTAGGTTAGGGAAGTTAAGGAAAATCTATCTGAGGGAGTAACTAGTTCTGCCTGGAAGAAGAGAAAGTTTTAGCAGGTGAAGCACTGGAGGAGGAATGTTCTAGGCAGAGAAAGGAGTGTATGCAAAAGGCTTCCAATACAAA
This sequence comes from Stenella coeruleoalba, assembly GCF_951394435.1. NCBI lineage: Eukaryota > Metazoa > Chordata > Mammalia > Artiodactyla > Delphinidae > Stenella > Stenella coeruleoalba. Next base: position 72,422,550 of record NC_137158.1, read on the forward strand.
AGAGCTCCATGCACCTGAGGTACTGAAAATGGCTGGGTAGCAGCAGCCTGTGGGGATGATGGGAGATTGAGGCCAGCAAGATTGACAGTGGTCAGAGCCCACCTGGTCTTATATGTTTTTTATTGAGATAATTGGCACAGCCTGAATGGGGCTTCAACATAAGAGGGTAGTGATGTTAACTTCCTGGTTTTGATGGTTACATTTTGGTTACATAACACAATGCCCTTATTTGTAGGAAATATACACTAAAGTACTCAGGATTAATAAAGCATCATTTGGGCAATTCACGCTCAAATATTTCAGGGAAGAAAAAAGTTCTTTGTGTGGTACTTGCAACTTTTTAGTAAGCTTGAAATTGTTTCTAATAACGAAAAAAGAAACAAAATTTGAGAGTGAAATTTCCTTTCTCCTACCGTTTAAGAGATTTCCATTCCATTTTTGTGGTTTGCTTTTTTTAACAACAACAAACATGTGAATGGAATAATTTTGCAGTATTCAAGGAAATATAACTTGTGGGGCAATTTGTCTTCCTTATTAGATACAGATTCATGTAATATGTTTCCTGTATACTCAGAAATGAGATATTAGGAAGCAGGTGTTTTTTTTAACACCTTTATTGGAGTATAATTGCTTTACAATGGTGTGTTAGTTTCTGCTTTATAACAAATTGAATCAGCTACACATATACATATATCCCCATATGTCCTCCCTCTTGCATCTCCCTCCCACCCTCCCTATCCCACCCCTCTAGGTGGTCACAAAGCACCGAGCTGATCTCCCTGTGCTATGTGGCTGGGAAGCAGTTATTTTTAATCTAGCACTCTAACTGGTCTTTCTATAGACAGATACACTACTCTGTGTAGACAGGTGGTTTGGAACAGAGAGAGGGAAAAGCAGGTTCCACCTGGGTGATCTACCGGTAGAGCACCTTTCTTTGACCCTTCAAAGTTCAGTCTTCGGGCTTCCCTGGTAGCGCAGTGGTTGAGAGTCCGCCTGCCCATGCAGGCGATACGGGTTCCTGCCCCGGTCCGGGAAGATCCCACATGCCGCACAGCGGCTAGGCCCGTGAGCCATGGCCGCTGAGCCTGCGCTCCGCAACGGGAGAGGCCACAACAGTGAGAAGCCCACGTACCACAAAAAAAAAAAAAAAAAGTTCAGTCTTCCCCCAGGCTCTAGGACAGGAAAGACACTATCAGGCCTGCTCCGAACATTTGAGGAACGAATGGAGGCCTACATACCAAAGGTTGGAATATGTTTAAATTATAAACCAAGCTAATAAACTATCAAATAAAATATATTTTATCTTTCTTGACAGTATACCTTCATAGACATCTAGAAGGTGCATTTAGAATTTATAAATAAAAATTTGAATTCCATCTTAGAATTCCTCCCTAGAATACATAGTTCAAGGAAGAATGACCCACACCCATTCTCTTTCCACATCAGGGTCCCGCCCACATGCAAAGGCTGTTCCTCACACGTATGTGGACATCTCCACAGAGAGCTACTCCCTCTACCCCTCTACCACCACCCCTTGGGTCTAGGAATAAACTATAGGAATTCCTCCAGTATCTCAGTGATTCTCTTGGGATTTCCATTACATGATTTTTTTATAACATTCCAGGACTTTTGATAAATATATACATTCACGTCTAATATTAGCTAAACATTATATGTTTACTAAACATCTATAGTTTTGTTTACATAGGTTCTTCTTCTTTTCTTTTCATGTAATATAAATAATAACTTGTATAGCTCTTCAGCATGTTTTGTTGCTTAAGAATAAGGCTTGAAGATCTATCCAACTTTACCTCTGATTTTGCCCTAAAAAAATCACAGAGATCATTATGTACATCAGATTGAATGTACAATGGCCAGACCATGTAAATGGAACTCCGTCACACAATCTATAGCAACCAGCTCAGGAAATCAAACTATTAGCTAGAGTAACCAGCCCAGAAAGCCAGCCTGCTGACTGTAAGTCAGACTTGTAGGAACTAGCAACTGACCCAGGAAGTTAAACAATAATCCCTAAAACAGTTAGCCCACATGGCCAGGACTTGATTAATAACTGACAGCTTCCCTAACTTTTGTCCTGACTTCCAACTTAGGGCCAATTGGGGGGCATATATGCACCCCTAACCAATCACACAGGATTTCCCACTTCTACTTAGCCCACCTACAGCTTTCCTATACCAACAGCCTTCAATCACAGCACACCTGAAGCCTTTCCTTTTATTTTGTATAAAGCTTTCTGGCTCCTCTGCCTGTCTTTGCGTCTCTGCCAAACACAAGTAATAGTGGCTGACTCTTTTCCTACAACAAGCTCAGAATAAATAACCTTTGCTTGTTCTCATTTGGTTACTCTTTGTTTATTTCCACATGTAGCAGGCAGTGATAGATTTCATGCTTAATATCATTTATTGTAATGAAGCAGTTGGCAAATTTAACTCTAACATATGTTTGGTTAATATTTATTTATTTTTAATTTACTGAATTAAGTAAATAATTTAACAAATAACTATTTATTATTTTATCATTAAAATCTCAGTTGGACTTGTGTCCTTTATAGAACTAGCTGTGGCTTTAGTAAAAAATGGAATTTAGACTGCTTAAAAAATATATTCACAAGGCTTTATTCATTTCCACAGTTAGAAATAAAAGCAAACTGTTCAACAGTAATTTATGCAGTGAATGATAGATTCCTTGAGCTCTGCACATAAGGATGAGTCATCACCAGGGTGTTTTATATACTGAAAAACAATGCTCATACCTATAAAGACTTTTTACATAATTCACTTAAAAAGATGTTAAATCTGAATATATAATTGATTTTATTGTTGCAAAAGCATTTGGTAAGTGGAAGAAAACAGCATGACACTTAGAGCAGTAGAATTCTAACTCATCATAGGTTGAAAATTGACATGAGTCCCCAGATATCTTCTTAGTCCCTATAGTAAACTGTTTACGAGGTCTGTGACATGAAGTTATTATAAAATTCAAACCATGAATCAGAAGAAATAATTCTGAAGACAGATAAAGTAACTGATAAATTCTAATTCCAGTATTTTCTGTTCTCCGCAAATAGTAGCAAAGCCATTTCCAAATTGCAGCCATCTCTTCCTCTCCCCTTCACTGGGTACAAATCTTCCTCCAGTCTTCCAACTCACTCCCAAAGTCATTTCTTCAACTTTTTCTTCTTCCATTTTCCCAGGAATTTCTCAAGTTGTAGATGTGAGGTTCTCCCTCAGAATCATCAGAAGGCACCTGTAAAAATGCAGTTTCCTGGGCCCCGCCCCAGACCTTCTGAGGGGCCAGAGGAATGTGCATTTTCACAAGCTCTCCAGGTGATTCTATTGCACATCTGGAGTTGAGAATTACTGTTTAAAACAATTGTCTACCTCAGAAATCTCATCAAATCTCTTGGATTCACAGATGGTTTAATATGATAATGACAGCATAATATATATTTTTAACCTTAGTTTCTTTTTTGAAATTGAACTGGTTTCTCTAACTTCTGATACGATATATTTACTAGATAACTTACTGTCAATCCACAACTCAGGAAAAATAAAACCAAATTTGTCATATTTCCTGCAAAAGAATCTCCTGCCCTTCCTTCTATCAGTCTCTTAGTTACCAACTATTTAAACATGTAAAAATAAGAGTCACTAATCATGTAGCTTCTTCTTTCATTAAGTGTCTGACTATAGGCAAATTTGATCTTTAAGTCAATTACTATTACCTGAGCACCTACTATGTGCTAGGAAGCGGTGATATAAAGATGAATCAGGGGCTTCCCTGGTGGCACAGTGGTTGAGAGTCCACCTGCCGATGCAGGGGACACGGGTTTGTGCCCCGGTCCGGGAAGATCCCACATGCCGCGGAGTGGCTGGGCCCTTGAGCCATGGCCGCTGAGCCTGCGCGTCCGGAGCCTGTGCTCCGCAACGGAAGAGGCCACAACAGTGAGAGGCCCGCGTACCGCAAAAAAAAAAAAAAAAAAAAAAAGATGAATCAGACCTGATCCTTGCCTTGAGATACTTACAGTCTAAGTAGCATGACAGTCCAATAAATAAATAATCCTCTGTGCTAAGTACTATGGTATGAACATGTCAAAAGTGCTAAGAATACATAGATAGTGAACCAGTTAATGATTCCTATGGGGACTGTGAAAGGTACAAAGAGGAGGCAACATTTAAGCTGGCGTTATCTGAAAGATAAGTAGCTCACCAGTCAGAGAGCAAGGAAAGGACATTCAAAGGAAAAAAACAGGACCAAGAACATGGGGATATAAAAGCAGGTTGGATAGAATAGTTCTTTTCCTGGTACATGATGTGGAGTGACTGTGGTATAGCCATAAAGGTGGGCTATGCCCAAGTTATAGAGTATCTTGTGTGACATGCCCAATAGTTTGGGTTCATTCTATAGGCATTGAGAGTCACCAAAGGGCTCTGTTTTCTTTTTTTCTTTTTAATTAAATTATTATATTTAAGAAAAATGTAGACGTAGGAATTTAAAAGTCAAATTTTAATGGTTCTGATGAAACTAGGGGCAGGACAAGAATAAAGACGCAGACGTAGAGAATGGACTTGAAGACACAGGGAGAGGGAAGGGTAAGCTGGGACAAAGTGAGAGAGTGGCATGGACATATATACACTACCAAATGTAAAATAGATAGCTAGTGGGAAGCAGCCGCAGTGCTTTGTGACAACCTAGACGGGTGGGATAGGGAGGGTGGGAGGGAGACCCAAGAGGGAGGGGATATGGGGATATGTGTATACGTAGAGCTGATTCACTTTGTTATACAGCAGAAACTAACAACATTGTAAAGCAATTATACTCCAATAAAGATATTATTTTTTTAAAAAGTCAAATTTTATTACAAGGCTTAAAATAAAATCAGTATGTTTTCTATTTCATCCCTTTCCATCCCCAAGTCCTGCTCTCCTCAGGCAGCCACTTTCCTTACTTAGAGTTACTCCTAGTATTTGCCTCCATATTTCAAAATAATACGGACCATTGAAGAAATTTCATTGTGAAATCAACAAATATCTGTATCATTGAGTCTTTTCTTTTGGCTGATCTCTTCTACAAAGAGGAATTCTCTGGTCTCCTACCCAAGAGAGGCAGTGGGATCAGGCTTCACTATTAGTTACACAGATTCTGACTCATCCATCATATGTTCTACTTACTTGACTTTTCCCTAGACGGCAGTTTCTGACGCTTAACATGTCCAGTAGACTTCCTTTGATCTGAAATTATGTCAACTATTTGCTATCAAAGAAATTATTACATTAATTTCAGCTTTATACTTTGAAGATTATAAGTCACCTAAATTGTATGTAGCAACTGGACCTAGTTTCTATGAGACAGATGAGGAAAGTGAATACAGCTATAGTAAGGGTAAAGGTTGGGAAATGCTGAAGTCTTCTAATGTAGAAGTCAGTAATCTATGGTGCATGGGCCAAATCTGCTTCACCACCCATTTTCCTACAGCCCACGAGCTAAGAATGCTTTATATTTTGTAAGTAGATTAAAAAGCTCCAAAGATGGGGGAGCCCTTCAAGATGGCAGAGCAGTAAGAATTGGAGATCACCTTCCTCCCCACAAATACATCAGAAATACATCTACACGTGGAACAACTCCTACAGAACACCTACTGAACGCTGGCAGAAGACCTCAGACCTCCCCAAAGGCAAGAAACTCCCCACATACCTGGGTAGGGCAAAAGAAAAAAGAATAAACAGAAACAAAAGAATAGGGACGGGACCTGCACCAGTGGGAGGGAGCTGGGAAGGAGAAAAGGTTTACACACACTAGGAAGCCCCTTCGCGGGCGGAGACGAGGGTGGCGGAGGGGGGAGCTTCGAAGCCACGGAGGAGAACGCAGCCACAGGGGTGCGGAGGGCAAAGCAGAGAGATTCCCACGCAGAGAGATTCCCATGCAGAGTATCGGTGCCGACCGGCACTCACCAGCCCGAGAGGCTTGTCTGCTCACCCGCCGGGGCGGGCATGGGCTGGGAGCTGAGGCTCGGGCTTCAGTCGGATTGCAGGGAGAGGACTGGGGTTGGCTGCATGAGCACAGCCTGAAGAAGTTAGTGCACCACGGCTGGCCGGGAGGGAGTCCGGAAAAAGTCTGGACCTGCCGAAGAGTCAAGAGACCATTGTTTCGGGGTGAGCAAGGAGAGGGGATTCAGAGCACCGCCTAAATGAGCTCCAGAGATGGGCGTGAGCCGTGACTATCAGCGCGGACCCCAGAGATGGGCCTGAGACGCTAAGGCTGCTGCTGCAGCCACCAAGAAGCCTGTGTGCAAGCACAGGTCACTATCCACACTGCCCCACCTGGGAGCCTGTGCAGCCCGCCACTGCCAGGGTCCCGCGATCCAGGGACAACTTCCCCAGGAGAACGCACGGCGCGCCTCAGGCTGGTGCAACGTCATGCTGGCCTCTGCAGCCACAGGCTCACCCTGCATCCGTACCCCTCCCTCCTCTGGCCTGAGTGAGACAGAGCGCCGAATCAGCTGCTCCTTTAATCCCATCCTGCCTAGCTGAAGAACAGATGCCCTCAGGCGACCTACACGCAGAGGCGGGTCCAAATCCAAAGCTTAACCCCAGGAGATGTGCGAACAAAGAAAAGGAGGGCAATCTCTCCCAGAAGCCTCAGGAGCAGCAGATTAAATCTCCACAATCAACTTGATGTACGCTGCACCTGTGGAATACCTGAATCGATAACGAATCATCCCAAAGTCGAGGCGGTGGACTTTCGGAGCTACTGTAGACTTGGGGTTTGCTTTCTGCACCTAATGTTTTTCTGGTTTTATGTTTATCTTAGTTTAGTATTTAGAGTCTATTATCATTGGTAGATTTGTCTATTGATTTGGTTGCTCTCTTCCTTTTTTTTCTCTTTATATATAGATATATATATTTTTTCTTTCTATATATAGATTTTTTTTCCTTTTTCACTTTCTGTGATCCGCTTTTCACTTTCTGTGATCTGCTTTTCACTTTCTGTGATTTTCACTTTCTGTGTCCGCTTTTTTCTTGTTTTTTTTTTTTAGCATAGTTTTTAGCACTTGATATCATTGGCGGATTTGTTTTTTGGTTTGGTTGGTCTCTTCTTTCTTTCTTTCTTATTTTTATTACTTTTTAATATTTTTTATTTTTAATACTTTTTTTAATTTAATAATTTTATTTATTTATCTATTTTTTTTTTCTTTCTTTTTCCTCCCTTTTCTTCTGAGCCATGTGGCCGACAGGTTCTTCGTGCTCCGGCCGGGTGTGAGGTCTGTGCCTCTGAGGTAGGAGAGCTGAGTTAAGGATATTGGTCCACCAGAGATCTCCTGGCTCCATGTAATATAAAACGGTGAAAGCTCTCCCAGAGATCTCCATCTCAACGCTAAGATCCAGCTCCACTCAACAACCAGCAAGCTACAGTGCTGGACACCCTATTCCAAACAAGTAGAAAGACAGAAACACAACCCCACCCATTAGCAGAGACGCTGCCTAATATCATAATAATGTCACAGATCCCAAAACACACGAACGGATGCGGTCCTGCCCCCCAGAAAGAAAAGATCCAGCCTCAACCACCAGAACACAAGCACCACTACCCTGTACAAGGAAACCTACACACCCCACTGAACCAACCTTAGCCACTGGGGGCAGGCTCCAAAAACAACGGGAAATAAGAACCTGCAGCCTGCAAAAAGGAGACTCCAAACACAGTAAGTGAAACAAAATAAGAAGACAGAGAAACACACAGCAGATGAAGGAGCAAGGTAAAAACCCACCAGACCTAACAAATGAAGAGGAAATAGGCAGTCCACCGGAAAAAGAATTCAGAATAATGATAGTAAAGACTATCCAAAATCATGGAAATAGAATGGAGAAATACAAGAAACTTTTAACAAGGACCTAGAAGAACAAAAGAGCAAACAAACAATGATGAACAACATAATAAATTAAATTAACAATTCTCTAGAAGGAATCAATAGCAGAATAAATGAGGCAGAAGAACACATAAGTGATCTAGAAGATAAAATAGTGGAGATAACTACTACAGAGCAGGATAAAGAAAAAACAATGAAAAGAATTGAGGACAGTCTCAGAGAGCACTGGGACAACATTAAACTCACCAACATTCAAAGTATACGGGTCCCAGAAGAAGAAGAGAAAAAGAAAGGGACTGAAAAATATTTGAAGAGATTATACTTTAAAACTTCCCTAATATGGGAAAAGGAAATCATCAATTAACTACAGGAGAGTCCCATACAGGATAAATCAAAGGAGAAACATGGCAAGAAATATTAATCAAACTATCAAAAACTAAATACAAAGAAAAAATATTAAAAGCAGCAGGGAAAAACAACAAATAACATACAAGGGAATCCCCATAAGGTTAACAGCCAATCTTTCAGTAGAAACTTTGCAAGCCAGAGGGAGTGGCAGGACATATTTAAAGTGATAAAAGAGAAAAACCTACAACGAAGATTACTCTATCCAGCACGGATCTCATTCATAGTCAACAGAGAAATGAAAACCTTTACAGACAAGTGAAAGTTAAGAGAATTCAGCACCATCAAACCAGCTTTACAACAAATGCTAAAGGAACTTCTCTAGGCAGGAAACACAAGAGAAGGAAAGACCTACAATAACAAATCCAAAACAATTAAGAAAATGGTAATAGGAACATACATATCAATAATTACCTTAAATGTAAATGGATTAAATGCTCCAACCAAAGACATAGACTGGCTGAATGGATACAAAAACAAGACCCATATATATGCTGTCTACAAGAGACCCACTTCAGACCTAGGGACACATACAGACTGAAAGTGAGGGGATGGAAAAAGATATTCCATGCAAATGGAAATCAAAAGAAAGCTGGAGTAGCAATTTTCATGTCAGAAAAAATAGACTTTAAAATAAAGGCTATTACAAGAGACAAAGAAGGACACTACATAATGATCAAGGGGTTGATCCAAGAAGAAGATATAACAATTGTAAATATTTATGCACCCAACATAGGAGCACCTCAATACACAGGGCAAAAGTTAACAGCCATAAAAGGGGAAATCAAGAGTAACACAATCATAGTAGGGAACTTTAACACCCCACTTTCACCAATGGACAGATCATCCATAATGAAAATAAATAAGGAAACACAAGCTTTAAATGATACATTAAACAAGATGGACTTAATTGATATTTTCAGGACATTCCATCCAAAAACAATGGAATACACTTTCTTCTCAAGTGCTCATGGAACATTCTTCAGGATAGATCATATCTTGGGTCACAAATGAAGGCTTGGTAAATTTACAAAAACTGAAATCGTATCAAGTATCTTTTCCGACCACAACGCTATGAGACTAGATATCAATTACAGGTAAAAATCTGTAAAAAATACAAACACATGGAGGCTAAACAATACACTACTAAATAACCAAGAGACCACTGAAGAACTCAAAAAGGAAATCAAAAATACCTAGAAACAAGTGACAATGAAAACACGATGATCTAAAACCTATGGGATGCAGGAAAAGCAGTTCTAAGAGGGAAGTTTATAGCAATACAATCCTACCTCAAGAAACAAAAAGCATCTCAAATAAACAACCTAACCTTACACCTAAAGCAATTAGAGAAAGAAGAACAAAAATACCCCAAAGTTAGCAGAAGGAAAGAAATCATAAAGATCAGATCAGAAATTATGAAAAAGAAATGAAGGAAACAATAGCAAAGATCAATAAAACTAACAGCTGCTTCTTTGAGAAGATAAACAAAATTGATAAACCATTAGCCAGACTCATCAAGAAAAAAAAGAAGACTCAAATCAATACAATTAGAAATGAAAAGGGAGTAGTAACAACTGACACTGCAGAAATACAAAGGATCATGAGAGATTACTACAAGCAACTATATGCCAATAAAATGGACAACCTGGAAGAAATGGGCAAACACTTAGAAAAGCACAACCTTCCGAAACTGAAACAGGAAGAAATAGAAAATATAAACAGACCAATCACAAGCACTGAAATTGAAACTGTGATTAAAAATCTTCCAACAAACAAAAGCCCAGGACCAGATGGCTTCACAGGCGAATTCTATCATTTACAGAAGAGCTAACACCTATCCTTCTCAAACACTTCCAAAATATGGCAGAGTGATGAACACTCCCAAACTCATTCTACGAGGCCACCATCACACTGATACCAAAACCAGACAAAGATGCTGCAAGGAAAATAAAACTACAGGCCAATATCACTGATGAACATAGATGCAAAAATCCTCAACAAAATACTAGCAAACAGAATCCAACAGCACATTAAAAGGATCATACAACATGATCAAGTGGGGTTTATCCCAAGAATGCAAGGATTCTTCAATATATGCAAATCAATCAATGTGATACACCATATTAACAAATTGAAGGATAAAAACCATATGATCATCTCAGTAGATGCAGAAAAAGGTTTTGACAAAATTCAACACCCATTTACGATAAAAATCCTCCAGGAAGTAGGCACAGAGGGAACTTACCTCCACATAATAAAGGCCATATATGACAAACCCACAACCAACATCATTCTCAATGATAAAAAACTGAGACCATTTCCTCTAAGATCAGGAACAAGAAAAGGTTGCCCACTCTCACCACTCTTATTCAACATAGTTTTGGACGTTTTAACCAGTGCAATCAGAGAACAAAAGGAAATAAAAGGAATCCAAATCGGAAAAGAAGAAGTAAAGCTGTCACTGTTTGCAGATGACATGATACTATACATAGAGAATCCTAAAGATGCTACCAAAAAACTACTAGAGCTAATCAATGAATTTGGTAAAGTAGCAGGATACAAAATTAATGCACAGAAATCTCTTACATTCCTATACACTAATGATGAAAAATCTGAAAGAGAAATTAAGGAAACACTCCCATTTACCATTGCAACAAAAAGAATAAAATACCTAAGAATAAACCTACCTAAGGAGACAAAAGCCCTGTATGCAGAAAACTATAAGACACTGATGAAAGAAATTAAAGATGATACAAACAGACGGAGTGATACACCATGTTCTTGGAATCGAAGAATCAACATTGTGAAAATGACTATACTACCCAAAGCAATCTACAGGTTCAGTGCAACCCCTATCACACTACCAATAGCATTTTTCACAGAACTAGAACAAAAAAAATTCACAATTTGTATGGAAACACAAAAGACCCCAAATAGCCATAACAACCTTGAGAAAGAAAAACAGAGCTGGAGGAATCAGGCTCCCTGACATCAGACTATACTACAGAGTTACAGTAATCAAGACAGTATGGTACTGGCACAAAAACAGAAATATAGATCAATGGAACAGGATAGAAAGCCCAAAGATAAACCCATGCACATATGGTCACCTTATCTTTGATAAAGGAGGCAAGAATATACAATGGAGAAAAAACAGCCTCTTCAATAAGTGGTGCTGGGAAAACTGGACAGCTAAATGTAAAAGAATGAAATTAGAACACTCCCTAACACCAAACACAAAAATAAACTCAAAGTGGATTAAAGACCTGAATAAGGCCAGACACTGTATAACTCTTAGAGGAGACCATAGGCAGAACACTCTGTGACATAAATCACAGCAAGATCCTTTTTGACCCACCTCCTAGAGAAATGGAAATAAAAACAAAAATAAACAAATGGGACCTAATGAAACTTAAAGGCTTTTGTACAGGAAAGGAAACCATAAAAAAGACGAGAAGACAACCCTCAGAATGGGAGAAAATATTTGCAAATGAAGCAACTGAGAAAGGCTTAATCTCCAAAATTTACAAGCATCTCATGCAGCTCAATATCAAAACAACAAACAACCCGATACAAAAATGGGCAGAAGACCTAAATAGACATTTCTCCAAAGAAGATATACAGATCGCCAACAAAGACCTGAAAGGATGCTCAATATCACTAATCATTAGAGAAATGCAAATGAAAACTACAGTGAGGCATCACCTCATACCAGTCAACATGGCCATCATCAAAGTATCTACAAACAATCAATGCTGGAGAGGGTGTGGAGAAAAGGGAACCCTCTTGCACTGTTGGTGGAAATGTAAATTGATACAGCCACTATGGAGAACAGTATGGAGGTGCCTTAAAAAACAAAAAATATAACTACCTAGCAATCCCACTACTGGGCATATACCCTGAGAAAACCATAATTCAAAAGAGTCATGTACTGCAATGTTCACTGCAGCTGTATTTACAAGAGCCAGGACATGGAAGCAATCTAAGTGTCCATCAACAGATGAATGGATAAAGAAGATGTAGCACATATATACAATGGAATATTACTCAGCCATAAAAAGAAATGAAATTGAGTTATTTGGAGTGAGGTGAATGGACCTAGAGTCTGTCATACAGAGTGAAGTAAGTCAGAAAGAGAAAAACAAATACCGTATACTAACACGTATGTATGGAATCTAAAAGAAAAAGAATGGTTCTGAAGAACCTAGGGGCAGGACAGGAATAAAGACGCAGACATAGAGAATGGAGTTGCGGACACGAGGAGGGGGAAGTGTAAGCTGGGATGAAGTGAGAGAGTGGCATGGACATATATGTACTACCAAATGTAAAATCAATAGCTAGTGGGAAGCAGCTGCATAGCACAGGGAGATCAGCACGGTGCTTTGTGACCACCTAGAGGGGTGGGAGAAGCAGGGTGGGAGAAGGAGGGTGGGAGGGAGACGCAATAGGGAGGAGGTATGGGGATATATGTATATGTATGGCTGATTCACTTTGTTATAAAGCAGAAACTAACACACCATTGTAGAACAATTATACTCCAATAAAGATGTAAAAAAATTTTAAAGATTTCAAAGTAAAAAAAAAAAAATCCAAAGATGAATACTATTTCATGATGCACAAAAATTATATGAACTTCTAATTTTAGTATTCATAAAGTTTTATTAGAATATTACAGTATTCAATTCTTACATATTGTCTATGGCTGCTTTCATGTTACAACTCTGTAACTGAGTAGTTGTGACAAAAACTGCATGGCTTACAAAGCCTAAAGTATTTACTATCTGACACTCTTTACAGAGAAAAGTTTACTGACCCTTGTTCTAGAAGAATTAGTTGTGGCAATGCAAAGAGCACTAGGTATGAGGACTAAATGCAGGTAGTCTGGGTAAAGAAAATAGATCAGTAGTAGACAAACTGGGAGGAAAGGTTTCTGCCTCAAGTTTTTTCTACAGTTCTTTCTAATAGTCATCATTCTTCTGGTTAATATTAGGTCATGGAGCATTATCCCTGAGCAAATTTCAATCATTAATATTTCTCCATGGAACTTTCCATTTCAGCTTCCCCTCTCACTCTCTCCTACATCATTATTGTCTATACCACTTACCAATATATCTTTAATTATCTGCATACTTACACGCACATGACCTGTTCCTCCAATTAACTGTAAGCTCCTAGCGTTTGTTTTTTTTTAAAAAAAGGGAGACTACTTTACCCTCTTTTGTTTTCTTATATTTCTAAGACCTAGAATGAGATGCTTATCCATGATGCTCATGAATGTTGAAGGTGATAATAATCTCCTGGGCATTTTTTGCACTTTGTTCTCAGGGAAAAGAAAATAAATCCTACAAAAAATATATTTCCAATTCTAAGAATTCCAACAAGATAGACTTCGATGGAGCTGAACCTTTTAGATGAATAGCACAGTCTGGCAGTTTGGAAAGTACCCAATAGAACATGTGTTCTTTGGTCGAACAGTTGATTAAAAGAGACCTTTAGATCTCTCTTGATTTCCTTTCTTTGGGACTCCACCCCGTCGTCCAACACACACACACACACACACACACACACCCTTCAATCATTCCATCCTGCTGTATTCAAAATCAGAAAGAAAACTTCTTGACAGTGAAATAAAAGTAGAAGAGCTTTGAAATAAGCATGTGCTAAGAGGTAGAGCAAAAAGAAAACAAAATCCAAAAATACTTCAGGCCGATGTAGCTTGTGTCTCTGAATTTCACCCAGGATTCGGAGGAAAGAGTGAACTGCAGTTTTCATTTAATTCAATAAGACTCCCATTTGGCAGGGTTAACCTTTTCCCTCTTGTGTCTTCATTGTGACTTAGTTGATACAAATTGCTTTCATTAGGGCATTAATGGGCTTCTGGCTGTGGTCTCAAATGGAACCTGTTGCAGTGGTTCAGTATACAAGTAGTCAGGATGCTGTTAACTGTGGTTTAACATTAGGAAGCAGGCTTATAAATGATTGTTGAAAGGTTCTATGTGAATGGAAATTTTGGAACCTTAAGAGATCTAAACAGAATCACAGATTACACACGTTTCTGGACTAAGATGAAATCACTGACGACATTCTCAAACCTTATTCAGTGACATCATCTGTATAGTTTATGAAGGAAGCCTTGGTATATTTGACGCTAATACATTTCTCTAATGTGACCAAGTAAGAGTCAAGTTGGAAGAAAGGGAAACAAAGTGTGTAACATGGGCTGAAGGATTTGCCAAACAGAATGCAACGGAATGCCAAAGGCTCTGAGACAGACTTTAAGGAATGATAGGACGGGAAAAACAAACTGGCAATTTTTCAGAAAGAATAATAAAGATTAAACCGTTGGACTTCCCTGGTGGTGCAGTGGTTAAGAATCCGCCTGCCAATGCAGGGGACACGGGTTCGAGCCCTGGTCCGAGAAGATTCCACATGCTGCGGAGCGGCTGGGCCCGTGCACCACAACTACTGAGCCTGTGCTCTAGAGCCTGCGATCCACAACTACTGAGCCCGTGTGCCTAGAGCCTTGCTCCGCAACAAGAAAAGCCACTGTATTGAGAAGCCCGCGCACCGCAACAAAGAGTAGACCCTGCTCACCGCAACTAGAGAAAGCCCGGGCACAGCAATGAAGACCCAATGCAGCCAAAAATAAATAAATACATTTATAAAAAAAAAATTAAACTGTCATTATCTCTATCCCCACAATGCCATCCAGCTGATGATGCAGAGATACCAGGCTGCTTTGGAGACAGTTTTCCCAGCTTGACTCAGAAACACAGAGGACAACATATATCCAAGATGTTTGGTACTTTGCTACTAAGTTTGGAACTCAAATGTGAGGAAATATTTCTTCAGTAATTTCAGTAATCCCATTCAAACCACAAAATAGAACAATGGACCCATTGAGCATCCTCCATCTCCATAATAACTGAATATCCCTCATTGTTTGAACCGTGTCTAGGCCGTAAATTGCAATAATGAAGCTGAGAACATGGAATGTAGTAGGCGCTTGGTAAATATCTTTAGAACGAATGTATGAGTGGACTACTAGCTAAATAACAGGAGGTCTGGGTGTATGGCTGCACAAATCCCGCCAGTGCAGATAAAACAAAGCATAAAGGAGTTTGTATGTATCATATAAAGGCAAACATTTTAAAGACTAGGTCCAAAGCAGATTTGCTTATAGAATGCTATGTGGGAGAGTTCTTGGTGAACACATTTCTAATTGTGATAAAAATAGCAGCAGCACGTTAAATACATTTGTTTATTTATTATCCAGCAGACATTACCAAATTAGTGTCTGTTCTTGTCGTTACTGTTTGATAGATCCTGTTTATTAAAGAATCAATGATTTCATCCTTGGAGAGAGAGGGGTTTGTGATATTGCTATGGAATCTTTCTGCTATTCATTTGGGTAACATTTTGATCTTCTCTGGAATAGTACACATTGATCATGGCATGAAAATATTTTTTTGTCATTTTGTGTGAATAGTACCTAGAATTTGGAAAATATGCTATTCCACATGAAAGTTGAGGAACTTGCTTGAGGGCACATAGAAAATTAGGGACGGGACAGAATTATGTGTCCCAAGATTTAATCTGACCCTAAATTCTTTTGCTCAGAATAATGCTCTGTATTAATCCTTTAATTCCTAGGAACACATGCCCTTCTAACCGAAAAGCCGCCTTTCTGAAATTTCCTTTTGTAAGCTCCAATAACTATTTTGTTTCCACTACTCCTTGAAAACAATGTTTTTGTTTCAAGTGTCACAAAATCAAATGTCTACAGGGGCCAGGCAGGTAAAATACACAAATGAAGTGATGAGACAAGTGGTAAGTGACACTGAGCCCCAGTTTCTGGGGGATGTAGATGATGGGACTGCGAGAAACTGGAGATAAAAGCCCAATGTTGAGGATCCAACTTTCTGAGAGAGGGCAGAAATTCACATTTGTGTATAAGGCTTTTAAATTTCATTGTGTTTATTTTGGTAACTAATTAAAATGTAAAACACTGTCCAGGCCAAAACCACAGGCCAAACTAAGCATGTCTATGGGCTGCATCTAGTGAGAGGGACAGCTCACTTCCTTTTTATACTGCCAGATTGAGCTGCTGGGGGTATTTCGCTCTGTTTAGATTGGCTTTTAATTTATCATCAATCAATCACATTGAAGAAAGTACAGGAATGTCTTCAGTAATGCCAACATAGATGGAATTGTACAGCCTCCCAGGATGGCTACTCAGCAGGACAACACATCTGAAGTTGAGAGGTAGTATTGTCTGCTAGTTAAGTACATAAACTCTGTTGCCAGGTTGCCTGGGATCTTTCACTTACCAGGCACGTAACCTTGGGCAACAGATGTAATTTCTTCCTGGCTCAGTTTCTCATCTGCAAGATGAAGATAATGACAGTTATCATGACAGTTACATGAATACACACACATACACACACGATACTTAAAATCTAAGTTAGTGCTATCTAATTATTTGCTATTACTTATTAATCACAAATCATAGCATTGTTGAAGAGTAACAAACGTTTACATGTTTATGTCACATTAGACAGCCACTGACTCCACAAGTGGCCTCAGAAAACTTTCTTCCTCAGACAGAACAGGTGCAAGAATCAGGCTGCTATGGTATAAATTCCCACTATTTTGTCTTTAACACCAAACGCCATCACTTCTTGGAAATGTCATAACTGCATATTTCAATGAGAGGAATATATAAACAAATTTTCAAAACACTAAAAATACTAGCAGTTAATAATATGTTAAGCTATCTTTTCATTTTTCCCTTCTTTGGAGATGATCCATTTTAAGTCAGGGATATTCTGTTCCAGAGTTGAAAGGCAGAAAAACTAAAGGAACTTTATTTTCCTCTTTTATAGGTTTTTGAAGCATGAAACTTATTGACAGATGCTTGAGGTAGATATAAATTACCATGCTATTTCATCCAAGACTGTTTTCACATTCTGGAGGTTTTAATTTTTTTAAAGGGTACCCCCAATTTTTTTGAATGTCTAGAAATAGAGAAAACAGCAGGTCACATGTCATCTTATCTATGTTACTGAAATAATCATATGTTTGTGATAGTAAATGATGACACAAAATTCATTTTCTGTGGCACAAGCATATTTACCCACCAATGAAAATTCAAGATATACTGCCCATTAAAGATTCCATAACTTTGTTTTTTATTTCCTGTACTCCTATAAATAAATTTAAATTGTCAGGCCCATGTTCTTTCATTCTACCAAATCCTTTCTTCCCAAGGCAGGAGAAGAGAATGGTGAACTCTCAAAAATAATGCTGGTTGAATTTATTAAGGTTGAGAACATCTCCTTCCACTCTGATCTCATCAAGTGCTGCTAGACAGTGGCCTTATGCTTATGTGAAACCCAACCCAGGAGCCAAGAAAAGCAGAAGTGTAGAAGCACTGACTCACATAAGATGGGAAGGCACATTAGAAATAACAGACTCCACACACCACCTCACCCTCCATTTAACAATGAAGTACCAATGCCCAAAGCGGGATGTGGTTTACAAATGTACAACTGGATATCCAGGGGCCAGAAGCCAAACCTAATATTGCCAATTGATTAAAATATCTTTTCTATCCTGAACTGTGTCTACAAGCTTCTAGAAGTGTATTAAAATTGGAGATGCATAACTTACAACATTAACTGGTTTTCCTCTCATAACTATTTCAAAATGCTCAGTTCTCCTCAACTATGATGGGTGATGCACCAGCATACAAATCACCTGAGGTCTATGGAAACTACAGATTCCCAAGCTCATTCCAGACCTAATGGACGGGGAGGAGATTTAGAATTTGGCCAAATGCAGTTTCAGTATACAACTCAGGGGATTGTTATAAAAAATAAAGTTTGAGAACCACTGACGTCTAGGATCTGTGATGTACATTAATACAGGTGGAATTATTGGAATAGGGAAAAACATTCCTATTTAATTTACTCAAAAATTGACAAACTTTAAAATCTCAAACTTGAGTGGTTAAACTGCTTTAAGGAATAGTTGCTTTATAAATTCTAAATGTGCTCTCGTGTATGTGTACTTAGTGATTTTTCATAGTCACTTTCTCATCTGGTTTTGAATCTCGGGGAATGACCCAACATGACTCTTACTCAACGGTCAATGAAAGCATTTAGCATATATAAGGTTAAGGAGTTGTACTTTGCTGCACTTAAAACAGATGTGCAGCTAGAATTTCATCTTGTGTTTCTGAAAGGAGACTGTACGTGCAGGGTCAGGGTATCTCAAACCCAAACAATGGCAATAGGAACTATCATCTGAAGATGATGCTTTTGTGGCACACTATTTTCTTGATTTATTCCTTAAGGTAAAAGAACTACCATAATTAAAATGAAACATTAATATAGGTTAGAGTTTAAATTGTATATCAAATTTAGAAACATGACAACTTTTAAAACGCATTAAACCAGGAAATGGCATTTCAAATATAGAAGATCCACAGACAAATGTTTAGAATTTGAACTTAAATTTGGCTCTCTTCCTTGCCCTGCAGCCACTATTTCCTATCAGCATCATTCAGAATAAACCTGGCACTCTATGTACCATGTGGGTGAATTGAGGCTTTTTTTGAGATTCTATTTTAAGACCAAAAATATTTTTGTTTTAAGTTATTGGTAAATCCCCATGGATGCATGCTTAATATTTCATGACAAAGGAGCTATTTCTCCTTGTTTTCTGAAAATGAATATAATATTACATCATTTTTGCATTCTTATTGTGGTAAAATATCTCTGCTTATTACATTTCCAGTATGCATAATTCATTTTTATTATTGCCACATTAAACTGGAGCTGTTTTCTCGATGACAGCTATTCCTTTTAGACAACTAGAAACCCAGCACTCTTCTACCCATGATTTTACATCTTATAGGAAATGAATGTATTTAGAACAATATTCAAAATTAATTTAACAATAGTCTAGAAAGATAAAGAAAGTTAAAATTATCCTTCTGAATTGTCACAAATTCATTGAAGATAATGAACATCTATAAAGTAGGGTGCATTATGCACCATTTTCATTACAGTTTCCATGCATTTGTTTTACGTTGGCATATAAAGCTAGAGCCATCTGTAATATTATCACACATTTATTCACAATTATATTAGGACATAGGTTGAGTTTCAAAGATTGCTTTCTGCAAATATTTGTGCAAAGATCTTAAATAAACTAGGTAGGGCTGGATAAATGTTTCCCAAATTTGTACTAGATTGGTTCTATAATGACTCAGAAAAACATTAGTATGCTTATATCTAAAATTTTATTGGGAAATGAGGGGCAGAGAAATTCCATCTGATTGGCTGACATTTAGAAGAATTAAGACCAATAATCAACCACTTCCCAGGAGACAAATGCAAGGATCCAGATCCTTCCATATCTGGAGTGTTACATGAATGCAAATCTATGACTTGCTGTGAAACTCTACACCTGGGACCACATTTCTGCACCTGGTCAGCCTCACACTTCTTTCTCTTTTTTTAATTATTTATTTATTTATTTTTGGTTGTGTTGGGTCTTCGTTGCTGCATGCGGGCTTTCTCTGGTTGCAGCGAGCGGGGGCTACTCTTCATTGCCGTGCGCAGGTTCCTCATTACCATGGCTTCTCTTGTTGCGGAGCACGGGCTCTAGGTGCACGGGGCTCAGTAGTTGTGGCACACGGGCTCAGTAGTTGTGGCTCGCGGGATCTAGAGCACAGGCTCAGTAGTTGTGGCGCACGGGCTTCGTTGCTCCGTGGCATGTGGGATCTTCCCGGACCAGGGCTCAAACCTATGTCCCCTGCATTGGCAGGCAGATTCTTAACCACTGCGCCACCAGGGAAGCTCTCAGCTTCACACTTCTAATCAGTAATCTCTCCAAAGTTCATTCCGGGTCAGTTGTGCTAAATTCTTTACAATCCCATTAGCCTGTATAATTATGAAATCTCATTTTGCAGATGAGAAAACTAAGAGTCTGTGCCCTTAATAACTGTAGCATATAATTGGAAACATCTTTTTTTCTTTTCCTTTTTTGTAAATATTTTTGTTTCTTATCCTTTTACATTTGGTTGCAATTCCTTTTCTTTTACTAAAAATATTACCTAGGTGAATATACATAATACATGCTACCATATTGCACATAAATAGTGTAATATGTCCTAGGTTCCAAATGTAGATATTTGTACCTTTCTGAAAATGGGAAGCATCCTTTTTTACGTAAACGAAACTAGTGACTAGTAGTGTAATATCTTTGGACTGAGAAGTCATTCCAGTCAATCCTAGCCAGTATTCTTCTATTGCAGAACATTAATAAGGCCTTGTTGGCTATAAACACTTAACATTTTCAAAGCAGACAACTGATTATTACAACTCCAAGGTAAGCAGGAAAGAAATTATGGTCTTTACTTTAGAGATGACATAACTGAAAGGAGGGGAACTCCAGTCAACCGACCTACCCAAGATTATATAGTTAAATAATGGCAGAGTTTTGTCTAGAACCTTGGCCTTCTGATGACTCATTCAATGTTTTTCTAGTAGAATGTCTCTCAAATAACACTTAACTTTCTGATTATTCAGTCTTTATAGCTCACAACTTTTATGAATTTGATAATTTTTTCAGAAATAAATAACTATATGTGGAATACAAAATTGAGCTGAAAACAAAACGATATGGAGATATAAAGCAAAGATGTAATAAATTCCAAGCATATCACAAACAATAAAAAATATTTTCTGGAACATTGGATTTGAATTCTCAAAAAATTTATTCTCCTCTCTGAATACCTACTTTCTCTGCTTATCCATTATCCCTGTTTTTCTAAGTTCTGTCTGTAGTTTTGTGTCTATTTCCTTTTTCCTTTCTAAGGTCCTAAATTTTCATATTTTACAAGTCTAGCAGCCATATTAACCAGCCATAGTTTTGTCTCAATTCAAATTTTCAGTAGATATAACAAATATACTCAGCCCTGTCTTTGGGTATGTTTCAATCAAATATGATAAATAGGGTGAAGACTCATATATAAATAAAACCACTGAAGCCCACCAAGTCAGGATAGAGGGCCAGGCAAACACCCAAAGCATGTCCACCGTTAATAAACACTTGTAGAACATTATCCTAATTGCCACAATAAAGGAAACACATGGTGTTATGGATGAACATGGAACACATGCTTAAACTAGACCATAAAGCATCAAGGAAAGTTCCTAGAGGAGGTGATATATGAGGTGAGATTTGAAGGATGAATGGCTAATAAGAGTTCAGGAAAGACAATGAAGTAGTGTGTTTAAAGCAATGGAATCAACATGTACAAAAATAAGAGGTATCAAAGAGTTTGACATGTTAAGGGAACTGTAGGTATTGCAATATGAATAAAGCAGAAGCTTAGAAGGGGAGAATAACAAGAGATAAATCTGGAGAGTTCTATAGGGACCAGATTACAGAATGTTAACCAGGCTCACTAAGGGCTGTGATTTTACCCTAGAAACAATAATACTCCTTTAAGGAATTATAGGATTACCTTTTAAAGGAATAATAACCCTTTAAGGAATTTTAAGAATAGTTATGATATGGAAATTCTAATAATAATGTTAACAATAGCTAACTTGTTTTGAGTCCTGCTGTATCTCAGGAACCATGCTAAATGCTTGGCATCTAGCCAACATTAGTTCTCATAAAAACTCCAAAAGGTAGATACCATGAGTATCCATACTTTTCAGATGAGATCATTGAGCTAGTCAGTAATAAAACCATAGCCAAGAATAAATTTGAGGGGAGCAAGATTAGAGACAGAAAAAACAGTTATTGGTTTGTTGCATCAATCCCAGCCTGAGATGACTGGGACTTCGTCTAAAGCAACAGACAAGAGCATGGAGAGGAAGCGTTGGAGAGGCAAGCGATAAAGGCGTCAGAACCAAGATGTTCAGATTCGATATGGGCGAAAGGGAAAGGAAGTAGCCAGGAGTAACACCACGTGCAATGGAGAGGTCATCTGGGATGATAATAATGCCAGAAATGAGAAGTAAATTTGAAGAGAAATATGTTAGACTTGAGACATCTCTGAGATACAAAAGTAGAAATATCTAGTGAGCAGTTGAATATACAAGTAGGGGACTCAGGAGAGGCACCAAAAAAAAGGTAATTGCTCAAATAATTGTAAGGTAGTTCTCACTCACATGAAATTCTAGAGCAGGTATTTCAGGCTGGTGGGTGGCTCTCCCTCATGAATTATTCAGTGGCCCAGGCTGATAGTAGCTGTTCCAGGTTCAACATGTGGTTTCTCTAGTCTCTGTGCTTGGAGAAAAGAGTGGAAGTTTGAGGCCAGAGAAGTCCTCTTAAGCAAGTGAGGAGGAAGTTGCATATGTAACTTTTAATCATATTCCCCATGCTAGAACCACTATATGTCCACACCTATTGCAATAGGGCTAGGAAATGTGATCCCTAGCTTAGTTGACACAAAGCAGTCAAAATTCTACAATTATGGAAGAAGCAATAGCTATAGAAGAGTAGCTGGAGAGTTTAGAGCCTTGGAAGTGAATTAGATTACCTAGGAAGAATGTTTAAATTGAGAGGAAAAGAAGGCCAAGAATGGGATGGACATATTAATAGTCTTTTTCAGTCTATGTGAGGGCCATCAGGGAGATTTCCTTGTCTTTTTGTAAATCTTGAGTCACATTTCTTACCTTGCCCCCCTGCTTTTTTAGCATCTGATAACCTAACTCTTGATTATCTATTTCATAACATAAAATACTACAGTAAGAAATGACCCCATTTCCAGTTACAATGCCAGGTTTATCACCCTCACCGCCAAAAGTATACTGTAGTCTCAACCTTCTGCTTTATCTTCAGAGAAGGTCAGCTAAAGCCATTGAAAGCATTTTATAAAAATTTTGTATAACAGGTAATTTGTAGGACAATTAATATATTAGCTAAACGAGGTTTAAAGGGGTTTGAAGGGGATGAATGATGGTCAAACGCTAATAAGATAAAATTTCACAGGAATACATACAATACAGTTTCAAAAAACTAAGTTCATAAGAAAAGAGGTATCAGACCTTGCTTGACAACAGTTAACATAAAGACCTCAAGTTTTATTTGATCACAAGATCAATATGCAGGAACGCTGTGATACAGCTGCTAAAAATGTAAAGCAATTTAAGGCTTTATTAGTAGGTTTGGCACACACAACAAAAAATGTTGGTACACAAAACATTTTACACTGAACAGTTGGGAGCGCCATGCTAGCATTTACAATGTATAGTCACCTTGAATTCTTCCTCTCCCTTTTGCTTACACTCAATTAATATCAGGTCCCATCTATTCTAGTTTTTAGATATTTTGTGACCCTTGTAATATTGAATTGGAATTGGAGATGTGAGTATGAACTCATTTATATATATACACATACATTCATGCCCATAATATGTATACCATATAATTTTACAGAAAGAGGTATAAACACATGTATCAGTGTGTGTGTACATTTCTTAGATCTGTCAAATGGATGGGCCTATAAGTAAAGACACCACAAGAGCAATGATCACATCTAACACCCAGATTTTTGTCTCTAAATACCATTTTCCACTGAAAGGAACTAGGGATCCTGAGAGAAATGAGCCCAGGGTGGGGCAGGGAAACCATAAAATGAGTCTGGAACTTTCTGTTGTACCAGAAAGTAAGAAAGTGCTAAGATAGGGACATGTCAAAAAAGACAGGGGATCCAGCTTAATGAATACTAAAGAGAGTGGATGAAAGTTTGATGAGCAAGAAGATATTTACACAGTTTCAGCATAATCACCACAGGTTACTTACTAATTATAAAGAGAAAAAATAATAACTTTATAGTAAGTTAACCTAACAAACACAAATTTATTAAAGTTATCAAGGCTAATGTTACTCATAACAAGACAAAATGATATGATATGCTTCCTGATATGATACCCTGAGAAGGACACAACATCACTTCTATGCTGTTACACTCAAAAATACAAAACCTGAAGCTAATTGTAAGGAAACATCAAAGAAACCCAAACTGAAGGATATTCTGCAAACTTATTGGCTTTACTTTTCAAAAATATTAAGATCATGAAAGAAAAAGAAAGGCTGAGGCACTGTTTTGGATGAAAGGAAATGAAAGAAACATGACAACACAACGTGTGATCCTGGATTGTAACCTGGACAAGAAAAAAAAAACTATATATTATTCAAACAAGTTGTGAACTTTGAACAAAAACTATGAATTAGATATAACATTGTACGAATGTTACACTTCCTGACTTTGATAGAGGTACTTTGGTTATGTAAGAGACAGTCCTTAGGAAACACATATTAAAGTATTTGTGCATAAAAAGAAGATATAGAGAGAGGGAAAGAACAAATGCTAAAGTAAATGGGGCAAAATGTTCAGAATTGTTGAATCTGGGTAGAGGATATAATAGAGTTCTTTGTAATAGATTTTGTAACTTTTATGTAAGTAAGGAATTATCTCAAAATTAGAAGCTGAAAATAAACTTCTGAATCTGACCAAATAATTAGCAATAGGTCATTTCCCGAATCTGGTAAATACTTCCAATGCAATCTAGGAGGTTCAATCTGCTATATACAAAGAAAAAAATGGAAAAGTGTATAAAGTCTTTGGTTTACATTACCCCTGTTTTTCAATATGTCTTATTAAACATAACCTGTACCCGGGAAATCATATCGTCGTCCAGCAATCATCAGGTAGTCAGTTTTCAACAACGGAATTTCAAAAACTAAGAAAAATATAAAACTAGATCTAAAAGACTATGTTTTAGGATACTAAATGTGACCTCAAATAATCTAAAAATATGCCACAGGTGTCACATTTGGGCATTTTCATCCTTAGGATATATCTGCCAGAGCTAACATTGAATGCTAAAAAGAGAATTCTTAGCAGAGCGCTCTAGCCTCAGAGTTATAATTCAACTTCACTAGTCACTAGATGAATTTTAAAAGATACCACTTATATATTTAGTATATTTGTATTCCTAACAAGAACCCTATAAATAAAATACTATTACCCCAGTTTTACAAATAAACTAAAGCAAAGAGATGTTGAGTAATTTTCCGAAGTTCACACAGCCTGTAAGAACATGAGCTGAGACTCAAGCCCCATAGTGCCACCAAAGAGAGTGCCTTTTCTCCTTTCTCGTCTCTACTGCTATGTGACTGACATAAAGACTCTAACACACATATTCTAAGAGAGAATTTGCTCAGGTGTGGTAAGTAGAAGAAATTCTATATAGAGTCAGTGTAGCTATCCTCTCACCGAGGAGTGTCCAAAAATGTTATTCATACTGGCAAAAATACATATGAAAAAACCTAAATGTCCAATAATAGAAATTGGTCAAATGAATCGCGGTAGATAACATTTTCAGAGAACGCTAATGATCATAAGAAAACAAATGCCATAAAATGATCATTAAAAAAGAGAAGAATACAAAACTATTTAGACAGTATGATTCACGTATATATACCTATAGAATAGATTTAGTATATATATGTGTGTATATATACATATATAGGAAAAAGCCTAGAAGGAAAGAAATGTTTATCACCGAGTATTGCAGGTTACTTAGGTTTACATTTGTATACCTTATCTTTATTTTCAAAGCTTTCGAATAGTAGTCTCCATTATTTCTATAATTTAAAAAAGCCAATCAACAGCACTAAAAAGATTCGATGTAGCTTTTGAAAAGATAAGAAGAAAAATAATAGACAAGTAAACCTAAGAAAGCTGGGAGACTGGGTCTACATTCATCAAATAGGCCAGGAAGTGAAACGAGAGAGTCCCAACCAGTTGTAGGCTCTGTAAGGAAGAGATCTGGTGAGTCACTGACCAAAAGGGCTAGTAAATAGTATGGGAGAATTGTCAGTCTCACAAATACCCTCACATAGGTTTCCAATGACGACACCGGTGCCATCTTCTAAGTAAGGGATAGCAAAAAAGAGTCAAGAGACGTGTAGTGTATCTAGTGTTTATAAAAACATTCAGAGAACAAAATCAAAAGTAATAAGTCTTTGAATTCAGAAATTAAAAAGAAATGAAAATAGAGCACTGAAACGATTCTGTACAATACTGTAATGATGGATATGTGGCATTTTGCATTTGTCAAAACCCATGGAATGTACAACATCAAGAGTTAACCTTTAATGCAAATTATGGACTCCGGGGCATAATGATGTGTCAGTATAAGTTCATCAATTGTGACAAATGTACCACTCTCATGTTGATAATGGAAGAAGCTGTGCATGTGTGGAGACAGAGAATATATGGGAACGCTCTGTACTTTCCACTTAATTGTACTGTGAACCTAAAGCTAGTCTAAAAAATAAAGTTTCTTAAGTAAAAACTAAAATGAAAAAGAAATAAAAATGGAATTTTCTTATAAAATCTAACACAGTTCTCTAATCATTCCAACTTTAAGCTATGAAATCACTGAAGGAGATTTAATTGGATTGATTTAACTTGGATTGATTTAATCCAGTTGGATTTAATCGAACTTAAATGTTAATATGTGCCTCTATATTTTATGCCTACATTCCCTAAGAAGTAGAATTAATTTTTAGGTGAGTGTGCACATGTGTGGGCATGTATGTGGACTCATAGATGATAGAACTAGCTACTAGAGATAAAAACAATTAAAGGCAAGTTCTTGCCCTTTAAGAGAGTGGATAGTCTAGCAGAGAGGCAGACATGCAGTCAGGGCCACCTCTGCTGACATACATGCTGTGCACTGCATGTACTCCAGGGGGTCATCCACATAGCTGACTAGGAAATGACTGTTATAACTTGGAATTGCTTGGCGGTCCTATAAAAAGTTACAGAACAAAAAGAAGGGTGGGCCATGGGGGCCTACATGAGTAGGCACCCAGTTTCTTGGGGGCAGTGATGGAGGCTTCATAGACCAGGTGATGTAGAACTTGAGACTAACAGGATGAAAAGATGGACCGCATGTTCCAAGCATGAGCAAAAGCAGAACTGGGGAAGAGAAGATAGTGTTCCATGCGCCTGTAAAGTAAAATGCAAGGTGAGTAGTGACAAAAGATATAATGGTGAATTAGGCAGGGACCAGAGGGTTAGGATATAGAAAGTGAATATTTTATACTAAAGGCAGGGAGTGAAGAGACATGAGGAGATATGAACAAGGACATGACAAGATTCGATTTTCATTCTAGAAAAATAATCTTTGGGCAGCAAGGAGGTGTTCCACACTAAAGACAGGAAGCCAGTGAACTCAATACAGCAATAATCTAAGGGAAAATAATGAGGATCCAAACTGGGGTGAGTGGTGCAATGGGGAGGAGAGGAGGAAAGAGACCAAGAGCTACTGAGAAGGTAGAATCCTGGGAGCTGGCATCTAACTGAACATGGTGGTGAAAGAGAAGACAAACTCACAAATGACTGCCCAGGCCACCTGGCTTGGTCACTGGATGGATAATGATAGTCTTTTCTGAGGGGGAGAACATAAGAAAGGGATCATGTTCCAGGGGAGAAATGAGCATGCTGAATTAGGAGTGCCTGTGTGGCATCCACATAGAAATGTGCTGATGACTGCTGGATATTTGGATCATTTTCCTTTCACTGAAATAGAAGAATCAGTGCCTTCAGGATCTATAGCTCCTCTCTGTTTGCTATGTGGACACACATGAGAGGACCACACAACCTGTCAGCTCAGAGACGACCTTCACCCTGGGAGCAGGGAAAGAATGATGCTAGATTTGAACCAAGGTAAACAGTTTCCTCTCTTCTAAGGCATCATTCTTCTTCTGCCTGGGCTGCTGTTCTAGAGAATGCTGGCAGGATACAGCGTGTGTTTTCTCTCTGATCAGGAGGGTGCCTAGCTAGTGTCTTCATACAAGAAAATGACAAAAATGAAGCTGAGTGTACACACAGTGAGTATTTAAAAACATCCAGTTCAGAAGAAACAAATAAACCACTAGCTATTTTGCTAGATTAGCACCAAAAAAACACATTTATTATTAATAATATCACTGAATGAAGCCCTCTGGTAGGCATTCCATAAAAATCATTAAACACTGTCCATCATCCAAGAGATTCTAGAGAACAAAACTTCAAATATAAAAATGGCACACAGAAACTCAGCTTTAAAATGATTGAACATGAACAAATACATAAATATCAAAGTGTGTAGTTTGAGGAATGGGGAGCTCAGAGATCTGTACTTGGAGGCAAAATAAAATATAGAGAAACAGATGCCTCCCTTTCAAACTACTAGGACATTGAGGACACAAAACTTTAGCTGTGTGTAGAATGATGAGTTTGGACTTCTGGGAATAGGAAAACTTTCCACATAAAAGAAACAGCCTAGAATAGTTTGTAGGAAGAGGTGGGATAATCTGATAAAAGGAGAACTGTGTCAGTTTTCTTGGGGAGAGCTAATCTGTTGGATCTCTGAGGTAGAGAGTAGGGAATCATAGTTGCAACTTTCAATGGGGAGTCGTTTTGATTAATGTTACTGATATAATGCCTGCACTTATTACTTAATAATAGTAATTGCTAAATTGAACTATGTAAGTTATGAGTACATATAAAATTCACCCCATATTGTGGCTTATTAGATAGAAGTAAACTTCGAATTACATCATAGTTTTCTTATGCATTCTTTCCAGGGTTAATTTGAGTGCTGTTACTTCTATTGTTATAGGTTTCCAGTTTTCAAGTATAATGACAATGTGCTTAAAAGTGAATATTTTAGCAATTAAAAATATATTTCTATTTTAGGTGAGAGAAATAAGCTGCATGACAAGAGGAACTCTTGAACAACAAAGAAATTATTGTCATCCAAATATCCTTAGTGATTAAAAAATAAAAAGAAACTGAAAAGAATTCAGAACATGTTCAGTACTACAATATTTCTGCCACAAAATATTGGTATGATGAGCATGTTTATAACTGCAACCAAACAACCTTCACCACTGGTAACTATAGGGGTAGAACAGCTTTTGCAAACTATAGCTTGTTAACAGAAATTTACCAGGCTAGAATTCTTTTATTCCTTATAAACATTAATGATAATATTTATTTTAAAAAAACACCCAAATAAAGGCAGTGATTTATCTTTTTAAATTTACAAGTCAGAAAGACAACACATGGGGCTTCTCTGGTGGCACAGTGGTTAAGAATCCACCTGCCAATGCAGGGGACACGGGTTCGAGCCCTGGTCCGGGAAGATCCCATATGCCGTGGAGCAACTAAGCCTGTGCGCCACAACTACTGAGCCCACATGCTGCAACTACTGAAGCCCGCGTGCCTAGAGCCCGTGCTCCGCAACAAGAGAAGCCACTGCACTGAGAAGCCTGTGCACTGCAACGAACAGTAGCCCCCACTCACTGCAACTAGAGACAGCCCGCGTGTAGTAACAAAGACCCAATGCACCAAAAAATAAAATAAAAGTAAATTTATTAAAAAAAAAAAAAAAAAAAAAGGACAACACGCAACTGTCATTTAGAATTGAATACTTTTTTTTTTTTTTTTTTTTTTGCGGTACGCGGGCCTCTCACTGTTGTGGCCTCTCCCGTTGCGGAGCACAGGCTCCGGACGCGCAAGCTCAGCGGCCATGGCTCACGGGCGCAGCCGCTCCGCGGCATGTGGGATCTTCCCGGACCGGGGCACGAACCCGCATCCCCTGCATCGGCAGGTGGATTCTCAACCACTGCACCACCAGGGAAGTCCAGAATTGAATACATTTTTAAATCTTCATCAAGCTGATCTGAGAGGGATTCACTTCTCACTCCAGTGTATGCCAAAAACTGAGAACAATAATAGCAATAACAAAACAATTTCTACTGAGCACGTACTATATGTAAGGCATTGTTCTAAACGTGTTCCATGTGCTGAGTAATCTAAACCCCAAAATCCCTGTGAGGAAGTACCTTACATGATGGGAAAAGTTAGCACTATCTACAGTTTTAGGCCCTGAAACATTCTCATAAAGATTAGTTAATGTGTTCTGAGTATTAACAGGGAACAGGATACAGTATAAAAATTTCAACTCCTGAATTAAGATACTCACAAAGAAATTTAAGGATGTACTATAGGAAAGAAATAGTAATTGGACTTTAAAGAAGATTTTTAATGAGGAGAAGAAAATTTGGCGGATGAAGAATGTGGAAATTTTAGAGCTGAGTCAGATTTGGCCCAGAAGAAGAATTCACAAGAAAAAGGATATTGAAAGGAATGGAGAAAATCTGGTAGAGGATAGAGACTCATCTTTAAAATAAAGCCAAAGCATAATCCGGGTTCTGTTGCTGTGTTTTTTGTTTTGGGGGGTTATTTGTCATTCTATAACTTGAGCTATTCACAAAGGCAGTGTGGGTAGAAAAAAGGGTTCTAGACAGAGGGTCCAAAAAACTGAGTTTTCACCTTTACTCTGTCATTTATGACATTTATGGCTGTGTGACATTTTACAAGTAATTCTTCTCTGAGCTCTATTTCCTCACTCGTAAAATAGGGGCAATGAGAGGTAAGTATTGTTGTGAATATTAAATAGATAATATCCTTTTAAAAGTGTAAAATGCTATACAGATGAAAGATATCATTTGCATTAGTTTCAGGTTCAGTCACTGAACATTATTCTTCCTTTTCTTGATGTTTTTTCTTGCTGGCATAACAAAGTATCTTGGCATCAGCTTAGAATTCAACTATGCTAAGCTTTTGAAATTCTTAAGTAGAAAGGCAGTTAGATGACAGAAAGGGAAAGTGTTTCTGAGCCTGGAGCAGGACTGAATTCCTGAGCCCACATTTCAACAACCCCTATACTCAGGTTAACAAGCCCCAAGTTAATAGAATTGTTCAGCCAACCCAGTCCATTGCTCATCAGGGAATCTATCCTTTGTGGACAGCTCCGGGCAAGGGATAAGCCTGATCTTGGAATCAGACACAACGGAACAACAGATAATACAAATGACCAACTGAACAAGACTATATTGTGGTAAGAGATAGTCTATTTTCTGATCACAGTATATATATCTTGGAGAAGTTTAGGTTAACGGAACGTTACTGTATATATCGTAGGTCTAACCCTCTTCCTCACCACCCTGTCCTGATGAACTCAGCTGTAACAGTGTCCGGAGGTTTGGTATTACACAACAGCGAGCAGGGGAAGGAGAGGCGGCCAGTCTGTGCCTCAGAGTTAGGGTGGTGGTGGCTGGAATCAGTGGAAAAATATCATACTTTGTGCCCAAGGGAGTGCCATTACCCCAGAGCCAGAGGCAATGGCAGAAAATCATGTAATGTATCCACTGGGGCAGAACAAAAGCCTGAGCCAAGATCTGGAGTAAAACAGGACAGAAGAACTGAGCCAATGAGGCAGGAAACCAGCCCAACAGAATTATGATTTGCTGTGCTGACATTCAGTGTAGATTCACTAAAGGAAGGTACAATTAAAGAGTGTATAACTAGAGTGAGTATAATACATACATGTATATTTATTATTATTGTTGTTTTCACTTGGTTTTTTTTTTTCTAACATTTTGAATAAACACCTCCATACATAAAACATTTCAAGACATAATTAATTATGGATTATTGATTATGGGGACACCAGCATCAGGCACCATCACAGCAACATCACTCTGACCACCAGCTGTGATGCTGAACCTTAGGATTGTGACAGTCTTTTGAGTTTTCTAGTTGTTTGGATTGTGAGCAATCAAGAGTCTATGCAACATTTTCCAACTTACCGATTTAGAAAATTCATGAATCACAAAAAGTAAATAAAAAGTCAGTGCCAACAAAGGAAAATCACAAAGGCACAGACAGTAAAATATTAGGAGGAATGACATTTATTCCAGTAGCTGCGTAGAAAATCAACTAACAGTTTGGACAAGTGAATTGAAGTGAAATACAATGAAAACCTGGGAAAAAGATAACTGACTCCTGGAGAATGGTTAATTAAACCTGGGAGGAAAGACAAAGTCAAGGTGAATGATCAGAATATTTGCTATAGATGCTGCTTAAAACTTTGATTTCGAATCTTGAAATTTTCACTGATGAGGTGTAATATACCCCTAAATTCTAATCATGTCCACAGGTTATAAATAGATATAAAAACTTGACGAAATGTTTTAAAACAACATATAACGTGATAGTTTTGAAAAATGGAATGGGAGACAGAAATTGAAACATGGAGAAAAAAAATAATGCTCATTTGTCATAAATTCTGAAATTTATACCTACTATTCCTTTCCTTAGGTAAAGGTCAAGGGGGATAGTAAAACCTAGAGAGGTGGATGGCTTAAATTCTTCAGGGAAGCATAGGTTCAGACGTGTTATGTGGAGGAGCTGGGGTCTCATATAAAAACTACTGCACTGTGCAATGTCATCTAACATTGATAATGTATGTCAGAGTGTCTTGGTCTCTTAACAAAAAGGATTGTGGGATGTTATGTGATTTTATGTTGCTGACAGCAGCCCTTGCCTTACCTTGAATCCATGACTTTAGATAATCTGGATGTCAACATGTTTTCCCGAAAGGGAGAAAAAAAAAACTGTGACACTTTTCAAAGTATGTAGGAGAAAACCAAGGTGAATGTGGATAACTAACTCTTGGGATTTTTATGATAAAATTTAAAATAAAATTGATGACTTCTTTCTAGAGTTTATAAAAACTTACGCCAAAATAATAATAATAGTAATAATAATAATAATACAAGGATGTTGAATATAATGAAATATGGTACGATAAGAAAAATGAGGTATTTAGGACTTCTGCCCATTTTTGGATTGGGTTTTTTTTTTTTTTTTTAATTGAGCTGCATGAGCTGCTTGTAAATTTTGGAGATTAATCCTTTGTCAGTTGCTTCATTTGCAAATATTTTCTCCCATTCTGAGGATTGTCTTTTGGTCTTGTTTATGTTCCTTTGCTGTGCAAAAGCTTTGAAGTTTCATTAGGTCCCATTTGTTTATTTTTGTTTTTACTTCCATTTCTCTAGGAGGTGGGTCAAAAAGGATCTTGCTGTGATTTATGTCACAGAGTGTTCTGCCTGTTTTCCTCTAAGAGTTTGATAGTGTCTGGCCTTACATTTAGGTCTTTAATCCATTTTGAGTTTATTTTTGTGCATGGTGTTAGGGAGTGTTCTAATTTCATACTTTTACATGTACCTGTCCAGGTTTCCCAGCACCACTTACTGAAGAGGCTGTCTTTTCTCCATTGTATATTCTTGCCTCCTTTATCAAAGATAAGGTGACATATGTGCATGGGTTTATCTCTGGGCTTTCTATCCTGTTCCATTGATCTATATTTCTGTTTTTGTGCCAGTACCATACTGTCTTGATTACTGTAGCTTTTTAGTATAGTCTGAAGTCAGGGAGGCTGATTCCTCCAGCTCCATTTTTCTTTCTCAAGATTGCTTTGGCTATTCGGGGTCCTTTGTGTTTCCATACAAACTGTGAAATTTTTGGTTCTAGTTCTGTGAAAAATGCCAGTGGTAGTTTGATAGGGATTGCATTGAATCTGTAGATTGCTTTGGGTAGTAGAGTCATTTTCACAATGTTGATTCTTCCAATCCAAGAACATGGTACATCTCTCCATCTATTTATATCATCTTTAATTTCTTTCATCAGTGTCTTATAATTTTCTGCATACAGGTCTTTTGTCTCCTTAGGTAGGTTTATTCCTATATATTTTATTCTTTTTGTTGCAATGGTAAATGGGAGTGTTTTCTTAATTTCACTTTCAGATTTTTCATCATTAGTGTATAGGAATGCCAGAGATTTCTGTGCATTAATTTTGCATCCTGCTACTTTACCAAATTCATTGATTAGCTCTAGCAGTTTTCTGGTAGCATCTTTAGGATTCTCTATGTATAGTATCATGTCATCTACAAACAGTTCTCCAAAGAAGATATACAGATTGCCAACAAACACATGAAAGAATGCTCAACATCATTAGTCATTAGAGAAATGCAAATCAAAACTACAGTGAGGTATCATCTCACACCAGTCAGAATGGCCATCATCAAAAACTCTAGAAACAATAAATGCTGAAGAGGATGTGGAGAAAAGGGAACCCTCCTGCACTGTTGGTGGGAATGTAAATTGATACAGCCACTATGGAGAACAGTATGGAGGTTCCCTAAAAAACTAAAAATAGAATTACCATATGATCCAGCAATCCCACTACTGGGCATATACCCTGAGAAAACCATAATTCAAAAAGAGTCATGTACCAAAATGTTCATTGCAGCTCCATTTACAATAGCCAGGACATGGAAGCAACCTAAGTGTCCATCAACAGATGAATGGATAAAGAAGATGTGGCACATATATACAATGGAATATTACTCAGCCATAAAAAGAAATGAAATTGAGTTATTTGTAGCGAGGTGGATGGACCTAGAGTCTGTCATACAGAGTGAAGTAAGTCAGAAAAAGAAAGACAAATACCGTATGCTAACACATATATATGGAATCTAAGGAAAAAAAAAAAAAGGTTATGAAGAACCTAGAGGTAAGACGGGAATAAAGACACAGACCTACTACAGAATGGACTTGTGGATATGGGGAGGGGGAAGGGTAAGCTGGGACGAAGTGAGAGAGTGGCATGGACATATATATACACTACCAAACATAAGGTAGATAGCTAGTGGGAAGCAGCCGCATAGCACAGGGATATCAGCTTGGGGCTTTGTGACTGCCTGGAGGGGTGGGATGGGGAGGGTGGGAGGGAGGGAGATGCAAGAGGGAAGAGATATGGGAACATATGTATATGTATAACTGATTCACTTTGTTATGAAGCAGAAACTAACACACCATTGTAAAGCAATCATACTCCAATAAAGATGTTAAAAGAAAAAATAAGGTATATGGATGAGCAAGTGGGTATGTTAATTAGCTTGATGACAGTAAAAAAAAAAAAAAAGAAAATGAGGTATTAATCAACATGATTTTTCTCTCACTCATTGTCTGCCCCTCTAACCACCCTCCTGCTTTTAGGCTCAGATGTGGATTCCTGTTTGGTCCATTGGGAGATTGTGAAAAATTTGCTGGCTATCAAACAAGACATCTTAATTTTTAAACTTAAATTTTAAAAAGCAGATTTAAGAGGCAGACAAAAGTGATGAGGGGAAGAAAAAGGAATTCTGTCTGTTCTTTCTGCCCTCCCCATACAGAGATGAGAAGGGTAGGAAGGAAGGGTTGAAGAGTTAGGCGTAAGCCTGGGGAGCCCTACTCCTCCCACATCCTCAGATGGAGTGCAGAGTTGGGCAAGGGCACCACACAAACATAACCATCTTTTCAAGTATCTTCTTTCTCCTTTCACTCCCTTTAAGTTTGATGATCCACAAGTGGAGAACCTGTGCCTTCTTGAATCTGAGCAGAACCCTGCAGGGCCCCTCCAAGTACAAAGGTCCCTCCGTGTCCCCTACCTCTTGTTTGTAGAAAAGCTGAGGTATCCCAGGCTTCCCCTGAGTCACAAAAGAGCAGGCTCAAGCAGTTAATGATTAGGACAATACAGTCACAGAATCTTAAATTCCTGTCTGATGCACATTCCTGAGTTGTTTTACAGATACTATAACTGCCACTAGAGGGAAAAAGCTAACTGCATGATGACCAGGCTACAGCTATGACATAAGCTGCTCCCTCTTGAGCAGCACTGAATCTATGGCTAGCACAATTCCAAGAACTGGCTTCAAGAGAATGGGATTAACGCTATTGCTCATAATAATCTGCATCTTTGTGGGCATCAAAATAACTGTGGCTTGTTCTGACCATATATGTAAGCGGGCAACTAAAGCTGTCAGCAGAGAGATGCTGCAGACCCATGTCGACATCTTCCACTCTAAGAATATGGTGCCCTATGTCAGCATGAAGAAGTTACAGAAGATGAACCTTCACCCCTAATCCCATAGAAATGGAATCATGTCTGACAGTGGGGATTTATAAACAGCTCTTTGCAGGAAGCAGCTCTTTGCAGGAGGCCCTTTGCCTTGTCACTTTAGTAAAGCTATATCTTAGCTAATTTTTTTAAAAAATATATTTATTTATTTATATTTTGACTGTGTTGGGTCTTCGTTGCTGTGCGTAGTCTTTGTCTGGTTGTGGCGAGCGGGGGCTACTCTTCGTTGTGGCTTCTCAGTGTGGTGGCTTCTCTTGTTGCAGAGCATGGTCTCTAGGCATGCGGGCTTCAGTAGTTGTGGCTCATGGGCTCTAGAGCGCAGGCTCAGTAGTTGTGGCACACGGGCTTAGGTGCTCCATGGCAATGTGGGATCTTCCTGGACCAGAGATCAAACCCATGTCCCTTGCATTGGCAGGCAAGTTCTTAACCACTGTGCCACCAGGGAAGTCCCTATCTTAACATTTACATGAGATGCCCCCATGCTTAACTTACCTCTGGCCCAAGCACACCTTTCAAATATTTTGCTCACACAATGCCTCGCATAACCTGTTGATCCTTTTCTTAGATTAAAGAAGTAGAAATGAAGAATAAGTGATTAACAGATCTTTTCCCCAGCTTCCCCTTCAGTAATCTGGAGAGCAGACTGTGTGAACAAGATAGAATCTAAAAAAAGATCACAAGAAGTCAATCAGCTTGCACACAATGGGAGATGGTGAGAATCTGACCCCCTAACTTAATGATTTACTAAGATTATTTCCCTTTTCCCTTTAAAAACTTTCATGGCTGAGCAGAATCTTCAGAGTTGGTTCTGGGACATGAGTCTGCCTTCTCCCCAGGTTGCTGGCCTCCTGAATAAAGCAATCTTTTCCTTTTCCAACCAACACTGGCTTCTCGAGTATTGGCTTTCGAACGGCGAGCAGCTGAACCTGAGTTCAGTAGCATTCTGTTCTAGGTGAGGTCCAGGGAAACTGTAAGCTCCCCAGAAAAGAAAGCACCCACCCCCATCTGGTTGGTGAATCCAGTAAAGTAAAAAGATAGCAGGATAAAAATAAATTAAAAAAAGAAATATTCTCAGCTATTATGAAAAAAAAACAACAAAAAAAAAGATAGCAGGACAGTAGGCATGAGAAGGCTGAAGAAAGGTCCCCTGGTTTGAGTCTCACAACTGGACAAAGGGAGTTCATATTAGATGGGCACTCCCCCCTGGAAATCTGTTGAGTCCATGGTTACAACTCAGCAGACTGTCATCTGCAGGGAGTAGAGTTGGCCTCCTAGGACCATCTCTTTCCCCTTTGAAGGACTGTGATTTTTTTCCTGTGCTGAAGACCTGGCAAGTCAAACCAAGGCTGAGAAGTTGACACTTCTCTTTCTCCACTAGGGCA
Source organism: Stenella coeruleoalba (assembly GCF_951394435.1). Taxonomy (NCBI): domain Eukaryota; kingdom Metazoa; phylum Chordata; class Mammalia; order Artiodactyla; family Delphinidae; genus Stenella; species Stenella coeruleoalba. The sequence continues at coordinate 72,460,127 of NC_137158.1, forward strand.
GCATTGAGAGAGGGGGACAAAAAAGCAAACACCTTGGAATGACTGAGTTTACAAGCTTATGGTTGAAAAAGCCCTTAGTTTACCTGATGTGACAAGACTAATTTTCTACATCAGGTTCAAAAAAATGGAGGGTGGGCTTCAAGTCAGGAAATAATTTTAGCATTTGAAGATGAAGAAAGTTTCACTTCCTTGTACACTGTGAACTTTGTGCCTGCTGCTATTATAATCATGCTTTAAATAAGCTCTTTTGGGGATCTCTGTCCATTTCCCAAATATCCTCCTGGATAATTATTTGGCTGCCATCAAAGCAGCAATCTGAGTTGTATGGCAGCCAAGAAAATCTCAGATCCTACGAGTGCTAATTGGACATAACAATTCATGCTCAGGGGCATCAGGCAAAATGGACTTTACTCTGCCAGAATTGTTTTGGCTTCCATTTTTTGGTTAGCCTCAATCTCTCATTCAAAGTTTTCTGACCCCTGAAGCTACTTTCCTGGCAAATAGCACCCAATTCTCCACCCAGGTATAAGAAATGCTCATTCCACTGGATCTGCAGAGGCCAAGGCTTCCTATGGGAGAACATGAGGGTTTGCAGCTGGGCAGAGTTTTGTGCTTCTCTGAAACTTGATCACTTTAGAATTAATAAGAGCAAGTACGAGAATTAATTCACAAGGAACTAGAAGTCATAAACATTAGACAATAATATTCTGGCATATGATCTTTCTATTTAAAAAATACTATAAATATAAATCACAGCTTGTAAATCAAGTTACTGAGAAACAAATGGGTCAGTGATATAACTCTAGATTTAACTGATTAAAATTTGCAAACTTTTAGTTCTTAAATTACAAAATGGAGGCCCAAATAATCACCTCTGCCTGATCTCTGTAGTAGATGTTTTGGTAATGAAGGAATGTTTGGGAAAAAAGGAAATTAGTTAGATTGAATCTTCAAACAACTCTTGAAGATTTCAACTTTTTTCCTCTATATACAAAGTTTGAAACAGAGAAAATGACCTGAAGAGAACACTACATCGGTCATTTAGAACTCTGAATAAGTCAAAGTTCTTTGATTTGAAACATACTTATATTTTTCCTGCAAGAGATTAGTGTGCAATGTACTAACAAACAAAACTTACATTTCTATTACCTTTTTCTTTTTTCTTTTTTTTGGTTTTGGCTTGTTGGCATTTACTATTTTATTTGATCTCTATAGCATGTCTTATCTTTTCCCCATTTCACAAAGGGACATTCATAACCTGAGGGGTTAAGTGATGTGCTAAAGGGTTATTTGGCTTTTATAGGAGAAACCAGAAGGAACTCCTGCCTTCCGGCCCAGAGCCCATTGATTCATTCTATCTCAGTCAACTGTTCTATGCCCCAGGGGCACAGGAGAGATGAAAACAAAGTCCCTTACAAATAAATGGATAGTGTGTCAGGTAATGGGCTTGGCTCTGCCAGGACTGTTTTGGCTTCTATTTTGGGGTGAGCCCCACTCCCTCATTCCAAATTCTATGACCCCTAAAGCTACTTTTCAGGTGAATAGCACTCCAATTCTCCACTCAGGTGTAAGAAACACTCATTCCATTATATCTGGAGATGCCAAGGCTTTCTGTGGGAGAAGATGAGGGTTTACAGCTAGATAGAGTTTTGTGCTACTCTAAAACTTGATCACTTTAGAATTAGTAAGAGAAAATATTAGAATTAATTCACAAGGAACTAGAAGTCCCTTACAAAAAGGTGGAAAAATAAGACAGGGTAAGGGGTCTGGAGTGCAGATGGGAAGTACCAGGGTGGTGCGTGCGTGCGTGCGTGTGTGTGTGTGTGTGTGTGTGTGTGTGTGTGTGTGTGTGTTTGGGAGGGAGGGAGGGGGTAAAATGTGGAAATGGATCACACAAATATCTGGGGAAAGAGAAATATTGGCCAGAGGTCAGAGGTTGGCTAAATTCAGCCCACTACCTGTCTATGTAAATAAAGTTTTATTGGCACACAGCCACACTCTGAGGTTAATTGTCTATGGTGGCTTTTGTGCTATATTGGCAGTGTTGAGTCATTGTGACTGAAGCTGTATGTGATCCGTAGAACTGAAAATATTTACTCTCTGGCCCATTAAAGAAAACATTTGCTGACTCCTGGTTTATGCAGAAGGAATAACAAAGGCAAAGCCCTAAGGCACAAGTGCGCCTGTTGTGTTCAAGGAATAGCAAGAAAGCAAGTGTGGCTAAGGTGAGTGAACCCGTGGAGCCTGAGAGGAGATAAGGATGAAGAGAGTGGGACAGGACCCTGCAGGGCCTTTACAGGACACTGTATAGAACTTTGACCTTTACTCAGAGTGAGACAGGAAACCACTGGAGGAGGCTGAGTACAGAACAGACATAACCAGACTTACATTTTAAATTGATCACTCTTTTTAGAATAGATGAGAGGGGGTTAGTTTGGTATATACTGTAATAATCCAGAAGAAAAATTATTCAGGCCTGGACTAAAACATGAAGGTGGAAGTTGTGAGAATTTGTCAAATTCTTAATATATGAATATCTTGAAAAGATAGTGCTGATGAGATTTCCTGGTAAACTTGAAATAGAGATATATGGGGTGTGTGTGTGTGTGTGTGTGTGTGTGTGTGTGTGTGTGTGTGGCGGGGGAGGCTTGGGAAGTAGGTGGTCCCAGTTTACTTTTATGGGCCTGCACATCTGGGAGGACAGTGACCATGAACAGATGAAAGGAAGATTGTTGGGGGTGTAAGGTATAGCTTGTGGTTGGAAGTGAAGAATTCAGCTTGGACAGTAAAATTGTAGATGCCTTTTGGATAACCAAGTGGAGATGTCAAAGAGGCATATATGAATCACATCCGGAGTTCAGGGGAAAGGTTTGAAACAGGCATACAAATTTGGGAGTCATCAACGTTTAGATAACATTGAAGTCACAAGAACAGAATAAGATCACCTAGAGAGTTAGCTACAGATGTCACAGAGAATGACTTTAATAGCTACCATTTAATTTCAATGCATGTGACAGGTTTTGAGCTAGGAACTTTATACTTTTTGTCTCTCATCTTACAACCCTCTACTTGGGTTGTATTTTACACATGAGGAAATGAACACTTAAGTGACTAGTCTGACACTACCTAGTTAGTGACAGAATCCAGGTATGCCTGCCTCAGTGGTAGAGTCCTCTCTTCTCTGCCAGGACATAAGGAATAGAAATACAAGAGTGAGCATCAGCTCTGCGTATCTGAATAGTTAAAAGAAGCAGCAGAGCTTCCCAAGTAGGTTACCCATTAACACGACATTATCACCAGATGGGTACCTCTGCTCTAAGTTTCAACTGTAGTGAGACGCTTCTTTAAGGAAACCACTAGGCTGGTGAACTGTGATAATGCTATCATGGAACTTCCTTCTCAATTTCCTGAATTTAACAAACTCTCTCATCATGAATAAGCAGAACATTTCTCATTTAAGAGCAGATTAAGAGGTGGACACTGCAGAGGAATTTATGCATCGATGTCATGCACTGCATTGTAGGCAAACTACAGGTTACTAAGGTTAGATGCTGTTACAGGATGCTGGACAAATCCTTGATTAAGTCAGAGGAAACAAACCTCGTGACTGAAAACTGCATATGAATCATTTGAAACAGCACAGAGACAGAGAATATTACTAGCAATAGATGTGACCCAAGATGTTACTAAAATCCTTATAGTGTTGCTTTCATCCTCACAAAGTAAAAGTTTCTTGTTTCACTGATAGTCTCAGACTTGATCTTGTTTCCACTGGCCTCTCAAAAGTGCAGTCATTCAACCTGCTAAAAAAATGTGGAGCAAAGAAAAGCCTGTTATCCTCCTTCCCTGTCTTCCTACAGGCCTGGGCTGAAAGGAGTCATCACTTATTTTATGCCTACAAAAATCAAAAGAGGCTCATCTCTCCACGTTGAAGGGTAAATAGGAACTAACCTGTGTGCATAAGTGAGAACTTCCACTTACCCCAGTAAGGGAGCCACACCTTGGGGTTACACCCTAGTTACAGTTATGAGGAAACCAAGGAAGGGAAGTTGCGTTTGGGGCCTGCTGAACAAGATTAAGTCTTGGTGGAAATATTTAGGTCACGCTGGTCTGGACAAAACGTAGTGGGAGTAGTTGGAGGTTTTGGATGAATAATAGAGGAGTGATTCCAGTGTCTTTCCTCCTCCACCTTCATGTTTCCCAACCCCAGGTGCTGCTTCCATGGTAGCCCATCCTCTGGAGCAAGGTACCATGACGAGGAGTACATACCCAAAGGGAGAGCGTTATTAGTATGGAGACTTTGAAATGATATAAGGTAATAATCCTCAGGAGAATCAAAAGATGCTTTTGACATTGATGCTTGTTACTCCTTTTAGGGATTTTGCTTCTTTATCAGTGTATTGCCATCTTATTGAGTGCCACAAGCAAGTTGGGTCGTGTTTGTATTTCCCACAACACCCAGCAAAGTAGCTGTCACCCAGTGGGCACAGCAAATGTTTGCGGAATGGAATACTAATCATCACCCTGCTGGCAGGTACACATAAGCAGCAGGATTCAGATTCCTGATCCTCTGTTTTTGAAACTGTACTAGTACAGCACACTTCTGTTTCACTCTTACTTTATAGACTTTAGACATTTTGTGTCCCCAACATCATGATTATTATCTCTCTGGATGTATTTATGAGCCAGGAACAAATAGAACTAAACCACTCAAGTGTACCTAGTCACATTTCTTGTCCCTTCCCTGTGAAGAGTATTCTTTGTGCTTCTGGGCTCTTCACTCTTTTTTTTTTCTTTTTCCTGATTAACTGAGAATATTAGCTGAGTGTCAGAGAGAGGGGATTGAGGCTGCTACACAAGAAAGTATATAGAGAAGAAAATGTCAAGAGGTTTGAGGAGGGGGAATTCAGAGATAGTGAGTAAGCTATCCAGCAAAGGCTGGGCTTTCTAAGGAGAGAGGGATCTGGGGTATTGGAAAAACTGCCATGAGGTGGGGAAGAGTTGGGGGGGGGGTTATAAATAGGTGAAGAGAATTCTGGGGCAGTCGTCCTAAGTATTTCATCATCCTTCAAAGGTTATCTTAAGAATCATTCAAGAAAGATCTAAATGGTTCCCCAAGGCTTTGGGAGCTAGGGGTGTGTGTGTGTGTGTGTGTGTGTGTGTGTGTGTGTGTGTGTGTGAGAGAGAGAGAGAGAGAGAGAGAGAGTTATTGTGCTGAGAATTAAAAGGCTCAGTTTTATTTGGGGTACAGTTAATATCTTGTATACTGACTTTAGTAGCATTTTGGTTTACTAACATGTTAGTAGGTTATTTAACAGAGATTTTTCATTAAAAATTGCATGCCTGAAGGAACTTAGTTTGTGTCATTGGTCATAGAACCAGGAACAGGACAGTGGCCACTGGAGGTAGAATTGTGACCACAGGTGTATGAAAATAGAATAACAGGGTAATATAAAAAGAGCAGATGACAAGGAGGCCAGAGGTTACCTAAAAGTTGAACTTGTTTGACCCAGAGTTGAGGGAAGCAGATACTACAACTACAGATTTGTAGGCACATGGTTGTTGGACTAAGTGTGTGGTGTTTATTAAAAACACAGTCAAGGAGTCCATTCTGAGTTTAAAGCTAGACACCTGGTCCTATTTTGAGGAGCTCCATCTCTTGTATTGAGACTACGCTTACCCATCTTCTATATACATCCTCCCACACTTAGTAAGTATCCCTTGCATATTTTCATTGTTGGTATTATTCTCTTGACTCTTGATGGGTCCTTGGAGAGAGGGTTGCTCCCACTCTCCTTATGTTAAGGTTTCTGCTTTGATTCCTTGTGATATCTCAGGTCTTTAGGATTAACCAGAGAGAAAGGAGAGTTGGCATCTAAGAGTTCTACAGCCAGATGGCTGAGGCATGTGACACAGCTGTGTCTAGCCTCAGCGCCAGAGACGGAAGGCCCTGTCCTATCAGCCAACCGCACCTGACACCATCTCACTGGGCTGCCGTGTCAAGTGATTCTCTCTGAGGGAAAGAGGGTTCAGTTCTCTGTTAGCATGCTTGCACTTGACTATTGACCTGTGTGCTGAGTAGCGTTTAATTTTTTTTTTTAAAGTGTGGCCTGACAATTCCCTCAGAATCACACTTGGTGTGCTTGACCTCCCCTAAGGAATACTTTTCAGAAGTATTATCATATACAATTTATTCTCTTTTGTGTGTGTATGTTGGGTGGGGCATATTTGGAGACAGGGGACAGCTGGGGTGGAGAAGAAGGGAGCACTGGGGTTGGGGGTGGAACATAATATTAACTTTAACAGCTTTTCAAAGCTTATTCAGTTTCCACAGTATACTAAATGTATATTATACAGTGTATATTCAATATTATACACAGTATAATTAAATTTGTACTTCATTAATTGCATAAAGTACAAACTTTGTCATTAGCTCTTAGTCCACAAATCAAATATAAGAAGTCATTTACAACAAGATTTAAATCCTAAAATAAGATACTGAAATTAAAAATTGTGGGAGCGTTATTCCTCACCTCAAATATGGTCCCCGTTGTAGGAATATTGTTCCCATTGTAGAAAGAGAATTTGAAATATTTGAGAATTTACTGAGGAAATCCTGATTGCCCAGTTTCTAAGTTTTAAGAATCTGACAGTATTTTTCACTTATATTACTGAATGCCTCATATCTTACGCTTAAATGCTCATTTGGTTCAATTTGTTTTGTTTTGCACTTCTGGAATTTTCTCTTCCCTTTAATTTATTGACTTTTGCTAGGCATTTTTGTATTTAGTTTAATGATACTCTTACAAATAATATTAAATAGTGATAGAGGTAATCTATGGAATAATGAAGGCTCATTAACATCTGCCTAATCAATTTTTCTAAAAGGCTAGAGCTTGACAAAGAAGATCACAACGTAGTGAATCCTGTTTTTTCCCAGACAAGGCTTGTTTATTTAGCTGATAATATTTGTCGAGTCCACTCAGGTACGAATGGTAACTGGAGATTATCCAGGAGTCATAAATGTGGAAATTACATTGTAACGTCACTCTTCTAAATGCTCAGGCCAAAAATGGGGGCATCATCCTTGCCTCTTCTCTTTCTCTGATACCCACCCTCCTGTCAGCAAATCCTCTTGGCTCTACCATTAAAATATAGTACAGAGTCTGACCCTTTCTCACCACATACCATTCCACTCTAAGCCACCATTTCCTTGCTGGATCACTGCAGTAGCCTCCTAACTGTAGGGAGAATTGTGAGTATAAGGTAAAAATGACAGTGAAAGAAGGCTACAATATCTCTACACTCCTTTACATTTTGGGCAGGTCGGGGCTAAATTTCTGGCAGAATATTTGATTGCAAGAACAAGCAACCTATTCAAACTCATTTACACAAAGAAGGAAAGAAAGTGTTGCCAGATTTCACAAGTAATAAAGACTGGGAACTGGAAAGTCAGGAATGGAGACTTTTCTCTCTACCTCACTAGACTCACTTCTCTGTGTGTAGTTTGTGTGTCTGGTCTGTTCTCCTGGGTTCCATAGACATCTGCGCACTCTCAGCTTTAATCCCAGCTCTGCATGATTTTCTAGTTGAAACTGATTAGCATCTTTATGACTCAATGCCAGATTCCCAGAAGAAGATGATCTCCCGGGTTGGCTTATTTCAGGTGTTTGCCTTTGATCCAATCAGTTTAGACCAAGACATATGGTCACTGGATCAAAACACAGTTGCCCAGTTCCAGCATTTCAGCAGGGCCTAGGGGACCCGTTCAGAAAACGGGTCATGAACTAGGCAAACTAACATCTCTACTGCAATTTACGGATAATTTAAATTCAATATTCTGTTAAATGCTGTAGTGAATCAATTATTGTCATGCATACATCCTTTGGGACTCAATAAATGAAAATTAAGTTGATATAAATGAATGCTAGCAGGTGAGGTACAGTTGGTCTACCTTGCAGAAAGCTTTCGCCAATAACATAATTTCTTTTAAAAATATTTATTTTTAGTTTCTACTTTATTCCTCTCAGTCAGCATCCATCTGCCCCTGTGAGACCAATAACAGAGACTTTGTTAGCCTGGGAGCCTTTAAACAAAATAATGAAGATCGGCAGATCGTTATGGGAATGTTATGGATTCTTAGTCTTTGGCCTTTCATACCAAATAATTTAGTGAGCTGCCTTTTTGTGTGTCAATTTTCTTTTGCATTTTAATTTTCATTGTATTAACTAACTATTGTTTAGAGCTGTCCTGACTCAGCTAAATGTAATATAGCTATTTATAACTTGTCAGTGGTATATATTATTATGCCATCATCTCCTGGTCCATTCTTCAAAATGCTCGGGCCAAAAATGGGGGCATCATCCTTGCCTCTTTCCTTTCTCTGATACCCACCCTCCTGTCAGCAAATCCTCTTGGCTCTACCATTAAAATATAGTCCAGAGTCTGACCCTTTCTCACCACATACCATTCCACTCTAAGCCACCATTTCCTTGCTGGATCACTGCAGTAGCCTCCTAACTGTAGGGAGAATTGTGAGTATAAGATAAAAATGACAGTGAAAGAAGGCTCCAATATCAGGTAAGAAAGAATTCCATTTGGGAGAATGTCACTTACCCAAAGGCAGAAATCTATTAAATTGTTTTGAATCAGCACACTGATTCACTCATGAAAACAAAACAAAAATCAATAATAAAATTTTGTTGAGAGATTACTATGGGTAAATACTATGGGTATGCTATGTGCTAAATTTTAAAAGGAATAATACAAATTATTGAATTTTTAGTCATTTTATTTTAGACTTTAAATTCCTAATTAATTTTAATTCTAAATTAAAATCCTAATTTAAAAGTCAATTGATCAATTTAAACTGACAAGAAAAATCATGAGTTTGAGGATCCATTATTTTATCTTTGCCATCATAAAGGTAGATATTTGGGAGCATTGTTTTTCTTTTTTTACCTAACAGAATTCTGGATATGTCTCTGAGCTAGGAGAAGATAGACGGCAAGTTCACAAAGCTAACATACAGTAGCAGATACGCTCCATAGTCATCTTAAATTCTACGTTTCCTCTATGAACCAAAGTTTTGGGAATGCCACGATGAGTTCATAATCTGATGAGAGGGATGAGGTATGAAAATCAAAACAAAATTCCACAAGTCAAAAAGGCGGGACTGGCTTATATTGCTGATCTGGTGAAGTTCCTTTCACCCCAAGGACACTGATAGTAGTTTTTCCATTCTACTATGTGTAACTAATGTAATGCAAACTTTACATTTTTCCCTAGTTTATCCTCCAAAACCCTAGGAAGCAGGTAGTATTAATCTTATTTTTCACATGAGGAATCTGACCCTTAGGAACAGTAAGGAATTTGCCCGAGGTTGCCCACATTACCACGGTCTGGATCGAAATCCATGTCTGGCAGACAACAAAGCCTAGGATTTTTCCACTCTACCACAAGGCCTTTCAGCAAGAAATTGTCCCTTCTCCAAAGGGTTTCATAATCCAATGATGACAAATCATCCAACAGATTTATTTTCAAACTAGATGAAAAGGTGGATCATAATCTTCTGCGGGGAAGTGATCTCTCTGTTTTGCAATTTACCCCTATGGAGGCATTTGTATTTTTAAAAAGCTCCCCAGGTAATTATGATCACCTCCCAGCTGCCTTCCAATGCTCTTCTCCCTCCTCTTCACCTGGTCTCCTCCTCCTCACCTGGACTGAACTATGGTGAATTCACCATCGCGGGGCTTTTTCCGGCCAATTAATTTACCCTCTGCATTCCTCTTGCGTGATGCCATCAACGAGCTCATCACATCTATTCACAATTACTAATTTACATGAGGTTTGCCACCTTTTGACTAGGGAGCTTGTTGAAAGAGTTGCATTTTGCGTCTTCAGTACGTAGCACAATGTCTCACACTCAATAAAATGTGTTTCAGAGGACTAAACTGGTAAACAAAAATCCCAGAGCCACTTGGAAATAGCCTGAGAAAAATCTTCAAATCTGGTTTATCGCTCGTTACACCTAGTGAATTAACTTTGTAATTCAGTAAAAGTTAAAACACAAAACAATTTTCTAAGTTCCACGCGTAAGCCATCGCCCTTTGATGCGGAAGCTCCACAGACAACTACGTTTGCCGAAATCCCTGAGGCCCAGTCGTGGTTGGTTTGCTGACGATTCTTGAAAGCCTGTCACATCAACCAATACTGTGACGAAAATTTCCCTGCGCAGGGCAGTAGGCGGCCAATCACAAAGTAGAGGGCGGGCACTTCTGATTTGGCTTCAGAAAACCTTCAGTAGCTCAGAGCCCTCAGGGCTAGGGAGTTAGTAGCCTAGGAGAGTATCCTTCCTCTCCAGCCCCTCCCCACGAATTAGAGTTAGTCTTTATGCGCTTGCATACTTCTTTACGTCTTCCTTAGTTTCTACATCCTTCCTAATCAAGTACCTCTGCTTCCCATCCACCTTTCCTCGTTGAACTCACTCTCGGGAAAGGGTACCCGCATCATTAATCTCTCCTCCTTTTCAAACTTGAGACAGATATTTGTCTCTAAGCATCCAAGTGGGATTGTGACAGTGAAGCAGTGGAAAGGTTTGAGCGAAAACTTCATTCTTCCCTCCTTTCCCCTTGCAAGAGTGGAGAAGCTACTGGGGATTACTTAGTGGATAATCAGCATTACCGGGCGGATTGAAGGTCTGAGTGTCCGCGCTGTGTTTACTTCCACCCCCGCTCCCGCTCGCATCTCCACCCACGCTTGCGTGCGGACTGAATCCACGGCTGGCGTGTCACTGGTCGGGGCAAACACCCAGCCCTGGAGCCGTTTCCCTTTGGCATCCTCTTCCCATTCTAGCAGCTACCTGCCATTGGCCATGCTTTCATCCTACCAACAGTAACAGCTACAGGAAAGAATTCATTTTTCCCCTTCTAGGTTCATCTTTCCTGGTACCCTTTCTAAGTCTGTCATCCCCTTGCCACAGACATAACCGTTGTCTAGACGCTGTTTTTCAAAATCAAAATCCAAATCAATCCAAAACAAAGCCCATCAATAAAGCAACAACAATAATATTGCAGCCAGCAGCCGGGAGTGTGTGCCTCATTAAAGGGTGAGAATATAAACCCCCGCTTCAATGACCGATTTTGAAATAAAGGATTCCTGCTGCTTGTTAGTCATCAACATTTTTACTCTCCCAGCTGCAGGAAAAGCAGCTGCATCCTCTGGCAAGGCGATTGAGATGGGAGAAATTTAGCCACGGTCTGGGATTTTCGCAGAGGATAATTTAAGCCCCAGCTCCACTCCGGTGGCTGAGGAGGGGGTGGGTACGAGCGGTGCGCATGCTCAGCAGCCCGGCTCCGCCGAGGCCCAGCTGCCGCCACCGCCGCGGCCGGTGCTGTAACCGAGGCTGTCGCTGCTGCTCCGAGCGGGCGTTGGTGCCGTGTGCCGAGGCGCCCTGTCAGGCGAGAGGGAGCGGCCGGGCGGGAGCGCGGGCGGCGGCGGAGCCTGAGGTGGGCAGCCGGGGCTCTGAAGGAGCGAGGGCGGGCTGAGCCAGCCTCGGAGGAGCGAAGCGGAGAGCTCTGGGACCCACCCCGGGCGCCCTGCGTGCCATGGCCGGCGGGCAGAGGCGCTGAACGGCCGGGAGGCCGAGCGGCGGCGGCGGCGGCGGCGGACGGAGAACCGGCGATCCCCGGGAGGAGGAGAAGCAGGAGCGGGAGGAAGCGCCGAGGGACTGCGGGGCCCGGGTGGGCGGCGGGGCCGCGGGCCATGGACTCGGCGGCGGCGGGGGCGAGCCGGGGCGGCGGCGCGGCGCAGAGTCAGCCCGCCGCCAGGTGAGGCTAGGCGGAGCGGGCTCGGGGCGCCGCTGCCACTGCTGTGCCGCCGGGCCGCGGAGCGAGTCGGCGGCAGCGGCGGCGGCTCAAGTGGCGCCGCAGCAGCCGCGGCGAGCAGCGGCGGCCTCGGAGGAAGAGAGGTCGGCGCCCGGGGTTCTGGCGGCCGCGGTTCTCCCGTCGCAGTATATCCTGCTCGGATTATCTTTTGCTTCTCCCCAGCTGCCTCCTTCCCCTCACACTGACACTCTGTCCCACACCTCCGCGTCCTCGGTCGAAGCTGCCCTCGGCCCGGGCTGGTTTCCCCCCGCCTGCGGACGCCCCTTACCTCTCCTCCCGGGCTGCGGGGGACCCCGCCGAGACCATGAGGAAATTCAACATCAGGAAGGTGCTGGACGGCCTGACCGCCGGCTCGTCTTCGGCCTCGCAGCAGCAGCAGCTGCAGCAGCAGCACCCGCCTGGGAACCGGGAGCCCGAGATCCAGGAAACGCTCCAGTCCGAGCACTTTCAGCTGTGCAAGGTGAACGGAGCGCGCAGACCCGCGAAAATCGGGGTCGTTTTAGGGGCAACTCAGGCTTTACACACGAGTCGAGGGATAGAACGCCAATAATAATCATACCTCGAATAAAGGTCTCGCTCCTCTAGCACACTGTGCTTGGTGGGCTATTTTGGAGATTGACATCATCTTACTCCTTTTCGTTGATTTTCACGTGCGGCAGTCATTTCAAGGTTGCTTCTAACGTATTATACTGACCTTACTCTTATGGCTTTTATTTTCAAGCATTTTAATACATAATTCACTGACTTCCAAGTTTCCTTTGGGAACAGTGTCTAATGAATGTTGTTTATCAAAAAGCCAAACGTGTTCAACTAGATATTTGCTCATCACTTTTCCCTTAAAATGTGGTAGGAGGCTTAAAATATGAAATCATAGGGTCTTTCTATCATTTTGTTTGGTGAAAAAGTTAGAGCTGTGATTTTTGCCTATTAATGGCACGACAGTTGCCATAGCGGTCTGTAATTCAGAAAGAATGATGCAGCGAATTAATTCACCAGCTGCTCAATGAGAAATACAAACTTGTGTTGGTATTAATACCAGGCATTCATAAGTCAGAGTTTCTTAAAAGTGTGTGCATACTTTTTTGCCCCAGTGTCCTAAAATTATTAAGGATTTAATAGCAAAATGCAAAAATATATGCTGTGTTTATTTTCATTCTGTTACAGTTGCAAAATGATGAGATAGATGTTTGCTAATTGCTTTACTGAATCCTTAATTAGAGTAATTATGACAGCATTTCCTTAGAAGTACTTGTATTTAGCATCCAAATAAAGTAATGATGAAGTTAGCACACTTGAAAAAAAGCATGAATTGCATTTTTAAATGAATATACAGAATTTTTGACCACTGCAAACTTCAGTAATTTGTTCTCAGACATAATAGTATAGAATATTAAATTTTCTTCTAAAGCCTATCACTATGATGGAAAAGCAGAAATTAAGGTGTAACACTGGGATAGTGTTTTTGTTTTTTTGGTTTCAGATTCTATGTGCATAGGTTTTTGTTTGATGTAGACTTCATAGTTTTTTTTTTATAGCAGTGCATGTATATGTGTTTTGCATCAATTATAATTGCTTCTCGGTTCTAATACCTCTATTGACTTTTCTGTTTTAAAACTTTGCTTTCTGCCTTGGTTGCTGTGATGTCACTTGCCCATCCCTAGACTGTTCGCCATGGATTTCCCTATCAACCCTCAGCCTTGGCCTTTGATCCTGTACAGAAGATCCTGGCAGTGGGAACTCAGACTGGTGCTTTAAGGCTGTATCCTTTCATTTAATTTAATTTTATTTTTTAACTTTTACTGTATTCTCCCCAGTCCTTCTGTATTGCTGATTAGTTGCTTTTCCTGTTTAATGCCAAAGAAAAGGTATGATCAGGTATTATGTGAAATCATGTGGTTGTATCTCTCCCCATGATTATACTTGCATGCAGGTTGTATGTTGCTGTGATGTTTCTTAGCTCAATTTATAGTAGCTAAACACGTATCCACATAGAGTTCTAAAGTTTTGCTATAATAATTACTGTCTTTGCAAGGAAGTAGAAGTTTCTAAGGGGAAATATATCTGCTTATACTAGTGGTCTATTGAATGGACTATGTAGAGGATGAGGTTTAAAGACAATAGCACAAGGCACATTTTATTTGCTTTTTTAAAAATATTGTGCATGGTAGATGTTGAAATTATGACTTATTTATTCTAATGAATTAGAGGTTGAATTTGAATTTGTTTCTGACTTGTCCATCTAGAAAAATCATTAGAAAACAAATACAAGTTTTATATAAATAGTTATGAATTATTGCTATTTCTAAAAGTTTTAGAGCATTTTGTTAGTATAATGCAAATGGAGAAGTGTACTGTCTTGATAGTTTTCCCTTTGATGGTCTACGTTTGTTATGTATATGTAAATACTGTTAGGTTAGCTGTACTCTTAAGTATTAGTATAGAGGATTATTTTTCTTGGTTATGCATGAACTGTAATTGTTTTGTCATAGCATTTTTTTCCAAATACCTACTCATTCTTCAAGATAATTTTTTCAGTCTGAACAATGGAGAATACTTCACAATTCCTCTCAAACTATTTAACTTGAAATAAAATTGTGTTTACTTTTACTATGATATTTACCCATATTAACCTAAATGCCCTTAATTTTAAACTTAAACATAAAATTTTAAAAAGAAAATGCTTTGTTCATCCATCAGTAGGATATCTGCTTCCTACATATTATTGAAGTAACATGTTGGTAATAAATAGACGAAAACACTAGATGATAAGAAACACGGAGGAGCAGGAAACTTTACTCCCCACGTGTTAGATTTATCTGCTCCTGAGAAGGAGGAGGGGAGCCTGCATTTGAGTTAAACATGTGTCTTACCTTTTTTTATAATCTTTTAAAATCTTCATTTCAAAGTAGTGCTATACGTGGTATCAGGGTATTTTATTTGTGATTAGTGTGCTATGTTCAAAATGCTTATAAAAGTTTTCACTGAATTGTGTTACTAAGTGAAGTCTATCATTCATAGTAAATACCAGTAGTGCACTCATACCTGTAAAAATGGTAAAATCTGACCAAGCTAGATCTGAATCTGTGAATTTCTAAGACAGTATATCTAAATAGTTCTTACCCAAATATCTAGATAGTTGACACTAAAATATTTTTTACTTTAATTGTATAGATATTTTTATTCCGGTATCCAGTGATCAATACCTTCTAGTTTAGGGCTCCTATTTTAGTCTTGTGAAGACGGGAATAAAATTAATTTTGGTAGTGTGGGTGCTAAGTGTTCAGCAAAACCCCGTGTAGTGACAAAGTAGTGTGGTATTGGATCCAGATGGACTGTTTAGAATGAAAAGCCAATTTTTTTTTGTTCACAGCAAAAGAGTATCACCTCTGGACTAAAAGGGGGAAAAAAAGTTAAATTAAATCAACTATTTTTAGATTATTTTGGTTTTCTTTTAAGTGGGTTCAATTTTTACTATTTTCCCAGTTGAGACCCAGTGTGGTCTCAATTTTCTTACAGTACATAACTTTTTTCTTTTAACAGCCCGTCTGCTCCTTTTATAACTTAATATAATCATGAGTACCGCAAGCAAGGCTGATTTTATAAAATCAAATGTTTTTCTTAGACAAGACTTTTTACCCCTACTGCATTTGAGGAATTAGCATATTACACAAAGGGAGAAGTTAAAATTAAAATGTTAGTCCTAATGCTAACTGTCAAATGAAAAGGATCAAGTGTACGAAATCATCACTTATATGCCTTTTGCTTTTATACATTTTTTATAGTTAAATACTGTATGAAAAGTGAATCTGTAATTTACAGTTACACTGTAAATTTTTTTAGAACCTCTCTTATTGTACTTACAGTGAAGTTAGGAAACCAGTTTACCAAATACATTTTTATTTTACCTTTTTATGAGATTTATATGAACATTCCATAGTGATAAATTGGTTTGCCTACCAGTAATACCACTAGTCATTCCTTCTGTTAGGTTTAAGTAGGAGATAAGCTTATGAGCTTTATTATGGCTTTGATTTGTAGAAAATCTGAAGTAAAATAGAAATCTTTTTTTATTTTAAAGTAAAATAAAAATCTTTATCTAAAATAAGACTAAGATCTTTTTAGTTTTACATAATTTCCACATACGTGGCTTAAAATTTGTTAATTTCTCTGTTCTTTGTTTTGAAAGCTAGACAACTATGGTTTATTTCAAAGCTCCATATTGGTTTAATGTGCAGACTTAATAATAAGTCTCTTCTCTTGCCCTAGTTCTTTTATATTTTTCACTGTTGCATTTGGCTTCTTACAATCCTTCTCTTTATTTTCTTCTCATATTAGACTCTTGTAGTCTGTCATACATTTGTTCTAAAAGATGTCTTCAGAGCAGAAATATACTTGTAAATAAAGTCTTCTTTCATCTAACTGTCGAGCAGAGTAGGAGGTTTTCAAAAGTGGGACTGGGTTATTAGAATTTGAATTGCATGTCTAATTTAACGAATAGAATGTCTTCCTAAATGTTGGAGGACTATACTAAGTTATCTATTTTGAGGTTAGAAAAAAAATGATGAAGGATTTACATCTGACATCTAATGTTTGTAGACAAGAATTGTGAAAATCTGAATCCTTAAACAGTATCTAACAAATGATGAAGCAAGATAAATTTAATGTATTTCCTGCATTAACGTATAGCAAATGGCTGATGTCATTATAAACATGCCTTATGTTCAACCTTTTTGGCTTCTGGAGTGAATATGAGGTTGGAATGAACTTACTGATAGGAAGCAGGGAAGCATAATTTTATATGCCAAGTTGTACAGTAGTGATTTAATTATCTTAATTCTCCTCCTTTTGCCACGTAGAAATAGGTACAGTTTGGTTCTTCTGAGTAATCTAAGCATCAGAACTATTGAGATAAAGTAATCATCTATCCCCATAAGGAATAAGTAAAGGGGAGAAAAAAGGTTCTAAGTGAAGAATGAAGGCATTTCTAGTAATTCTGCTGTTGTCCTTATCTGGACTCCTGGTTTACTAGTATAATTTTGAATTGCTTCATAGTCTGTTGTAACTATGGGCTACCCTGATCTTATTTTAAGGTATTTTCGTCTAAACACAACAAGGTTGTTTTATGTATGAGTATTTCAAGGACTGTGCCAAAAAATGGACTTTCAAATTTACTTAATCTTTGTAAAAAATTGAGTTTTTAAGTATCACAATTATCAAAGGATCTCATTTATTGTCTTCCTGACTTGTGGAAAATATAGTAGGCAGTCTCTGCTTTGATAAGGCATGGGCTTGTCTTTTAAATTGCAGTGTAATTTTGCTGAATGCAGGCTTACAAAATGATTTCTGTACATTGGAGTTCATTTAACAAGCACTTGTTAAGAGTTAACATTCGATTATGAATTGTGGCCTTATTTCTTGTTCGTGTCTTGCCACTAAAGAATTATGTGTCCTTGAGTTAGTTTTTTCTTACTTTTAAAATGAAGGTGCTGTATTAGATGATTTCTTCGAGAAACAACTTTGTGATTCTAAGTAGCTATATATTGTTCTAGGTGAGTATGCAAAAGAAATGAAAATATGATTCTTATGTTCAAGGACTAGAACTAGATAAACATAATTGAAATAAGAGTTATTTAGGGTCTACTCACATAACACAAAGTCAGATTACAGGGAAGTTTATTGCGTTTAATGACACTTCTGCACATTAGTAGACGAGGCTTGAGAATGGCAGGGAAGGAGGAGTCGGAAAATTATTCTCGGCTAACAGTGTGGGCAAAAGTAGAGAAAAGGGATCATGGTAGTTTAGTGGAATACTAGAGACTGCTTGGAATTGTGATCCTAATTGAGTTGGAGGGAGAAATAAGGAACCAGTAGGTGGAAAACCTTGAGTGCTAGCCTGAGTTATCTGGGTGTTATTCAGTAAGGAATCATTGTAGGAATCATTATATAAGGAGATATGCTCTCAGGAAGACCTTGTGATTTTTAGGATGATTAATAATGCAGTGGTGTCATGGATGAAAAGAATAGAACCAAGGGAACCTTAATATGTAACTAAATCCATATGGGTAGTAAAGTGGATCCAAAGCAGGGGTAGTAGAATGGGAGCTGGAGAAGGACTTGATGACTTCTTTGTATCAGATCTTAGAGGGAGCAACTAAAGGTGGTGATAAAGTTTTCAAATACAGCACCGAGGCAATTACAAGACAGAAATGGAAAACTTGGTACAGAGTGTGGCAGAGTGATGTGGAGTTTGGATTTATGTAATCTTTTACTTTTATCCTATTGCCATTTCGAGAAGGTAGCCTAGACTGATTCTAGCTTGAGAATTTGATACGCTTTTACATTTGATTTCCTTTGGGTTGGTCCTCGGTGATTTCCTGGATTTTGTTATTGAATCGAAATAATTTAAAGTCACTGTTAGCTGTTTGGCTTTGTCCATTTATCCTTGGTCAGTGTCTCTCAGTAGTGCTAGTATTTGGGGCTGGATAATTCCGTGGGTTTGCCCAGCACATTGCAGGCTATTTAATATCCCTGGCTCCCACTTACTAAATGCCAGGGTTACCTCTGCTGTTAGTGTGGTAACCCACATGCCCTCTCACACTTCCAGGGGCTCCTGGTTGAGAACAACTACACTTTGTCCTAGTTCTTCACCAGTTAAGTAGGAATAATAACCCAACTAGTTCGTGAAGTGAGCGTCAGGATTAAATGCAATAATGTGTATGTTTTTAGGACCATGCAAGGACTGTTTTGGTGACTATTCAATATGATATTATTATAAATATGAGAGTTTTTCTATGGTTTTAATGTTCAGTTCTTTCATTCATTTATTTCAGCAAATACTTGCTGAGAAGCAGCTAGCTGCCAGGCTCTGTGTAGGAAGGCCTTAATTTCATTATTTTTGTAGCTGATGTAGTCAGTCTTCGAAGGAAAAGGTCTTAAAGTACTGTTTTTTTCTTCTTTAAAATGGTTGTGTTCTTTTCAACCACAAGTTTTAAGGATTGCTATTTAGATGTGATAAGATAATATGTGAAAGTTTGTTTCACATAGTAGGTGATAAATGATTCTGAAAGTTTGTTTCACATAGTAGGTGATAAATGATTGTTTAATGGCTTTGTACTATAAGATAGCTAGCATTGCAATGTTTGACTTGCTGCTTATTAATTTTATTTTATTGTAATTAACAAAACTGGAAAAAAGGTTTGGAAACAGATTTTTGTTCAAAGTAGTTAAAAATGAAACAGTTCAGCTAGAATTTAGCCAAATTTTTGTTACTCTTCTACCCCACCATCCTTTTTGTTCATAGAAGAACTCTAGTCATTTGAAATTCTAGCCGTAGAGGAAAAACGAGGACTTCAAAATACTTCTACTTCTCAACTCTTAGCTCCTCACTGAAGAGGACTTTGTATAAAAGGAAGAATGAGTACTGTGTCAGCTGTAGGTTATGATTCTCAGTGTGGATTACTGCAGCAAGGAGAATAGGCACATTTACTTTAGAAACTACCAGAAAAGGTGTCTGCCTGGAAGCAGTTTTTTTGCAATGAATTTCCTGTGGAGGGAAACAAGGTATGATGGAATCTAAATGGGATTGAGAAGGGATATGTTAATTACTGGGGAATCAAGTCTGTGCTTGGTAAGCCTTTTTACTTTAAGTAAAATGGGTTTTTATTTCTGCTAGGTATTCTTTGTTTTCCATTTGTTTTTTAGTATAATTTGCTTTTAAAACTATAACTTGACTGCCATCCTGACAGAAAAAGGTAAAGGAATGTTCGAAGAATTCCCTTATTAAAAGCTTGTGTTCTAGTCTTCAGACTAATTTTGGATAAGCCAACTAAAATCTCTAGGCTTTAGTTTCCTTTTCTGTAAAATGAGGAAATTGGGATCTGTGATTTCTAAGAGTCCTTCCGGCTCTAGGATCTTGAATTTTTTTCTGTGGAGGATTTGGGAATGCTCTGGACCATCTCTTGTCTATAGTTGTCTTCTGATTGGTTGTTCTGAGTATCTGTTAAAGAGGGTGAAGTGTTGGACTCAATCCCATTGTGGGTCCCTTTACTTTGTACCCGTTGCCTGCATTCATAATAAGTCAGCAGATGCACAGTTGTAAACTTTTATTTACAAAAGGGAGGAGGAAAAAGCATGTGAGATACACTTTTTTCGTTGATGAAACAGCAGCTCACATTGAATACTAGGATGGTGGGTTGTTGCTTTTCCTTTGTTTAATCGGTAGGGCCTCATTAATGACATAGGAAACTTGGGCCATTTTCAAATATTATTTACAAAGTTTACTTTCCTTTATTGGGTGTTAATGGTCAGGATGTAAATTAAAATGCGATTGCTTAAAAATAATACTGGGTTCCTAATCATATGATTTTATTAATTTTTATGTAAGAAATTTAATAGAGACTAATTTCATTGACTTGCCAGCATGTAATTTGAGTAATTGTATAGTAAGTTGGAAAAGTAATAACTAGCACTGTGCATGTAAGTAAGTGGACTATAGGGGTGATTATCACTAAATAAAAGATAAGCTTTGGGTGTCACTTTTTGACTTTAACTTCATGAATTGGAAGTGACACCTTGTTTACAAGAAGGAAATTAATAATCAGAGTGTCAACACTGATTGATAATGCTTGAATGAGAATATCCGGTCCTGATTCGGTGCATTATCATCGGAAGGTATATTCAGTATCTTGGGATTGCAGATTAATGAAATGTCTTTGGTTCGAACTAAACAGATGTCTGTTTAAGAATATAGCAGAATGACAAAGAGAAAAGGATGTTTTACTATATACTACCTTTATATTTGAATGCCTTTTATTAAACATAATATAGTACTATAAAACTTCCTAGGAAGCAAAACAAAGTGACTGTTGACTTGATTTTTGTAAAATAAACTAAGAGTTCATAAACTATAATCATAAAAGACTACCAAAAGGTATTTGATACATCTCCCTTCCCTTAGTCACATGTGATGTAAATCATTCTAAGGAGGAAATATCAATAGTACCTTTGGATTTAATTACTCAAACTTCTTCCTGTGAAGATGTTGAGGCTTCTATATAATAGGTCTTCTTCTTTAATTTAAACCTATTTCTAATATTTATTTGCAACACCAAAGAAGAAAGGCAAGTTAGTTGTCTTCCACATATTGTTATTACAATTTTTAACATTTTTGAAAAATTTAAATAACAGTCATCTACTTGCAGATTTAGCAGTCCCAATTGCTTTAATCTCTCATTCTTTTGTATTTCATTTTAAAGAAATTTTGGATACTAGCTCTCTTTTACGTGTAACTTTTGTTTTTATTTTTGGGCTTGGGTGGAAGGAGGGGAAGGGGAAAGAATCATTGACACTTTATTCCTTACTACTCAGTGTTCCACAATGGGCCATGTGTTTAGTGATTCCTTAAGTCTAGAACAGCGTTCCCCAACCTTTTTGGCCCCAGGGACCGGTTTCATGGAAGACAGATTTTCCACGGAAGACAGATTTTCCACGGATGGGGGAGGGGGGATGGTTCAGGCGATAACGCGAGCAATGGGGAGCAGTGGGGAGCGGCAGGTGAAGCTTCCCTGGCTCGCCTGCCGCTCACCTCCTGCTGTGCGGCCTGGTTCCTAACAGGAACCCTAATGTGTTGGGGACCCCTGGTATAGAATACATTTTTCCCTGTTAAAGTAATCCTTTAAAGCCCAGTGCCTTTCTCTTTGTGATGTATTTTTGGTTTTAATTCCATCCCTTTTTCCACCCATGTAGCAATCTTTTTCTTAATTCAGCGTTTAAAATCTAAATTTCTACATTACCATCCTTTATTTGTAATATCACATAGTCATTAAATGGCTAAAACTAGTCCTTTTGGAAATTATAGCTATAATATTGAGGTATTTTTATTTTAAAATAGACTGTCAGAAATGTTAAAGCATATGAGAAGATGCAGTAGAGTCCAAAGCAGTGCAGATCAGAATCGGGCAGTATCCTCTGCCTTATAAAGAGGCCAGAAATTAGACAGTGGTCAATATACAATTATACAATCAAAACAGAAAGAACATACAGATTCTTAAATGATTAGCTTAATATCTTCTCTACTAAAGATCATATAAAAGATGAGTGTGTGTGTGCATACAAATGAAGTAATGAAGGTCTAAATCTATAATTCAGGAGTCTGCAAACTTTTTCTGTAAAGTGCTAGATAGTAAATATTTTGGCTTTATTGTCTCTGACCCAGCTACTCAACACTGCCAGTGTAGCGCAAAAGCAGTCATAGACAATATGTGAAGGACGGAGTGTAGATATTTCAATATAACTTTATTTATAAAATCAGGCAGTGGACTAGATTCAGCCCACAAGCTGAAGTTTGCCATCCCTTCTTTAGTTTATTAGGCTTCCTTGCTTTTAAATTGGAGAGGAATACTCAGGAAGGAATTACTACTGACATTTTTATAGTTAAGTTTCATAAATTACACTCGCATATCCGTTTAATCTTTTAGTCATAAATAGAAAACTATTTTAAAGAATCAATGATATATGGTACTGCTATATACCAAATTAAATTATTTTCATAAGTATTTTTTGATCCTATGAAAGATGCATTATTTTTCTGGTGAATTATAATTAGTATGATAAGATGACTTATCAGGCATTGTTTGGGGACAATTCAGTGATCAGTTCTATTATTGAAGTATTGTTTGAGCCCTTTACTTCCTAATTTTAATTTAAAATATATTGGCATTTGTAGCTTTTTCCTAATATTTTCATTAATATTATATAGAGCTATGTAGAAACATTTAGATACTTTTAAAAATAACAGTGAATGTAAATACTTTATTAAAATATTGTGATTTCTTATATGTCTGCAAATTTTGATTAAAAATAAATCATTTACACTGTGGGAGAAAATAACCTGAAAAAATGTATTAACAACAATAACAAAAAAAAACTCATAAAGCTCTTAGAAGCAAATTTAGGTGCATGGTTACCTTCTTTAAGAGTCAGATATGTTGCATGTCCCTTCTTGGAATGAACATACATGGGACAAACTGAAAACATTATATCCGCCATGAAAAATTTTTATAGTTGCTCACTGTTTACATCATTTTTCATTAGCAGTAAATATAAATTTTATTCAGTAAATAAGGCTAATTTCTACTTAGTTTCATTTCTCCAACTGGTGTTAATCCTTTTGGAAGTTGTTATATAAGACAAATGAAATGATGACATACTGAGCATATTTCTTTCTATTTACTGGTGCTATGATTTAAAAATGAGCCTTGATCTAGAGTAACATTCCCTTAAACTGGGAGTGAATACAAAGGTTTTTACCTAAAAACAATAGCTAATACTTTTGGTTTTAGTACAGTCTTCGTTTGGAAGTTAGGGTTTGCTAAACACAGGATGTTAATTGGAAAAATAATATAGACTTAGAGATTATATGGTAATTATTGTTAAATAATGTTTTGTTTTATGGTTTTTGGTTGTGTTTCCCTTTCAGTAAGGGCTCTCTGGAACTTCTGAAGCTTTTCCTGGTGAGGTTGTCTGTTGAAGAGAGATTAATCCTACCCTTTCTTGAAAGTACATAATCTTTTCTTGTAATAGCAGCACCTCTGCTTTTTCACAGCAGTACTCTGCCAAAAGTGACTATAAATCTAGTGGCATCAACTATTGCAGTACTTTCTGCCAAATTGCTTTCCTTTTGTGTATTTTTTCCTTTTTGTCTTTTGAAAGGGAGGAAAAGTACTGAAACAGATTTTCCATCTATGCAGTCTTTGTACTGTATTTTTCATAATGTGTTTTATTTTTCTTTTAAAATTCACTTGGCCATACTTAAGAACTTAGCCATTAAGCATCTGAGAATGGATGCTGGGATAAAAGATTGTTATATGATATGTGAGAATGTATGTTCCTTTTTGTTTCTTTAACCCAGGCCATGATTATTTATGACTATATTTCATAGACGACTGAGCAAATGGTTCATTTGAAAGTATATTTATGTATCAAACGCCATTCTGAAGAATTGCCTGTGATAATAAATATAATTCATTTTGACCCCTTTATAGACAGTCCTAACTCCAAAGCAGTAAATAATAAGGATGAATATTTTTGAACCACTCTATTCAAAAATAATAAAAAATTCTTATTCAGAATAATAGTGGAAGATGTAACTAGAGGCCTATTTCAACCCAGTTAATGCTATAATTATATTTTAGTGTAGATGCTGCAATTACTTTGTTTTGATGTTTCACTCACATGAAAAGAAAGCAGTTGACTGACAATTTTTCAAATACCATTTGACATTTACTGTAAAATATTACAATTGTGTTGGATTAAGGAAGTTTTAAATGTTGACCTATGCATCTTTCATGGTTAATTTTAGCATTTCGTTAAATTTTTACTGTAGAAATAGTGCACATTATAGTTTTGCTTAAATAGGAGACTAGCAGGATGTTAGAATTGTGAGTGAGCAGTAAAAATTATGTCCACCCTTATAATCATGAGAATGTGGCTAGCTTCATTTCTTAACATATTAATTTTTTGGCAGACTTTACTTTTTAGAGCAGTTTTGGCCTCACAGCAAAATTGAGCAGTAAGTACAGAGATTTCCCATATACCCCTGTTGCCACTCGGCACAGACTCCCCCATTATTAGCATCCCCCACTAGAGTGGTACATTTGTTACAGTTGATGAACCTACATTAACACATCATCACCCAAAGTCCATAGTTTATGTTAGGGTTCATTCTTGGTGTTGTACATATTGTGGGTTTTGACAGATGTATAATGACATGTATCCACCATTGTATTATCGTATAGAACAGTTTCACTGCCCTAAAAATTTTCTGTGCTCTACCTTTTCATCCCTCCCTTTCCCCTACCTCTTGGTAACCAGTGATCCTTTTACTGTCTCCATAATTTTGCCTTTTTCAGAATGTTACATATTTGGAATCATACAGTAAGTAGCTTTTTCAGATTGTCTTCCATTTAGTAATATGCATTTAAGTTTCCTATGTTTTTTCATAGTTGATAGCTCATTTGTTTTTAGTGCTATATAATATTCCATTGTCTGATGTACCACAGTTTGTTTATCCATTCACCTGCTGAAGGACATCTTTAGTTGCTTCCAAGTTTGGGCAATTTTGAAAAAGTGGCTCTGCATATCCATGCACAGGTTTATGTGTGGATATACATTTTCATTTCCTTTGGGTAGATACCAAGGAGTGTGACTACTGTATTGTATGAGTATGTTTAGTTTTGTAAGAAACTGCCAAACTGTCTTCCAAAGATAGCTGTACCATTTTGTATTGCCACCAACAATGAACAAGAGCTCTTTTGCTGCACGTCATCGTCGTCATTTGGTGTTGTCAGTTCTGGATTTTGGTTCTGGATTTTGGCTCTTCTAATAGGTTTGTAGTGGTATCTCCTTATTCTAATATGCATTTCCCCAATGACATATGTGGGGCATCTTTTCATATGCTTATTGGCCATCTGTGTATCTTCTTTGGTGAGGTGTCTGTTAAGGTCTTTGGCTCATGTTTAATTGGGTTGTTTGTTTTGTTATTGTTGAATTTTAAGAGTTCTCTGTGTATTTTGGATAATGGTAGTTTATCAGATGTGTCTTTTGCAAATATTTTCTTCAGGTCTGTGGTTTATCTTGTCATTCTCTTGATACTGCATTTCACAGAGCAGAAGATTTTGATCAAGTCCAGTTTACCATTTTTTCTTTCATGGATGGTGCCTTTGGTGTTGTATCTAAAAAGTCATTGCCATACACAAGGTCATCTAGGTTTTCTCCTACGTTATAGGAGTTTTATAGTTTGGAGTTTTACATTTAGGTCTACCATCCATTTTGAGTTAATTTTTGTGAAGGATGTAAGGTCTGTGTCTGGATTCATTTTTGGTGGTACGGGGAGGGGAAGCGTTGTTAGGTCGTAGTCTTTGAGGAAGCCTGTGCTTCTGGACTGTGAACTACACAGGCGCTCCTCAGTTCCCCTCTCCTCCCACTTCCCTCAGAGGCGTTAGGATGGCTAGAGTGGGTTGAAGTTGTATATTTCCCTTCCTTCAGGTCAGTTAGGCTCTGATAAGCCCCCAGCAGTTTAGGCTCTCCTTAGTTTCTCCAGCGGGCAGACCTTGTTATGAACAGAACGCTCCAGTGTATTTAAAAATGGTTGCTTTTCCCTTTCCCCCTCCTGGAAGTGGGAGGGGATTTTTCTCAGATAGTCACTGTGAGAACCTGGTAGAGCCCATGGAGGTAAAACTCACTAATGTATGGGGATCCCTACCATGACTGGGTCCTCCTGGAGTTTCTAACAGACTTGTCTACTTTAGGCCTTCAGCAGTTCATCAAGTACAGTTTAGGTTTTCCTACCCCAGCACTGATTCCTGCAGAGGTGTCTGCTGGTTGGTTTGTTTCAGTAAGTTGTGATTTTCTGTATTGGCCTATCTGCGTCTGCAATTTTAGGGCAGCCATTTGCCCTGTGACCTCACTTGTCTTATGAATCTAAGAAGAGTTGTTGATTTTTAGTGTGAACAGCTTTTTATTTATTGTTAGGACAGAATGACAACTTCCAAATTTCTTATGTGCTGGATGACAAATAGGAAGTCTGTATTAATTTTTATAGGTGAAAAACACATGATCTTCAAAAAGAGGTTTTTAAATTGATGTTTGTCAAGCAGATGAAACTATAGAGTTGGGGTACTGTACTACGAAAGTGAAAATAATTGCTGTTTGACAAAGGCTTTGTATTGCAAATACATTCATAGGTCATAAAATACAAAATGAGATGTTCTTCACTATCTTAAACTTTGGTAAAGACTTAAGTTCTTGTTTTGAGCATATTCCTATCAAGTTGATTAGAACTAGTTCAGATGGAAGTAGCAAATTTTTAGAAGTTTGGAAAGTAAGACCTGCGATGAGATATTAAGGGGATTCATAATAATTTTTCAGACTTTCTTTCTTCAAACAGAATAATTTAATTATTCATATATATATATACACAATATGTGTGTATGTATATCAGTATATGAATTTTGTGGAAGATAATGTTTAGTTATACTTTAGCCCACAAGGTTTTGCAATTGTTCTGAACCATGGCTATATACGTTAGAATGATTTGTGGAGCTGAAAAAAAAAGAAAAACAGTGCCCAAACATGTGTTTGGATTTCTTCTCTAGATATTCTGATTCAGTGAGTCTGGCATGGGGTTTGACATCTGTAATGTTTTTTTATCTTAAATGTCCATGGATGCTTATAATGTAGAGCCAGAATTGAGAAGTACTGGTTAAATGTTTGGTAGACAGGGTAGTAGTATTCTTAGTGAGGCAAATGATAGATGAGAATCATGTTCAGTACAGTGTGTGTGTGTAGAAAGGATGTCATTTTAAAGCAATCATAACATCTTGAGATTTGTGGTATAACCAACCATAAGGAGATAAGCTGACACTTTGCTCTATCATTGCCTTTGGAGACAGAGCTGTGAAGCTGTACAAAATATTTATGAAGATGGAAAGGAACTGGAATTCCGGGTTTGAATTATTCCTCTTCTTGGCAGTGTATCGCTGGATATGAGAACCAGCAATAAAAAAAAAAAAGACCATGGAGTCTAATTATGAGGTTGAAAAGTCTACTCTCAAGCTTGCAGGTGATCCTCACACTGATGAGACGAAGGAGGCAGGCGAAGCACTTCACAGAAGAGAGCTCTGCAGCACACATAGGTTGTCTTAGTTATCACAGATCAGGATATGTATTTCCATTTTTTCTCTGGCTATCTGCTACTTTCAGAAATTTTATTTTTTTTAATAGGTTGTATTATCTTGACCAGGATAAATGTATGATGTACTGCCCCTTTTATTTGTTGCCCCCCATTTATTCCTCATGACAGTATAGAATAACAAAGAAATGAAAGCTTTCACGTGCTAATTGATTTGTTGTTTATGTTCAGGGTAAATGGTAGAGTTGGTCTGATGCTAAAGTTCACCCTCTTTTTGTTTTAAGGATGCTTTCATCAATATTCTTTGACCACACTATGGTGGTATTTAGATTTTAACTTCGTTATTGAAAAATAATCACATAATGGTTCAAGACTTAGGCCATTAAAAATAAAAATCATCCACTGACCTTTTATTCACAGAAAAGTAAGCCAATTCAGAGTAGACACCTTGAAGGCTTACTAGACTACTTAAAGAGTTATGAATTACCCTGTTTGCTAAAAGTCTAAGAATGTACTAAAAGAAGTGGTAACAGAAGTTAGTGGAAATCTTCAGGGTTTCTGATAGATTAAAATTGTGCTCTTGGGTTTAGTATTTTTACTGTGGCAGGAAGGAACAATTTACCCTTAAAAGTCTTTCTTGGTTTGTTAGCAGAATATCTGCTCAAAGAAAGTTATTTCACAGAATATTACATAATTAAACATGGGATAATTTATTAGTCACTTACGAGTTCATGAAAAATACAGCTTTCCATATTCTTATTTTTAAACTTTGCAGGATATAAGTGTATCTTCAGAAACTGCACAGGATATCAAAGTTCTCCAGTTCTTTTCCATTTTATAGGTACTCCAATCTTCTCTTTCTAGGTTGGAAAATTGAAGATGTCACTTCTGTAGATGTTGGAATAATGCCAGTACTTTCTTTGCCTTTTTCCTTGGTGACAGGAATTAATGAACAGATTCTCTGAGAAGGTACATAATCTTAAAAATCTTAACAGTTTCCCAAGTATATACCACTCTTGATATTACCACATTCTTCATAAAAGTAGAGGTTGTCAAATATGTGTGTAATCAGTGGTAGTGGCAGCAGTGAAACTTGCCTAGGAGTTGTACTTTCAGAACTTATCACTGGCTGGGGTCCCATTGCCTGATTCTTTTACTATATTTTATTCTACTAGTCACAGGTGATGCCTGTTGAAGGAAACAAGGAAGTACCAACAGAATTCAATATAATTATATAAAAAGGAAGAAGGAAAACAAAAGAACAGCATGGACATAGAATACTGTAAGACAGGCTAAAGCCCAAATGAACTGACGATCGTGAAAGTAATTGGAAAGTGTTTTTTCTTTTCAAGCTAAATTCTTGTCTACAAAAATGAGCACCATTTGGGAGTATCTGTGCACCTATCTGTGCTCTCTTGCTTTTATATTTCCATTACTAGAGTTTAAGACTTTTGAGGATAGGGACTACGATTTATATCCCCAATGCATATTAAAGTTCTCAATTAAGAGAAATGAGTGGGTTAAGCAGACATGGTTAAGGAATATTCTGTTGCTTGCTCTCTTTACCTTTTAAGAGCTACAAGATGGGAAATGTGGAGACAAAGTAGAGTCTTTAGTATAAGAAGCTCTGCTTTGTTTCTTCTTTTATTTGTGTTATTATTGCCATCCAAATGGTAATTTTTTTCCTGGTAGGCTATAGGGTCTGAAGCGTTTGTGCGATAAGATTTTACAGTGGTATATTTAGGTATGGGTCTTATTTCATTTATCATTCTGGGTACTTCCATCTGAAGACACATTATTATTATTTTTTTTTTAGAAGCTAAGTAAAATACATTTTTGACCTGTTACTTCTTTGATAACATTTTTTTTCTCTTATTCGATGTTACCTTTCCTAAAAGTCTTTTATAGTGCATTTTTTTCTTATATTTTCCAAGTTTTTTTTACCTTTTGGCTGTACTTTTTTTTTTAGCAGGTTCTTAAAACAGAGTTATAGCAGACATGTATGTTCAGCTTACTATCTTGAACCAAAGCATCTTTTCCCTACTTTTTTTTTTTTTTTTTTTTTTTTTTTTTGCGGTACGCGGGCCTCTCACCGTTGCAGCCTCTCCCATCGCGGAGTACAGGCTCCGGACGCACAGGCTCAGCGGCCATGGCTCACGGGCCCAGCGGCATGTGGGATCTTCCCGGACCGGGGCACGAACCCTTGTCCCCTGCATCGGCAGGCGGACTCTGAACCACTGCGCCACCAGGGAAGCCCAATAAATTGTTTTTTATATTGGAATTACCTGAAAATTTTTTATATGTATATTTTAAGGATTAATGTGTATTTTACACTATTAGATGGAACATAAATGATCATGATTTATAAAGGAAAAACATGTTTTTCTTGGGATTTTTCTTACGTGTTTCTAAAACCATACTATTTCTTTATATGATTGAGGTCTTCATTTGTTTAAGAGAACACTGCGTTTTCATTGTTTCTTATCTGTTGAATACTTCCTGTGTTCAAATCTTGAATGAAATTAAAATGTTTAAAAATTGGGTGCAGGACAGAAAGAAAAAAGCTCAATTGCAAAAATGTTTAGTCTTATTTTGCCCTCTTACTATGCTGCATTTCATTTAGATTGCTAAATAGTTATATTCATTTGTTGCTTATAAAAGATATTTTTAAATCTCAGATAAAAGGGATTTTTAAATTATATTTAAGAATATAATGTTTTAACTTGTTTCATTAGTAACTACAATCATTTTTGCTTTAAATTCAGTCTTATTTTTGGCTATTTGTTTTCATTCATTCAAGCTGATTCTTTTTTAAGATACGTTTTATTGAAATATTTGAATATACCATAAAATTCACCCTTTTACAGTGCACAGTTCAGTGGTTTTCATTATATTCAGAGTTATGCAATCATCAGCCCTTTTTAATTTCAGAGCGTTTTCATTACCACAGTAAGAAACCTTATACCTATTAGCAGTCCGTCCCCATCACCCTCTCTACCCAATCCTTCACAGCCACATATCTACTTTCTTTTTCTATAGATTTTATTTAGGACATTTCATATAAATGTAGTCATATAATGTGTAGTCTTTTATGATTGGCTTCTTTTACTTAGCGTGATATTTTCAAGGTTTATCCATATTGTAGTGTGTATTATTTCTTTTTATGGCTGAATATTCCATTGTATAAGTCTACTACATATTATTTATCCAGTGATCAGTTGATGGACATTTGGATTTTCCTCTTTTTTGGCTATTATGAATAATGCTGCTGTGAACATTTGTGTAGAAGTTTTGTGTATGTATGTTTTCATTTCTCTTATTTTTATCCATAGCAGTGGAATTGCTGAGTCATATGTTAACTCTGAGTATATAATAGAGGAATTACCGCTCTATTTTCCAAAGTGACTGCACCATTTTACATTCCTCCCAGCAATAATTGAGGGTTCTAATTTCTCCACATCCTCACCAAACCTTGCTGTTGTCTTTACTACAGCCATACAAGAGGGTGTGAAGTGATATTTCATTATGGTTTTGATTTGCATTTCCCTAATTACTAATGATGTTGAGCATCTTTTCATATATACTTTGGCTATTTGCATATCTTTTGAGAAATGTCTATTCATTTTTCTTTCCCCATTTTTAAATTGGGTGGTCTTTTTGTTCAGTTGTTAAAGCTCTTTATATATTCTGGATATTAAATCCTTATAAGATATGATTCACAAATATTTTCTCCCATTCCGTGGATTGTCTTTTCACTTTCTTGATGGTGTCCTTTGAGGCACAAATGCTTTTAATTTTGGTGAAGTCCAATTTATCTTTTTTTTTTTCCTTTGTGGCTTGTGCTTTTGGTCTTATATCTAAGAAACCATGACTTTATCTGAGGTCACAATGATTAACTCGTATGTTTTCCTCTGAGAGTCTTATAGTTTTAGCTCTTACATTTAGATCTCTGTTCCATTTTGAGCTAGCATTTGTATATAGTGTGAGATAGGGATCCAAATTCATTCTTTTTCATGTGGATATCCATTTGTCCCAGTACCATTTGTTGAAAAGATTATTCTTTCTCCATTAATGTGTCTTGACATCCTTGTCAGAGTCAATTGATCATAAATATTTGTTTCTGGACTCTTAGATCATTCCATTGATCTATATATCTACCCTATATGCTAATACCCTATATGCTATATATCTACCCTATATGCTAATACCACACTGTCTTGATTACTCTAACATTGTAGTAAGTTTTGAAATTGGGGAATTGTGAGTCTTCCAACTTTTTTCTTTGTCAAGATTATTTTGCTGTTCTGGGTTCCTTGCATTTCCATGTGAATTTTAGGATCAGCTTGTCAGTTTCTGCAAACAGCTGGGATTCTGATATTGTGTTAATTTTGTAGGTCAGTTTGAATACTGCCATCTTCACAATTATTATGTCTTCTGTTTCATGAGTATGGGATGTCTTTCCATTTACTTAGATCTTGTTTCAACAATGTTTTGTAGTTTTCAGTGCACAAGTCTTGCACTTCTTTGGATAAATTTATTCCAAGGTATTTTATTCTTTGTGACATTCTTATAAATGGAATTATTTTCTTAATTCCACTTCAGATTGTTTATTGCCAGTGTGTAGAAGTACAGTTGATTTTTGTATATTGATCTTATGTTGTGCAACCTTGCTGACCTCATTTATTCATTCTAATAGTTTTTTATTGAATTTTTTAGTTTATTGTAAATTTTCAGATTTTAAATTTTCCATCTACAAGATCGTGTAGTGATAGTTTTACTTTATTTCTTCCTTTGCAACATGGACACTTTGTATTTCTTTTTCTTGCCTGTTTTCCCTGGCTAGAACGTCCTGTATAATAATGTTGAGTAGAAATGGTAGAAGTGGACATCCTGTCTTTTTCCTGAGCTTAGCACAAAAGCATCCAGTCTTTCAGCATTAGTATAATAATGTTAACTGTGGGTTTTTCATATATGGCCTTTGTCAAGTTGAGGAAGTTCCCTTCTCCTTGAGTGCTTTAACGTGGAAGGGCATTGGATTTTGTCAAAGGCTTTTTCTATTGGGATGATCATGTGGTTTTCTTCCTTTATTTTACTAATACAGTGTTTTGATTCTGTTTTTTGAAGACAGGGTTGTTTACTCATTTTAGTATCTTATTTAACTTTACTAAGAACTGTTCCTCTCACATGGCTATAGTCTCTAAAATGTTTGTTGGCTCATCATTTTACACATGATGATATTTGTAAGGAGACTATTCTAATTCTAGTTGAAATTTTGAGATGCAGAACTCCAGATTTTGAGAAAGAAAACTCCAGCTTTTTGCTTATTCTGCTTGCCCATAGTGCTTCATTATTAAAATAGGTGTTTATTACCATGAACAAACATGAAGAATGAACCTAGAAAAAAATTTTTGATTGGTTTATTGTTTATGCCTAATTGGTTTTATGGTGTTTACTTTCTACTAAAAGTTACATTTGGTCTAGTTTTATTGTTTTAGACAAGTCTGACTTTAGTGATACTGATTTTAAGTATTTCCTCATTGTTAATTCTCCAGTTTTAAAATGACTTAAAATAAGTCAGGAAGTGACATTTACATGTGAAAATTGGCTGTTTGGGCAGTGAGGTTTGATTTGTGTGTGTCTCTGCCTATCTGTGTATGTTCTGGTGTTAGACTGTTTGGGTTCAAACCCCAGCATCCTTACTAACTAGCTGTATGGCTTTGGCTAATTTATTTAACCTTGTTGTACATAGTTTCCTAATTTGTCAAAACTGAGCTTATAATAGAGGGTACTCCTTCTGAGGTAATACATGTATAGTGCTTGACACATTAAGTGTTCAACAAGTCTTAACTACTACGATGATGATGATGTACTTAAAAGCCTCCAAATTCCTCTTTTCTCTCTCCCTTTCCAACCAAATATATATGTATATATAATAACCATTTAGACAGTTGGATGAATGCTTATTTTGATTTTTAATTTGTGGTACAGTATTATAAAATAAAAGATTTTACTGGATCTAGTCTTTGTTTCTGCTTATCTGTCATTACATATGTCTTCCTGATTATTCTTCATTAACTGGTAGGTTTATTATGTTATTTTTTTCCTCAAATATTTCTTTTTCCCCTATTGCTTGGCATTACTAAGTATTAACAGTTTTATTAAAAAATGCAGGACATTTGGTCCTGTCTAAAACACTCATAAGACATTTGGTCCATGCCAAAAGTTTCTTTAAATTTAGTCCTATCCAAAATGCCCATGAGCATATTTGGTCTATGCAAAATGGTTTTGGACAGGACCCAATATCAAGAACCTTTTGGTGTGGACCAAATGTCTTATGGTTGTTTTAGACGGGACTGAATGCCTGCTCACCCTGAGGATCATGTCTGAACTCAAAGATCATGTCTGTATTCAACGACTCTGCTCCCAACCAAACAGCCTTGCCTTCTGCAGCTCCTCTTCAGGAGTTCTTATGGTGCTTATCTGGACAAAAACCATGAGTGTAGCTGTGCAGGAAGTGTCTGGCCTGTGTCCTGCTGGTTTACTCCAGAAACAAAGAGGACTGGTTGGTTAGGTAGACATCAAAGCTCTTGATAGGTGAGCAGTAGAAAAATTGAGACTAAAGGTATCTAAGATAGGAAGATTGCAACATTTTTAAAAGGGTACATTGGAGTTCAGAATTAGAAAGTAAGATAAACTGACACCAAGAAATATTCAGTGTAGCCTATAATTTGGATTTGCCTTACAGTGGATTAAAAGGGCAGATGTCAGATCAATAAGTGACTATTTCTACATATAAAAAATATCTTTGCAGATTATTTATATGTAATCTTTCCTTTTGGTTTTTCTTCATTTTCATTTCAGATGCTTTGTTTTCTCATGTAGTTTTGAACATAGCCACAATAAATGTGAATTTTCCAAGAAGACCTTTGTTGTAGTGAGTGACCATTTTTTAATAAAACTGTTAATACTTAGTAATGCCAAATATTAGGAGAACCATATATGCAATAATCATTATAGGTAGTAAAGGATATGAATATTTGCATCTATGACATGGTCTTTTGTGATCTAATATATTGAGTTGACATTCTTACATTACGATTTGTTCACTGTAAGATAACTTTAATTCTTGTTAAAGTAGTGAATACATTGTGTTAAATAACGATAATAGCCACCATCTGGTTAGTCTGCAGTTTTAATTCTCACCACCATTCTGCAAGCTAGACTAGATAGCATTTTATAGAGAAATCTGAGTGGTGTAATAATTCTTCACAGATCCCAGCAACTAATTACGGAGCTGGCATTGTCTTGAAAGTAGGTGTCTTAATTCTCGCTGTGCCTCAGATGTTCCTGTGGCACCTAAACAATAACAGTGGACACAACAACAACAACAAAATACCCACTCAAGCTTCTTCTCCAGCAATTTGGGTTTAGTAAATCTGCAGTAGAGCCAGAATTCTGATACCACCAGGATTGAGAACTACTTGCTCTGAAACTTGTGTTCTTTCCACACTAATATCTCTTGATTATATATAAGCAATATCCATTACTTAAAATTTAATTTTAAACTTTGTTATTATGAAGTAATGATTTGTTATAAAATTTTTCCCCATAGGGCTTTTTTAGTGTTAGGACCCTTCAGGGTTGGTTGCAGCACAGTACTACCCTTTCCAAAGGAAAAGGGAAATAAATC
This sequence comes from Stenella coeruleoalba, assembly GCF_951394435.1. Classification (NCBI taxonomy): domain Eukaryota; kingdom Metazoa; phylum Chordata; class Mammalia; order Artiodactyla; family Delphinidae; genus Stenella; species Stenella coeruleoalba. The sequence goes on from NC_137158.1 coordinate 72,495,390, forward strand.
AGTAGTAACCTTGGGGAAAAAAAAAAAAAAAAAAACACTTCTCTAAGCCTCAGAATTATCATCTGTGAAATATGGATAACAAACTTTTATTTATTTATTTATTTTTGTCCGTGCCATGCGGCTTGTGAGATCTCAGTTCCACGACCAGGGATTGAATCCAGGCCCCAGCAGAGAAAGCCCAGAATCCTAACCACTAGACCACCAGGGAACTCCTGGGATAACAAACTTTTAAAGTTACTGTGAGGATTTAAGAAACGGTGGCTAAAACTTAGTAGATACTCAGTAAGTGGTTCTTATTTTTAAGAAAATATATTTATCATCTTAGCTAGAAGTAAAATGACTATATTAATACTAATGTCATAAAAAGTATAATTTTGTCTAGAATAGTGTCACACACAGAGTAAGAGTAAAACCTTTCTTGATCTCCATATAACTGACTTCCTGGATTTACAGACACTTTTTTTTTTAATCTATTTAGTTTTTCATATTTTATTTACTTATTTGGTTGCACCGGGTCTTAGTTGTGGCAGGCGTGCTCCTTAGTTGCGGCATGCATATGGGATATAATTCCCTGACCAGGGATTGAACCCGGGCTCCCTGCATTGGGAGCTCAGAGTCTGAACCACTGTGTCACCAGGGAGGTCGCTACAGACACTTTTCATTCTCTGTGAATAAATATTGATAGATGCCCACAGCATACTGAAGTTTCAAGACCAGTAGGCTATTTTCCAGGAGGCCCAAATTAGTAAAGGTGTTTGCATATTCTTTACTTACCATGAATCTGTTTTGTGTATTCACAAATCTGTTTGTGCCTTTTATGTTTGATATTATCAAGAAATTCACTTTAATAATATATAATAATGATGAAATGTGAATGCAAATAGTGTTTTTAAAAATAGATACTTTGGAAAGACTTCATGAAGGTTAATCAGTTAAAATTTCCTGTCTGATGCAATATGGATGAGAAAGCAGTAGATGACTGGAAAAGAAATAGTAAGACTCTGTGCGAATGTTGCACTTAGTTTGCATTTCCCGTATCTTTAGAATGCCATTTAAAAAAGTAAACTGCAAATCTTATACCCGGGTAGTTCCAGCTATGTTTTCTTTAAGAAAAACAATTCTGAACCCTAAGTAATAGATCCACACTTAAAGAAAATAATCTTTGGTGAATATCACAAGATTAGCAGAATTGTGTATGTTTTATGAAAAAATAGGTAAATAGAATTTTTAATCCTCTACAGTAGCTTTTTTTTTTTTTTTTTTTTTGAGGTACGCGGGCCTCTCACTGTTGTGGCCTCTCCCGTTGCGGAGCACAGGCTCCGGACGCGCAGGCCCAGTGGCCATGGCTCACGGGCCCAGCTGCTCCGCGGCATGTGGGATCTTCCCGGACCAGGGCACGAACCGGTGTCTCCCGCTTCGGCAGGCGGACTCTCAACCACTGCGCCACCAGGGAAACCCGGTAGCTTACATTTTTAATTAACTTAGTTAATCCTGATATGGTCAGATAAGAGAAATTTTACTCCGTTTATATAAGGTGGGAATATAGAATATGCTAATTGGTGCCAGAAAGAATTTTAACTGGAAAGATTAGAATTACTTAGAAATTAGTAATTTCTTAGACTTACTTAGATATTAGAAATACTGGCTAAAAGGTGAAGGTCTTTGCTGTCATCTGACAAAAGAAATGGATGAACAGAAATGTAGACCTATCTTTGACCTGTCAGGGTGTGAGGTAGCACTACCAAGTGCCAATAGTAGCAATTTCAAATTTAGCTTCATGTAGTTGCATTTGGGCAATTGATGTAGCAAAAATACTACTACTGATATTAATAATAGTAATAAAAATTTTGAAGTATTTAAAGAGTAGGGTACTATAGGCTAAACATGTTCAATTAGTCTACTAGTTTATAAAATAATAGAAGAGTTAATTGCTAGTAATAAAATAAAAACCATTGAAAATAAATATCACCTAGAAAGACTTCTAGAAATCAAAGGAAAAAATATATATATAGAAAATAGGAATTTAACCTTTTGGTACAATTATTTTTAATTAAGAAGAACCATAGACCTGTTACTTGCTGGGTAAAAATATGAATGAGCACAATAATGAAATTCTTTTACACTTATTATTTTGCTGTCTGCTTTGTACCAGTTGTCATTGAAATACCTGTCTATATATATTGTGGCTACCTATACATTCACATTTATTGCATTTTGTTTGTTATGCATTTTTACTGATATATCTTCTCTGTATATATTGGCTAGGAATTCATTTAAAATCATCTTCTATCGTGTTTTTTGGTTAATAGTATTCACTAAAACAGAGTGGGCAAAATTCACTTTCATAATATTGCATGTATGGTACAGAATGTCATTTGTTAGTAAATTCATTATGCTTTGATACTTGCCACATACCCCAGTTTTCATTAATATCTATGTATTTCTTTTTCGTTATGTAATATGTTTTTCATGATTTTTCTTTATCTTTCTAGAACTTATTGTATCTTCCTCCATATAAATCGTACACAATATATATAAAAAAAAAGAAGAACCATAGGGCATGTACTAACAGCATATAGAAATAGTCTGTTCACTTGAATGTGACTTTGTATAAAGAGGGCTATAATTTTATTAAATCCCATCAAATTTTATTTTTAGATTTAACTTTTTATTTTCAGTTAATATTAACTAGTGAAAATATTAGTGTAGCAGTGTGTTAAAATGGCTAACTTATCTCAAATTTATGAAGGTAAAAAGCGTATAACAATACCTGGCATGTAGTAAGTTCTGTAAGTGTTTGGAGTTTTTTGGTTTTGTTTTTTTACTCAGCATAACTTACCAATTAAGAGTATAGACTCTGGAGCTAGAATGCTTATTCAAATTCAATTTCTGCTATACTTTCTAGTTGTATGACTTGGGACAAGTTAATTTCTCTGTGCTTCAGTTTTCTTATCTGTTTATATGGGGAAAATTACATATTCTTTATGGTTGTGAGGATGAAATGAATTAATTATATGACAAGTTTACTATAATGCTTAACATATAGAAAATGCTGTACGTTTCCTGTTATATGCAAATTAATGGATATTTACATATTAATCTGTGTTCAAACGTATTGTAAAACATTGATACATTCATTGGTGATATAACCTGTCACAATTACAAACATAGTTATGTGGTTCTTCATTATATTTTTAGCTTACACTGTTTAAAAATGACACTACAGGAATGAAAGATGCCAGTAAGAAGATTGTACCTAAAAGCAATATTCTAAAATGACATTTGTCTACTTTTCAGATTTGTTTCTTGACTTCAGCAAAATTGGAAGCACTACAGATCAACTCCCTTTTCTCTTCTTTTTACTTTAAGGGAAAGAAAAAGACTTGGGCCAGAGTAAAATATATCAAATACATGTAGCTTGGTTCTGTATATTGCTATTTTTAATTGTTTTTTTCTAGAAGGGACAGTTGTCTTATTTCTGTTAGACCTGAAATCTCTGAAAATTCTGATTATCAACAGGAACTAGCTGATTAGATTGCTGTGTAATCACCTAACTCTAAATCTCAACCTTAGTAAATAGCCTGTATCAGGTCATTGAAATATTTGAGTCTATTATATAACTTATCAATTGCTATAAAAAAGCTCACACATACCATAAACTCCTTAATGAAATTAATGACAGCTTTGGTCGTCCAGGAGTAGAATGTTATTGCCAGCATGACAGTGGAGCTGCAGTAATCCAGCTCCAGTTCCTGATTAATGAGGTTAGTGAATTGCTTTAATCTCACCAGCTTATGTATGAAATAGGGCCACATACCATCTTTCAGAATCCTTGCATGCAATTATATTTAAATATTTGAACAAAAATGAATTTCTTGTAGGTCAGAGCTAATAGTAATTCACTTTAAGGCATCATCACAGACAGTTACATAAATAATGTAAGATGTTTCTCAAAACAGTATTGAAAATAGAATGGCATAAGGTAGATCTTTTTGGTACAGTGTGCTGCATTTAAATTTTATTTCAAGAATATTGAAAGTTATGTAACATATAAAAATCTACATTAAAGTTTTTTCAAAGATTGACCTTATTATAAATAACAAATTGTATTTCTCCAGTGGGTTGTTTTGAAATACATCCAGGAAACCAAAGTCCATTAGAAACTGGTTATTGTCCAAAGTTCTTGTTGTGTCACTTATTGGTTGAAGTAATTGATGCCTTTCTTTCTGACAGAGTGTAAAGTTTGGAAGGAGCTAGAGATACATCATTTTATTAGCAGAGTAAACAATGTGTTTGCATGTCTTAAAAAAGTATGAGCAGCTCTGACAGTAGATGTTTACTGCAAGTAGTGACAGGCAGGAGAAGCTAGAAGGAAAAAAGCTAGAAGGAAAAGCTAGAAGCTAGAAAAGCTAGAAGAAAAATTACTCTAGGAAAGATTCTGCTATACTTAGATGTGAGGATAATTTGTGGGCATTCTTTTTGCCCCTAAGTCCTTGGGTTTCATGGAATAAATTTCTAGATGTATATGAGAGAAAAAAAAATAGTTGATACTTTCGGCTTTTGATAAATCTTTTCTTCATATCAGAGGATTTAAGAGAGGCAGTATTGATGTAAAGAGTTAAAGAGGGTAATATAAAAATTTTAGTAAAACTGATCCAAATGATATGCAATCGTGTAGGTTTTTCAGGGTCAGAGGAAGTGTTTAAAAACTTCAGTATTCTGTGTAGAGCTGAATAATAGACATCGTAAAATGTTAAAATACACATAAAAATATCACAGTGTAGAAAGTTGTTGAATCCATATGTGAGATTATTTTTCCTTTTTTTAAAAAAAAATTTTATTATGAAATAATTAGACTGGCAATTAGTTTCAGAATAGAGAGGTCCTATGTACCCTTCCCCCATTTCCCCCAATAGTAACTTTTATGTAACAATAGTAAAATATTAAACCAAGAGAAAGACATCAATACAATACTCTTAACTAGACTACAGACCTTATTTACATTTCACCACCAGTTTCTACATGCACTCATTGTGTGTATGTGTGCATAGTTTCATGCAGTTTTATTCCCTGCATACATTTCGTGTAATGACCAGCAGGAACAAGATTACAGATCGGTCCCATCACTGTGAAGTCATGCCCTCAGGCTATCCCTTTATAATTAATTGCACCCCCTCCTGCTCTCAGTCCCTAAGCCCTGGCAACCACTAACCTATTCTCCATCTTTATACTTGTGTTGAGATTATTTTTTTTTAAGCAGTATGAGCCAATGTAAATAACACATTGCAAATAGATACTTATATGCCTAAATTTTAGAAATCTTAACTAGTTGATGCTCTCATTATTCATAACGTAAGCTGCTTTTCTACAGAATTTATCATAAAGTTCTTTGCTATGACTGTTATTTTACATGCTTAAATGTTACATTTTTAAGTACTTAAAAATGACAGTTTTTAAAAAATGCTTAGCAGAATATGAATATTTACATGGTGATGGCTGTGGGAATCTGACAACTGGGAGTAGCTGTTTGCTTTCAGTTTTGGAAAAGCACATGTAGGTAAGTGAGCCACCGCAGGCAGTCAGCTATGATTGCCATTTTGGCCCCACATCTTCTCTTCTTCCTTGAAATACAAAGATGGGGCAAACACCTTGAGAAAGAAGATGACCTGGTCTGAAACTGCTGGAAGTAAGAATGAAGAGTACAAAGCTTTGATACTCTGAATCCTTTTAGTTTCTCTGCTTCAAAGTGATAGAGATAAGAGGATGCTTTCTAGTGAAAGGAAGGGTATGTGGGCTTCCTATATTTCTGTTTTCCAATAGTCATGTTGTAGCAATAGGAGTTACACAGTAGAGGAGCCCTCATAGAATTTCAAATTGGAAAGCACTTGGAGAGATCATTTAATGTAAATCTTGTCTTCAGAGCTATTTTAGATAAATTATATAAATATAAAAGATATTTTCTCTTAGATAAATGAGAAACTCTCCTATTTTAAAAGAGGGAAATTTTAAGATTTCTCATAATAACCTAAAGGACTGGAATTGCAAATCTTTTTTTGAAATTAAAGTTCTTCGTGTTGCGTCTTTTGTCTTATTCTCTCAGTGCAGGTAAGGAGTATCTTCCTCTTTTGAGGAAAAACATTCATATGTCTTAATAAATCAGCCTTAGCCTATAGATTCTTAATCCTATTCATACATCAGAATCACCTCTGGAGATTTTTAAAAATACACCTGCAATGGTCCTTGCTCTGAAATTTCTGGTTTGTCAGGTCTGGGGTGAGACTGAGCCCCCTGCATGATTCTCAAATACTGCCAAGGGTTTTCTTCTCCAGACTTAATAGTATTTAATAGTATCAGCTGTTTTAACTTTCTAAATTAGTCAGATTTTTCAGCCCTTTGGACACTGAAATTATACAGTGCTGAATGCTATTTTTGTTTTCCATATCATTCTAGTAGTAGAATTATGATCCAAGCAGAGTACATTCATAAGGATTCATAAGGATTTGTCTTAAGGCAAATAAAATGGGAAGGTTACTTCATATCATATAGTCAAGGAAGGATGAACTATAGGGACCAAGTAACTTATAGTCTGACTTCTAATTTTACATAGGTAGTTATCAACTATAACTATATCCAACTAGATCCTAGTACACTTTTAGTTTATAAGGTTAAATTATACTTTAAATTGTTGAAGTTGAAACAATTTTTATACATACGTATACACATGATACACTCTTTTACATCTGCTGTTTAGAATTTGGGTGAGGCAAATGTTTCTCAGAACTAAATCTACTGGCAGAGAGTTTTGAAATTTGGGAAGATTTTTTTGGTAGCTCTTTAGTAGCATTAATGTGTGTAAATGTATTCTATATAAAATATATTACACTTTATTTTTAAGGGAGCTCTTGTGAGTGCCTTGGCTGATGACACCTTACATTTATGGAATTTACGTCAAAAGAGACCTGCCATACTACATTCACTTAAATTTTGCAGAGAAAGGTAAGAATTTTCTCAGTTATTTTATATATATATATGTTATTTGCTATTCTTTTTTGAAATTTTCCTTTGAATTTTATTCTTTAATTTCATTTTTCTGTGATGGATTTTATGCACAATCTAAAAACTAATTCAAAAACTTCAAAGCATATACGATAAAAATCAAGTTTCCTTCCTTTCCAGACCCATCTTCCTCTCCAGAGGCACCCACATAAATTTCTTTTGTGTCCTTCTAGAAATACTTACAGTCTGTATACATAAGCAGAAATCTCTCCATATAGCTATTTTATTTGCATAAAAGGGAAGGCATTACATATTCTTTCTGTAACTTGTGTTCACTTAGCAATATATCTGATAGGTCGTTTCATATTGGTATATTTAAATCTTCTTTAGTCATTTTCATAACTGCGTGATATTTCATTGTATCGAAGTGCCATATTTTATTCAGTCAGACTTCATCAATTGACTGGACGTTTGATATATCCAGGACTGGATTTGATATAAGTGGACACATATCATTTTCAGCCTGCTGTTCATTATGCTCTGTGATGTTACATATATTTCTTTGTCCACTTATGCAAGTATATCTGTAAGATAGATTTGTAGACGTGGAACGACTTGATCAAAGAAATCTCTCACATGACCTGAGTTTTGTGCTTTGATTGGAAAGGCCATTTTCACTCCAATTTTATTAAACGTTCTCCCATATTTTATAGTGCTCTTATAGCTGCATTTTTATGCTTAAACTTTGATTCATATGGAACTAACTTTGGCATGAACTATGAGTAAGGAATATAGTCCCCCCCTCCCCCATTGCTTATGAGATATATTTTTGATGTGTGTTTGTGTGTTAAGGTTAAGAAGTCTAGCTAGTATCTAAATGCAGTGGAGTTAGTGTCAGGCCTTGCCTGGGGGAAGGCAGGCATTAGACTACCCAATCCATGTCCAAGGATCAGGCCATGTCCCTGTTTTGATAAATATCAATCCATTCAGGTTGTATAAACTGATCAGTCTGTTTGTGAGCCTGGGCTTCTGCCCACAGTGGCTTTCTAAAGTAGGCAAGCTAAAGAGGCTGCTGGGAATATAGCAATCCAGACTTTTCTGGCCAACGTCAGGGCATGTCTACATTGTATGCCAGGCCAGAGCTGGCAGGGGGTCAGTAGCAAAGTTTGCTATTGGGCTACATCTTGTCTGGGAAGATAAATCATCTAAGTGGCTTGGAATCATGGTTCTACTTCTAGGAGAAGTAGAAGGAGGGGTTAATGGAAGGAGGGAGGGATGAGATAGGGGAGGAAAAGCAAGCAAAAAGTCAAGGTTCATTCTTTTCTGCCTGATGGGAGTAAGGCTATCTCAACTTGCTGGGCAGAGTTTCTTTGTCTGTTTGCCAGTGGGATCTCAAGGGGAGCCCTCCATCAGCCTCAAATGCCATAGGGCTGGTGGAAATAGTGGTGGGCATCTTAGTCCCAGTACCTATCTTCTTGCCGTCAGTCTCATACTGGAAATGGAAGTGTAGATCTAGCAGAGTTGTTGTCAACCTGGTGCATTTTTACCCGCCAGAGGGCATTTGACAATGTCTGGAGACATTTTTTTATACAGTTGGGAGTTGGGGGTGGGCGAGCAGTGCTAATGGCATCTAGTAGATAAAAACAGGGCTACTGTCAAATATGTTACAAATCGCAAGACAGCCCCCCATTCCGTAACAAAGAATTGTCTGGTCCAAAATATCAAGTGTCAAAGTTAAGAAAACCTGTGCTCTAGCACATCAGAGTGATGTCATTTGATTGGTGTAGTGCTGTAGAAGTTCTCTTAAACCACCATCCACTGAAGGGTTTCTTCCAGGATGTAGAATTCTAGTAGAAGAATATTCTCCAGTGGCGTGCCCATATTCCTCATTGAGACACAGGAATGTGGCACTATGTGGTCCAAGTTCACAAACATACACTGCAGGTCATCATGGTAATCTTCAGGAAGGATCATACCTCAAGGAGTTCCAGAGTGGTCAGTCCCATGATTGTCTGGTACATAGTAAGTCTCCTCTAGAGTACCCCTAAGGATGGTCTCCAAGAAATTCTGATAAATGTGGATAAGGAACAGTAAGCTAGTCTCTAAGGTACCTGTAGGCACATATCTTGACAAACAGAAGGCACCTTTGTGTGAAATACAAAAAAGTAGCCCTTCTTGGTGGATGCAGCTTCAGAGTCCACCACTCCCCTCCTTGGTTGGGTGCTGTTATTCAGGCCACAGCCTGTACAATTGTATGAGGTGATCCTAAAAGTTACAGATGAAATGAACTGATGGAGTTCCCAGTTTTGAGTTCTGTAATACACTTTACCCACCTCACCAGCAGAAACTAGTTGATTCTGTTCAAAGTTGAGCTCCTCCTCGGCCTTTATTAGGACCACAAGAAACAAGAAACTGTAGCATGAGTAACTTGGTCCTTGAATATCTTCTCTGGATGAAATCCTCTAGGATGGCTACAAACCTGTATGGCAGCTTTTGTACTTGCATGCTAAGAAATGGGCCTGACGCCTCACGGATGAACCTTGTTGTATTCTCTCAAGACTAAAGTTCAGATTTCCTCAAATGGCAAGAAGGAGAGAGGTGGCATTTGGGCGGAGCCTACTTTTCCTCAGCACCTGGCTACAGGTTGGGAGGGGAAGGCATAGAAGAGGCTTTCCTCCAGCTCTAGCAACCTGCCTATGGTGGCAAGGCTTATTCTGCCCCTCACCCTGAGCTCTCTGTCATTCACGACTTTTCCTAATGCCCTGTAATCAGTACTCTGATGGAAGCCTTCTGTTGGAGCAGCTGCCCCAGGCAGGGGAGGGATAGAAGCCTGTCACTTCCTGCCCATCCTTCCATCTCTCTCATTTGTAGAAATCCATTCTTTTCTTTACACAGCTGCCTTGCATGCAGTTTTTATATCTGTATCAGGATAGTCTGGTGTTATGCTGTGGTAACAGAATACTCAAAATCTGAAAGACTTAAAAGAGCAACAGTTTATTTTTACTTATGCTGTATGTTCTTTGTGGATTTGCTGGAACTCTCTTCCTTTTCATTATCAGTTTTATTCCAGAATCCTGGCTGAGGAACAGCCAGTCTTTACAATATTACCAGTCACTGAAGCAGACAGAAAAAGAATATGGTGAAGCATGTTTTGGCTCTTAAAGCTTCTGCCTGGAAGTGATACTATCTCTTCCACTCTCATTTCTTGGCCCAGAGCAAGTCCCATGGCCATCCCTAGTTTTACTCATCTAACCAAGAAGGAAAAGAGCTAGAATCTTTGTGAATACTTGTAATAACTACCACACAGCTTATTTTTATTGTTGACATTGAAGTACAATAAGCAGTAGCCTAGTTAGTTTTCCCCTCATTCCACAGTGGATTTGGGCTAACTTAATAGTTAAGTTACTCTATTTCATTTTTATGCTATTTGCATTTTTATTTCCGAAACTAGGAAAGGGAGGAGAAATATGAAAATTTTATAAACCAGTTTTATTACATTCTGAACAAGTGTTAAATAATTCAGAGATTTTATTGTAATATTGTCTTATTTTAATAACTAGTTAAATTCTCTTATTTTAGTAGAAATTCACATAAATAGAAATTGTAATGATTTAAACTGTATTTTTTCATAATGTAGATTTTTTTCTGGTTTTAAAAAAATTGTGCTATAATATACGTAACATAAAGTTTACTCTCTTAACCATTTTTAAGTGCACGGTTCAGTAGTGTCCACACTGTTATGCAACCATGTGATACGGATATTTTGACAGAATTTCACTTTTATGGTTTTTAAGAAAAAAATATAGAAATTGTAGTCTCAGGTCTTGGTTTAACTACATGAATTTAGACGTTACTTCACTGCTTTGTGTGTTGGTTTTGGTAGAAACTGTGAATTTGACACGTAAAATTCTATCTGGCAGTTGCCTTATCAGAATATGTTCCATTTAGCTTCTATGTTTTTTTTTTTTCCTTTAGAGGAAGTTTAATTGGAGGAAGTTGTGGGTTTAAAAGCAACTACAACTGTCAGCTAGTCTTTCTTCATCACCTTGAATTAGCATGACCAATATTCTTATCCATGTTAAATTTTTGCATAACAGTTTTTAAATAAGAATAAACTATATATCTGGGCTTTCCTATTTAGGACTTACTATTCCCTAAGTGAAATTTCAGAAGATAGAATCTTTTCTCCATAAATATATTAGACCCCTGAATTGCTGAGTCTGTATATTGAAACCAATACATTTCTTTTAAAGGTATGTTTTCTTTTACTCTAACACTCTGAGTTACAGTGTATTTACTCTGACTTAAGCTTTTTCATTTGATCATAGATACATCTATTGGTTTAGGGAATAAAATAAGCATGCATGTATTCTAAACTAATGGTTAGGAAAATACAGTATTATATGGATTAATAATCCATTAATAATCAAAATTTCATCTTAATAATTATCAATGGAGCATCAGTGTCCAAAGTCCTCTAAAGGGGAAAAAGAAAACCTGATAAAAGGAGTAATCCATTCAGATAACAACACAGCAGTTGGGAGAGTTGGTTCTTATAAGGTACTTCAGGAACTGAGTGCTGCCGTAGCATCAGATTTTCTTAGTAGCATAGATAAAATAATGTAGAAACAAAAACTTAATTTGTCGCATTATATTCTTATTATGATACTAACCTAAATACTGTGTTTTGCATATTTGTGAGGCTTACAATTTGCTTAGTCTGCACAAGAACAGGGCGTCGCTGTAAAAGAGAATTTAGCTAGATATCGGCCCTCAAAAAGTCTACACAGGTCTTCCAACGCTTTTGAATTAATTCATTCACGTATTTAACAAGAAAAAAATCATAATCTTGGAACAGATTCTACACCTAGAATTACAGTTTTTGTGGTAATGGCAAAATATTTTTCCTTGAAAGCAGGTTAATGAAAAGTATACAAGCATTAGAAATGAGAACGATTTGGTGAGAGGAAATTCAGGACTGGAACAAAGGAATGGAATGATATCCAGGCTTGTTGGGAAGGCAGGCAGAGGGGTCTACTACTCCAGACTAATTCTAATCCACAGAAAATAGTTGCTTGTTGATATGGAAATGATGAGTCACCTTGGGAATTTTAAGTGTAGAGAACCACATACTGAGACAAAATTTAAAAAGGAAACAAACATTCTCAGGGTTCAGAGAAAAAACTTTTGATTTGATGGCCTTGAGACTGTGAAAGTCAGGAAATGTTGGATAACTTCCTAGAGTAAATTAATAACTAAGAAATCCTGATAAGGGAATTAGAGACAGTCAAAGAGACTGGCCTAGTTGCACAAGGGCTTTATAATGTACTCAGGTATAAAAAGATATGGAAGGAGGAGATACCTGTAACAAATACCTACAGATGTAGAAATCACTTTGGAATTGGGCAGTGAGCAGAGGAAACATGATAGAGAGACCTAAATTGTTTTGACAGGCTGTTTGCAGGACTCTGGACTTGGAGACTGCTGCCAGAGAGAGCTCAGAAGGAAGAGAGGAACATGATTTTGGAAACTGGAGGAAGTTCCTTGTTATATAGTGGCAGGAAGCTTAAAAGAAGTGTCTCTTGCACAATGTATACGTGTTAACTTGTATATTTAGCTGAGGAGATTTCCAAGGAAAGGCTTGGAGGTGTGATCTGACTTTTTCTTGCTGCTTTATAGTAAAATACAAGAGGAGAGAAATAAATTGATGGAAGAATCATTAAATGAACCAGGACTTGATGATTTGGGAAATTCTTACCCTGATCTATATGGCAAAAGGGAGATTGCTTCTGAAAGTGTGGCATAGGGAAAACCAAGAGGGTGTGGCTGAACAACTTTTCACTAAAAATCTTCTATAGACCAAAAGGTCAAAGTATTTAATCACATAAAGGGCTCTTTTAAGATATTGAGAATCTTACAGATCTTCTACAGAAGATCTACAGATCTTCTCAACCAGATAGCCTGTAGGAAGTTTGAGTATCATCCCTCAGGCCTCTCAGCAGCAGCCTAGATAGAGAAGGTGTTATCTCCAAAAGATTTGTGGGTGTGACTTTTGCTAATGCAGAAGACCCAGTGAAATGTGTTCAAGACCCACAAGTTTCTTGAGAAAGTTGTACAGCAGAAACGTTGCCACCTGGGACTTAAAGAAACAGAGTACAATGTGAAAGCAGGCTGCATCCGGAATCAGGCCCATAAAAGTACTCAGCTGTAAACAGTTGCTGTCTTTCATGAAAAAGGATGATTAGCAGGGCAGAACTGAGAGCCACAGAGGCTTGAAGCTAATTAAGACAAATCCAACATTTGCCCACCTGGATTTCAAAACTGTTATGGAGTCCTTTTTACCTTCCACTTTTTTTCATTTTGAACAGGAATTTCTACAATTGTCATCCTATGCCTGTCCAACCATTGAATGCTTGGAGTGTTGGGGGCAGATAATCTGTCTCTTCAGTTTCATAGGTCCACGGATGGAGTGGAATTTTGCCCAAGATCTATCTATACTGAATGGTAACACGCAGGACCCTCATCTGCAACAAATTTAGATGATGAGATTTGGAATTTTTGAGCTGAGATTTTGAGATTTTGGACTTGAATTAATGTTGTGATTGGTTGAGACTTTGGGAATATTGAGATGGGTGAATGGAGGGATTGAATCTTTGGAGGGTAAAGGGAAGACTATTAGAGGCAGAATTCTAAGATGATCCCTAAGAGTCCTACCCCCCTGGTAAACATACATCTTCTCCTAAGTATTCCATTCTAATCAAGGTACTGCTGTGGAGGGTATTTGGGATTTGAGATCCCAAATCAGTTGACCTTCATAGAGGGAATGTATCTAATTGGCTTTAGACTTGGATTATCTGACTTAAAATGGCAGCAAGTACATGGAATTGCCCTGCCTGGTTTGGCTTATCTCTGGAATTCAGTATGGTTTAAGTGTCTCCCAAAGTATGAATATACAGGTAACTTGGGTAAGATACAGGCACCCTAATGAACATCTAACTAATATTAGGGGAAGTGGACTGAAGAGTGCATGGTAGGTAGATAAACAACCAATGTCCACTGTACTTTTCACTGCCTTCAAAATGAAGTTGAAACTTAAATATTTAGCATTCCCTAAAAGATCTTGCAAGATCTGTGACTCTTCTTTTTAGTCACCATAATTTTATTTCACTATATTTCTCCCTCTCTTTATGATTATAGTCCAGCCACCCTGGCTTTTCAGTTTTTTAATGAACTATCCTCTCTCCTGCTTATTTGTATGAGCTGATCTCCCTGCTCAGAAGACACTTAGGATTCTCTTTCCATGGCTGGCTAATGCCTGTTCATCTTTGAAGTCTTGTCATTTCCTTTACAGGTTTTTCTGTAAGTTCCCAAGACTAGGTTTTGTATTACCCCACAGTATGGTGTTCTTTCCCTAAAATAGCACATACCATTCTTACTCTTATTGCCTTGGTTTCTTGATTATCTTCTCGATTATAAAATAAATGGTAAGTATTTTCCTTATTTTATTCTCAGCAGCAGTCTCAATGCCTGACATCTAGTAAATGCTCAATAAAAAATGTTTGATTGGTACCACATTGCCGTTGCAGAAACAGAGGGGAATCTCTTTCTTCTAGAAGGCATGATCCTCCACAGACTGTGTTAATTACCTGGGAGATAGGTTCTAAGAAGGAGAGTCTTCAAACAGAAAAAACAACAAGAGTATTTGCTCCAACTAACTTTATATATAATCTTTATTCCTCTCACTAATCCAAAACTGGCTAGGTTGTTTGATTACCCTTGGAGTGCTATTTGGTCTTTGGCTCATAGCAGAGCTTTTAAATTTTTTCTTTTTTTGTAAAAAGAGTGAGGTGGGAGAATAGAGCTTTGAGCAGTGTATTTCTTTTTCCTAAATCAGCATACCTGTGAGGTACAGCAGACTTCCATCTGTAATAATTTGGCAGGGATTTTCAAAATGAAAGTGAAAATTTTATTTTTCATTTTCCTGCCTTACCGTATTAGCAAGAATTTCCAGAACAGTGTTCAATGATATTGTTGATAGCAAGTATCTTTTTCTTTGTAATAATTTTAATAATACTGCTTCTAGGGTTTTACTGTTAAGCATAATATAGGATGTAGATTTAAGATAGAATTTTCCCCCCTATGAGTTGGTGGTCAATTATGGAAGTTAAATTTTAATTGAATGCCTTTATAACATCTTTTTAGATTATCATGTGATTTTTCACTTCCCTTTTCCATATTGATTTAATCTATGACATTAATAGATTTCCTAACACTAAGCATTCTTGTATGCCTGTGAAATTTTTTGAATAAAGTTGAAAATTATTTTATATTGTTAAAAATGATTGTTAATATATTCTTCAGGGTTTTTACTTCTGTTCGTGAGATTGACAATAACAGGAAAATGTTATATTCCAATTTTGGTATCAGGGCATCCTTCCCTCATTAAAGAATTGAGTAACCTTTCTGTCTTCCTTCCTGTTCTAGGTCAGAGAAATTAATAGAGGAATTATCTATTTTCTGAATATTTTCAGAGTATACTTAAACTTTTTAGGGCTAGAAATTTTTTTGTACATACTTTAAATATATTCAGTTTCATTTATGTTTATTGATCCTTTTTGTTTTCCTCTTGAATAAATTTCATGATTCAGAGTATGATGAATTTCATTAAGATGAGAGGCTTATATCCCACTGTATTCTTGTGTACTTAAATTTACTTCTGTATTTTCTATATTCCCTTTCTCACTTTGTATTAACATATTTCTAATATGATTTATCAGAAGTTGTTCTGTTTCACTGTCTTCCAAATGAAGTAGTTTGTGGATTTATTAATTTTATTCTTACCTCTTATTGATACCTAACTTGTTGATTTTTATCTATCCTTCTCTTTAGTCTAACTTAAAGTTAAAATTTATTTATTGTAATTTGCTTAAAAATAAAAATACTTTAGAGCAATGGGGTGAATATGATAGAGACAGTGATAAGATAAAGGCAGAAGATGGAGATTTCAGCCCAAGAATTGCAGGGATCTTTTGGGTGGAGAAGACGAGAGAAAACAGAACAATGGGGAGAGAAGTAGTGATCAGAGGCACAAGTGAAGAAAGTTTTGTGGAGCTAAAATATCTTTAGGTTGAAAGGTCTAACTTCTGACATAACCAATAAAATTAGAGATACCTTTTTGAGCTATATTCTAACATTGTCAGCTATGAAAGAACTCAAAAACTATAACATTTATCTGACACTAAGCCCCCCGCAATACTCATTCTTTCAGACTTTGTTAGGAAGCTGTAAAGTTAGATGTGTCTTAGAAGTGTAAGAGTAACTGCTAAGATAGAAAATATATAATATTAAAACCATTAGAGAAGGAAATGAAGAAAATAAATAAGGGTCAGGAAAAGAGATAAAATGATAGAAAGAAAAAGGATGTTGAAATAAGGTTAAAAACTTTGTTCAACTATATCAGTAATGAAAATCATTGTAAATATACTAAAATCATCTACTGAGATTTTGAGATTGGATTAAAAAACAACAAAATACATCTATTAAACTGTTTATAAAAGATATACATAAAGCATAATTACACAAAGTTTGAAAGTAAATGGAAGGAAAAGGGAAAAAAAGCACAGATCGTGCAACAAAGGTTACAGTGTTCCTAGAAATAACACTAGCAAAAATGTATACGATCTGTGTGGAGAAAGTATTAAAGCTTTATTGAAGGAATAAAAGAAGATTTAAACAAATGGAGAGCTTCAGAGGAAGGAATACTCAAGTTTTAAAATGTCACTCCTCTCCAAATCTATAAATTCCGTAGTATTTCAATCTAAATTTTAACACCATTGTTCATTGAACTTAATAAGCTGATCTAAAATTCATTTGGAAATAAGCTGATCTAAAATTCATTTGGAAAAAAGAAAGGCTCAGAGCAACCAGGACAGTTTTGAAAAAGAAAGATGATGGGGCTTATTTTATTAAATATCAAAAATTATTATAAAGGTATAGAAATTAAAATGGTACAGTGATTACAAGAGAAAGAGAAATGAATGAAAACACAATAAATGGACTCCAGAAACACATATATGAATAGAGCGAGATCACACACACTTGATATATGACAGAGGTGGCATTACAAACAAAAAGAATGCAATAAACAAAAGATGCTGTGACAACTCTTATCTAAATAAGGAAAAGTGGTCCCTACCTCATAAGTAAATTGCAAGCCAGTTAAAGACTTAAATGCGAAATGAACACAGAAAAATTAAAACTTGTAAGAAAGTGACACAGGGAATATCTGTAAGACCTGAGCCAGGTGTGCTTAAATAGCATACGAAAAAACTCACAAGCTAAAAAGGAAAGGATTAAAAGTTCTGTACAACAAGCACACTTACCATAAAGTTAAAAGACAAACCCCATCCACCAGGTGCTGATGCATAAGAACACAAGATTCAGAATAATTTGTACAGTACTCTTTTTAAAAACAATGACTCCCTCCCCACCCCAAATTTATGTTGTCTTATGTGTATTTAATGAACACGGAGAAAAAATATGGAAGAATATGTTGTTCCAGGCTGTTAATATGACTTATGGAAAGAGTAAATTTTAAAGGAGACAAACATAATAAAAACTAATAAAAAATGACTGAGATAGTAAGTTTGCATAAATGTACAAATAGGGTAATATTTATGTGTGTGTGTATATATATACACAGAGAGAGAGAGAAACTTCTTTAATAATAAAGCCATAGACTGGAAGATATATAGAGTATACCTATCCAAACAGTAAAGAGCAATCTAATATAGAAATGGAAAAAAAGTATAGCTAACAGTTGCTGATGAGTACCAGATTGCTTTTGTTTATCATAGCATTTGTTATATAAAAACACTCTCATCTTCATTCCTCAAGATAATATCATTGAAAACAGAACTTAAAGAAACCCCCCATACAACAAGGAACAGTTTGTTTGGATTTTTTTCCAGATGTTATTTATTATTTCTGTAGTTGACATATACTGTTTTCCTATTTGATATTTACTGTTTTACTTACTGATACTCAGTTTTTTTGATAGCCATTGATGATGTTACAGTAAGGTCTCATTTCACAAGGAAGGTTAATACCATGATTTATTTGGCATATTTCCAAAAGTTCTTAAATGTTTTGTAAAAATTGAGATGTAATTGATAAAGCATATAGTAAATCAATACAAATGTAAAATGACCTTTGAAAATCTCTGAAACTTATTTTTTGAAATATTTATTACATTGTACTGCTGTGTTATAGATGTGATGAAGATTTTTCTAAAGTAGCTGTGACAGTTTATCAGAAGAGATATGTGGGACTACAATAAAAAGGAAATCCTTTGAACAGATTTATAAATTGCTTTCACCTGACTGCTGTTTTAATATATTTCCATGTTCATTGATGCAAACTTAAATTTTCATCTAATAACAGTGTAAGGTACAATTAATTTAAGAAAAGTATCTAATATTTGCTTTTTTATTTTCTTTTGCATTAGTTCACTTGATAAACATTGATTAGGATTCTGGTTCATGCAAATACTGTCATCAATTCCAGAAAGATATGGAAGTTATAATTGTCTAAGGTAGATGAAATGACGAATTACAATGCAATGGAAAACGTGATATAAATGTAGTGAAATTTCCTTATGAAATTTTGAAGATTGACCAGAAAAAGGACATATCACCATGTTTGTGAAATTTTAGATAAAGCATTGCAAAGGAGCCCATATGAACAGATTCATAGAGTTAGTAGTAATTTCCTACACTGACGAAGGGGAAAGGGAATTTCCATTATGTTCAGATGTACTAAGTCATAAAGCAGTCTCACGTGTTTTGGGAACTGTATCTTGTTAGACATTGTTAGGTGTCTAACAATGATAGGATAATTTTGGAAACAAGGACAAGGTCTACTTCTTGAAAAGCGTTTTATGTGATTATAAGAAAGTTATTCTTAACCTTTTTCCAACTTTAAAACATTAAATGAATAATGTTGTCTGAACAAGATACATTACAAGTGGGTATTTTTTTGGTTCCTATAAACTGTCATAGATAAGTAGCAGATATGGTATATTTCTTTGCTGTATTAGTCAGGGTTCAACACAGGAACAGAAAGCACTGTAGATATTTTTAGCATAAAGGGATTTAATTCAAGGATATAGCTGTTTATAAAATGTTTGGAAGTGTGCTAGAACTATTGAGTTTTAGAACTTAATATTCCTGCCATACAACTGCGTCTCACCATGTGCATCTAAGGAGTAGATCTGGGAATGCTGTATCTGGTCCCCACTGCTATGTCTTAGTGCCTCTTACCTCTCAGGTTTTCATGAACATTCTTGTCAGCGGAAACAGCAGGAAGATGGTCTCTGCCTCACTTTTGCTTATAAATCTTAAGCACATTCAGTTAGTAGAAACTTAATTTCATCTAGAATTCCAGTTGTAGGAGTGTCTGGTAAATGTAGGTTTTAGCTTTCTAGCATCTGCAGTACAAGAAGGCATGTAGGAAGATATGGGAGAGGCTGCTGAATATCAGTTGACCAAATCCAGCACACTTTACATCTATAACCCCCTCTCTCAGACATGTGTACCACAGTGTGTCACTAAATATTGCTTCAGAAGCATTATGGTAGAAGGTAGGAAGCCATTAGAGTTTCAAGTAAGATAATGGTGTGTGTGACCTTTCTTGGCTTTGAAAGATAACTCTGGATAGGGATGGTGGGAGGGAGATGCAAGCTGGGATGGCATATGGAGATATATGTATACATATAGCTGATTCACTTTTTTGTACAGCAGAAACTAACACAACATTGTAAAGCAATTATGCTCCAATAAAGATGTTTAAAAAAAAAGGAATATCTGATTGTTAATTAACGTAATAAATCCTCACAAATTTTTATAGTTCATTTGTCCATTTAACAAATATTTATTGAGTACTTATTAGGTGCAAGATAGTGTGATTTTGCTGAGACTATAAAAATGATGACATATTTCCTGTCATGTCGGGCTGATCAATGGTGGTATAGGCACGTAGAAGAGCTTATTGGTTCATATTTCTTTCTATGGATTAAACTGTAAAGTTGTAATCATCTGTGTATTATGCCCTTGCTTATGGATGATTAATTTCAACATAGGAGGCTGTGCATGTTCTTTTGCTAAAGAAAATTGGTGATAGTAAATCTTCCTAATATGGAGCTTGTTGACTACATACTATTTGAAAAACTGCTGCTAAGGATAGTGAATAGGATATACGTATCACTCCCTAAAACTTAGCATGTTATACATTTTTTTAAAGTCCTTCAAGCAAGTATAAAAATTATTGTGTTCCCAGTAATGCTTTGAGTAGGATAAGTATATCTGTGTCTAAGTCCAGTATAGGGATTCAGAATGCAGCTCCATTTAGTGACACACTGAGGAATGCAACGTTATCATCTGTGTATTTCTGTTATATTGGTTTCAGTCACCCCCTTTTTTTGGCTTAACTTGTCCATTTTAAAGTACCTTATCAGTCTCAATTTAATATGCCATTCTTATATAACCTTATTAGTGTTCACGGAGTTTTAATGTTTTCCATGTGATCTCAACTATATGTATTATAAATTATTTTTGGTATAACCTTTTGCCTTAATAATGTCAGCACATAAGCTTAAATTAACTTGGTCTCCTGGTATCAGTAAAAACTGAAGTCACTGTCATTTATTATGATCTTTATCACATTAAAATAAAATTTAATCTTTATAATAAAAGTGCGTGAAAAACAATAGTCATGAATTTGGGGGGTTTTTGTTTTTGTTTTTTAATTTATTTATTTATGTATTTATTTTTGGCTGCGTTGGGTCTTCATTGCTGCATGCAGGCTTTCTCTAGTTGTGGTGAGCGGGGGCTGCTCTTCACTGCGGTGCGCAGGCTTCTCATTGCGGTGGCTTTTCTTGTTGCGGGGCACGGGCTCTAGGCACGCGGGCCTCAGTAGTTGTGGCTCACGGGCTTAGTCGCTCCGCGGCATGTGGGGTCTCCCCGGACCAGGGATCGAACCCGTGTCCCCTGCATTGGCAGGCGGATTCTTAACCACTGCGCCACCAGGGAAGTCCATGAATTTGTTTTTAATCTAAGGTAATGTTTTAGCTTCATGATACATGCACTTGCATTCCTAAGAAGTTTTCCTGCGGTCTTTCCCCTTCCCGCCCCTGCATCTTCCCTGACCGGGGCACGAATCCATGTCCCCTGCATCGGCTGGCAGACTCTAAACCACTGCGCCACCAGGGAAGCCCTGTTTCATGACTACTTTTACTGAAAAATATAGATTTCTATCATGCATCACTTTCTTAGATTCATTAAATAACAACAAATCTCTTTATATGTATATGTGTACATATCAGACATGTACATAATATATGTATATAGTTTTTAATTTGTGTATATAGTTTTAAGTCTGCTAATATATGTTATTCCTTTTAAATAATCAATATAATAGTTTCATCAATTTAATTATTACATAAAAGCTTACTTAGTTATATATTCTCAATTTTCAACAGAGGAGGCTAAGATTCTTATTTTGTAAACAAGGAAATAAGGTCATGTTTATATAACAGATTGAAAAGATACTCTTAATTATAATAAGTAAAGTCTAGTTTGTGTTAACCACCAGTTTTATGTTTTGGTAACTGACTGATTAAATTGCCCCAAATTTAGAATCTTGCAGTTCTTGGTAGGGCATGTTGATTGGCTTGTTTTATTAGTAATATGTTTTGGGGGACCACATTTTCTTATTGGCCTTTCCCTAAATCACTGGCATGGTATTATTTTATTTGATTGCAGCATGGAATTTTATTTTTCTCACTATTCCTAATCCAACCTGTTCATTACCCATTAAAATTTGCTAGTTAAGGGCTTCCCTGGTGGCGCATTGGTTGAGAGTACGCCTGCCGATGCGGGGGACACAGGTTCGTGCCCCGGTCCAGGAAGATCCCACATGCTGCAGAGCGGCTGGGCCCGTGAGCCATGGCCGCTGAGCCTGCGTGTCCGGAGCCTGTGCCCCGCAATGGGAGAGGCCACAACAGTGAGAGGCCTGTGTACTGCCAAAAAAACAAAACAAAACAAAACAACAACAAATAAATTTGCTAGTTAATAAATTATCAAGTTAATTGTGATAAAAACTATTTGACTTTCCCCCTTCTCGGTTGACTCAAATAATGATGGTAATAATGTAACAGTAATTTTTAAATTTGGTGGTGCATTATACAAATACACTCCTATGATTTGTATTTTTTTTTAAAGTGTACAAGACTCATTCTAGGGACAGTATTAAAGTCTTCGTGTCAGATCAGTAAGTAAACAGTTTAAGTTCCTGCTTAATATGTTAAATATCAAATAGGATAAAGATTAAAACATAAAGTTGCTTAAAATTTCCCAGCAATGTAAGTTGGTTTTATAGTTGACTGGTGAAAAAAATCTTACTATGGCAGCTCATATTGAAAAAGTGAGCCTAGGGAAAAGTTCTAGATATTTTTCTGAACAGTAAAAAATTTATTCTTCATTCCTTTAAATATTTGAGAAACAGCTGCAGTATGGTATTGCTGTGCTAGGAACAGAAAGTATTGTATGAGATATCCAAAATGTCTGCCCTTAAGGAGATAAGTTCAAACTTTGTAAACACATTATTTAAATAATTTTGTTAGTATTAAAATCAAAGATGGATCATGTAATTGTATTAAGCCAGTAACTACTGTTTTTTGAAGAATAATGGGAAATTGCAAAATAGCAGAACAGGTCAGGAAGTTGGATATTTCTGATTTTTTAAAATCAAACTGTCATTATTTTGACTTATTTATTTTGAAATTATTTTTGAATTTTCAGAATATTTGAGCTCTATTCATGTTTTAGTTTAAGGCACATTTCAAATGAAATATTTGGGTTTTGTTTGTTTTAATATTTATTTATTTGGTTGCTCTGGGTTTTAGTTGTGGCAGGCAGGCTCCTTAGTTGCAGCTCGCCAGCTCCTTAGTTGTGGCATTCGAACTCTTAGTTGCGGCACGCGTGTGGGAGCTAGTTCCCTGACCAGGGATCGAACCCCTGTCCTTTGCATTGGAAGACGGATTCTTAACCACTGGACCACCAGGGAAGTACCAGAAATAGTTGTTTTTATGATATTTATTGCATTGTTCATTTTGTATCTGGCATGCTATTATTGTACCTTATTTTCTTCATGTCATTAAAATTTGCCCTATAACTTCTAATTGGTAGAGTATCACTTAGTTTTTTATAATAATGAGCTAACATTTATTGAGCACTTACCTGTGTCAGGCCCCATTTTAAGCATCTACCATGCTTTGTCTTATTTGATCCTCAGGTGAACACTAAGGTAGATGTGCTTTACCACTTGGAAACTGAGGCTCTGAGAGACTGAATGGTTTACCGAAGGCCACATGCTAGTGAGTGACAGAGCTGAAATTGAATCAGGCAGTTTAACTCCAGAGCTTGTGCCTATGTATTAATCAGAGTCACAGTCTTATTTTTCATTATTCCTAAAGCCACAAATCTCTGAAAACAAAACATTTTAAAATAGCTTAATTTAGGTATAATTGACATATAATAAACTGTACATATTTAAAGTAATAAGCCATGTGATAAGTTTTGACACATACACTCATGAAACTGTCACCAAACTGTCAATCAAGATAATGAACCTACCCATCACCCCAAAATGTTTCCTTGTGGTAATCTCTCCCCTCTTCTGTTACTGGCCTCTACCCTCACAATCCAGGCAACCATTGATTTGCTTTCTGTTACAATAGCTTAGTTTGCATTTTCTACTGCATATAAATTGTATGTGGAATGATAAAATATGTCTTTTTTGTCTGACTTTTGCTCATCTTAAGGATTTTGAGATTCATTGGTGTTGCATGTATGCATGTTGTATGTTGTATGCATGTCCTTATTTACTGCTGAATAATATTCTAAGTATATAACACAAGTTTTTCATCCATTTACCTGGTGAAGGACATTTGGGTTATTTCCAGTTTGGGTCTGTTGCAAAGCTGCTATGAACATTTGTGTACAGGTCTTGTGTAGACATATGCTTTCCTTCTTTTGGGTAAATACCTAGGAATGGGATGGGTGGATCATATGGTAGGTGTAACTTTTTAAGAAACCTCCAGTGACTATAGGTAATAACACTGTGTTATGTATTTGAACTTTGCTAAGAGAGTAGATCTTAAATGTCCTCGTCACAGGAAGAAGAAAATTCTTACTATACCTGTGGCTATGGATGTTAACTTGACTTACTGTGGTGATCATTACATAATACATACATATATTGAATTATGTTGTACGACTGAAACTAAAGTTATAGGACAATTATATCTCAAGTAAAAGAAACTGCCAAAAATTATACCTCAGAAATAATCAGTGTGTTTACAAGGTGCTACCACCATATTAGGTAATATGTAAATACTTATTATGTACCTTGGTAAAATGTGGAAAATTCTGAATTCTGAAACCTATATGGCCCTAAAGTTTTCATAAAGGTACTGTGGACTTACTGCCTTGTGAAGTAATAAGGTACTATAAGATGTTTTTTTGATTCAGTAGTCATTTCTTTGTTAAATTTACATAAACCCTTTGGAAAGATGACATGCTATCATATAAAACACTCAACAAAGAATATAGATGATGAACCTTAAGTAATTATCTGAATGAACATTAACTCTAGGAATTAGTGAGACCATGAGTTGCATGTATTTATTTGAAGTGTTTTCATCTTGAAAATTCTCTGTAATGAAATTATGTTAATGGGAATAGCAAATGTTCTGTATGCTGTATCTTGCCTAATGACTGCTGTCAGTTTGAGGGTTCAGCAGTGATTATCATCATTGTGTATTATTGAAAGGACTATTCCATTAAAATTTTAAATAGTATATTTTGAGAGACACAATAGGTAGTCTGAAAAAAATGAGCATTATATGGTTTCATAACATACTATCTTTATTTGTCTTTCCTAAAAATAAGTTCTACAAAAAGGACAAGGTATTTTCCATTCTTAACCTTGTTATCAACTGAGCTTATATAGAAAATGTTAGATATTGTTGGAATGATTATAAAGTTTAATACATGCATGTAAATTATTATAATGTATCAATGAAGGACTTTTATATCATCAGGACTTAGAAGGAGATAGTTTTGAGTATATTCCAATATCAGTGTCTAAGCCTACAGAGGATCTTAGCCCTTCCAAAGGCTTACAAGTTAGTGAGGAAGGTAGACTCCCTTACAAGGCAAGCCTGATAGAGATACAAAAGTGTTGAGGTATCAATTTGAGTGAAGGTGGCATTTTAACTAAATCTTGAACAGGAGAAGAACATGAGGAGGAGGAGCATTTTGCATAGAGGGAGTAGTCAGCACAGGTACCAAGATGGATTCGTGTGGTTAATAACTTCTGAGAAATACGGTAGTACCTAGGGATGATGTGTTAGACTCACTTTGTGGCTTTAAAAGTTACATTTGTCATACGTCTGAAGTAACACAGTGAATGACATAGCCAAATTTGAAACACATACTAATGTCAAAACTCCTTTCTATCAGGTTATGCTGTCTATTTACTGTAAGGACTTATATTTGACATTAAAGTTGAATTAGCATAATTGAATATTAACTACAGTGAGTTGATAAATCTGATGGTTGTATCTTTTTTTGCTTTTCCTAAATTGTGTATGTCATTATTAACCCTCTAATACAGTTAATAAAGTTTACCAGATATTTTTCTGATTTCCTTTTTGGATATATTTTCTCTTGCAGGGTTACGTTTTGCCATCTGCCTTTCCAGAGTAAGTGGCTCTATGTGGGCACTGAACGAGGTAATATACATATTGTCAATGTGGAGTCCTTCACACTCTCAGGCTACGTCATTATGTGGAATAAAGCCATTGAACTGTGAGTTTGAGCAAATATTCCATATCTGAAACTATCAGTACCATATATGATAATATTATGTAATAGCTAATTAGTAAATATAGAATTAAATTTTTAATATTAAATACAGATTTATCAGCCTTTTGCAAGTATTGCCCTATTGGCAGTTTGAAAATTTAAATGCTTTACATATATCTGTATAGATACATATACGTATTATATATAAATATGTTCACATATATATAAGCTATAGCACAAGTTTAATAAAACCATTATTCTTTTTAGGTGAAAAACATTCCAGATTGTTTTCTGTTCATTTATCACCTAATTATTTTTCTTTCAAATGCTTGGTCATGCCCCACTAAATTGATTTCATGACCCACTAACAAGTTGCCACCAATGTTTAGAAAACACTGATCTAAACCACTACTTGCTATGTTTTAGTAATTACCAAATATAATGTAAATGTTTATAGTGTAACATTGCAGAATTAATTTGACAGTTAATTTTCCTTAGTTTTGATATGGTAATGATTGCTTTTATTTAACAGTAATGACAACAAAAACTGTGTTGTGCCATAGGGCCCTAAGGATCTTTAGTGCTAACTTTTCACTGTCTTAGAATCTTATCTCTTTCTCTTATTTTTTTCATATATTATTTAGATATAAAAATCAGAATTTAAGGATATTGGCAAGGTTCATTTTCACCATTTCTTCTTGTTTTTAAACAAATAGTTCCATATTGTTGCATTCCACAGAATTTGACATAAGGATAAATTTGTGGCATATCTCCTTAAGTAATGTGTTGTTGCAGCTGTAATGGTGTATTAAGTTTGGTTTTCCTTCCTTTATCAGGAACATTGTTATTTCTCAGTCCCTTGGAACAAGGTTTTCTAGGTCTGTTCTTTGAGTTGATCACAACATATAGCGGGGAGGCCTGGCGCAGGTGTCTGTATGGTTTCACAAGTGGCTCTCAATGAAGTGGACTGGTCTCTCAACTCTTAGAGTTTATGAATGGGTTATTTCTTCTGCTTATTTCTACTCTATAGACATCAGTTCAGCTACATTCTTATCTGTATGACTTCTTTTTTCTCTGAGCAAATATTGGTGGCATTATTTCGTTGATTTTTTAAAAGCCATAATGGAATTTTTCTTATTTTTGGTATGAAGTGTGTAACTAGATGAGATGCCCCAACTGGAGGCTAGAATTGAGTAAAATAAAGATAGCAATATTTTAGATGCTGCTTTATTTTATTTTATTTTTTTATTTTTTTGCTGCTTTATTTTAAAATATTAACTTTGAGAATTCTACCATGAGAATAAATTTTCTGTGCTAAAATACAAAATTGAAGATTCTTTCCTATACAGAAAGTGTACATAATTTTTTTTTTTTTTTTGCGGTACACGGGCCTCTCACTGTTGTGGCCTCTCCCATTGTGGAGCACAGGCTCCGGACACACAGGCTCAGCGGCCATGGCTCATGGGCCCAGCTGCTCCGCGGCATGTGGGATCTTCCCGAACCAGAGCACGAACCCATGTCCCCTGCATTGGCAGGCGGACTCTCAACCGCTGCGCCACCAGGGAAGCCCAAGTGTACATAATTTAAAATTTTTGTGACATATCAATGTGAGAGTCACTATTCTTCCTGATTCCTATTTTGATCCATATTGAGAACTATATATCTGTTACTGATCACTTGCTGAAATGTTTTCAACCTTT
This sequence comes from Stenella coeruleoalba, assembly GCF_951394435.1. Lineage (NCBI taxonomy): Eukaryota > Metazoa > Chordata > Mammalia > Artiodactyla > Delphinidae > Stenella > Stenella coeruleoalba. The sequence continues at coordinate 72,523,012 of NC_137158.1, forward strand.
GTAAATATATCTTTATTTTCCATTCATTATTCTTATTGTAATGAGTATGTAATAGTATTGCAATTTTTACTTGAGAAAAAACATCTTAACGTTTTTTCTTTTAGGTCATCTAAATCTCACCCAGGACCTGTCGTCCATATAAGTGATAATCCAATGGATGAAGGAAAGGTAGATTTTTTTAAATATATATATTTATTACTTAAATGCATGAATTTTGTATTTTTTAAATATGCAAACCATTCCAGAACTACACTTACTCTGCAAAGTTGAGATTGATAACAAAGGTTGTATATCATATATACTTAATTGCTTATTTATGCATTATGAAGAACAAGTGAAAATTAAAATATTTACATTTTAAAGAAGAAATCTCTAAAACAAGTAAAATTTAATAAATACAGTTAAAGGTTGTTAACTTGTTTTTGGCTTATTTAGAATAATTCCCCTTATTTTTTGATAATCCTGACAAAAACCATTTTCTTTTGGTCTTGAATTCTTTTTTACACTAGTTAAACAATTTTTATAGCACTTATCACATAACATCTTATGTTGGAGTTGTCTCTGTATCTCTCTCCCCTAAATTTTTCTCCATAAATAGCTCAGATCAATAGAGACTTTTTAAAAATAATACTTAATTTTTTTATACTTGAAACCAGTTTCATGCAGTCATTACCTAGCTATTGTTAATTTAGGTTCATTAGTACTCTGAATAATAATAAAATTTTATTTTCCATGAATCTCTACTTCCTAATTCAAACCAATCTCTCAGTAGTTCTATTTAATGATATTTTTTCTACTTACAAAATTTCATGAAAATTAGTCTACATCAGTACCAGAAAGTTAATCACTATCAGAAATCAGTGAAATGAAAGTTCTGGATTTTGTGAAGTTTATTCGGGTTTTTCCTTTTCTCAGTTAGTGAGAGTGGTAGAGCCTATATGTTGTGTTAACACTGTTCTGTTAATACTGGGAAAACAAAAGGATAGCGGTACTGTTCAGAGCTAGACTATATCATACAATTGTATGGTTTGAGAGAAACTACATGAAGCAAGTTACAGTAACCTATATCTTCACTTTACTTACTTATTTTTGGTATAAGATAATTGTCTAAAAGCCAATCTTTGGGTGGGAGACCTGGTGGAAGAATTGAAAACTTCCCTTTCTTCTACGTTGAATTAGTCAGTAAGTCATTTCAGTCCTTCCATTGCAGTGTCTTTTCTATTCAATCTCCTTATGACCACTGCAGTTCAAGGCATTCCAACCCATTCTTGAGTCATTTCCAGATCAATCTTCCTAGAGTGTCATTTTAATCTTATTGCTTTCCTGTTCAAAAGCTTTCAGTGGTTCTGCAGTATCTAACAAGCAAAACAATGCTTCCTTAAATCATAGCCCTAGGTTTCATTGTCTTTGAGAACATCTTTACCTGAATGCTATGCTGAAGCAAATAGTTATTGTTGCCCAAATGTGAGCTGCTCTTTACTATCTCCATCCCTTATTTATATAAGTCCCTCTGTTTGGAATTCTTTCCCACTGTTCTTTCTCTGCTGAATTCCTACTCACAACTTGAGGCTCAGATTAAATACATATCTTTCATGATACCTTTCCTGATAATCCTAACATAAAATGCTTTCTCTCACTTCCAAATTTATTAGCACCTTAATTGTGCAATTTTCTATTTATAAATACCACATCCTTCAGTTAGTTCTTCTATTTTTTAATATTTAGGAGATTGTAGGGATTAAAGTTTAACGTATTGGCACAGATTTCTAACATTCTTAGGAAGATACAGCTGGCTAGAGAGGTTAAAGTTTACTTTAACCCTCTTATGTTATTAAGATCTGGATGGGTAAAATTTTTTTTTTTAAGTTACATAGCTACTAAGTGGCAGATCTAAGGCTAGAGCTTAAGTTACCTGTGTCCTAAGCAATCCAGTATTGTTTATACTGTATATCAATTCTTAAATTTTATATTTTTCCATCTCTTTCCTTATTCCTGAAGTTCCTCTCTTACTTCCCCCATCAGAAAATGCCATATACATGTCCAAGATATTTAGAAGGACTAGAAAAAGGTAAAGGAAACAAATACCAGTTTTGTTTTTTTTTTCCAGAAAGAGTATGTATTTCAGATTGCCGAAGAAAGAAGAGTTTATGTTAGGAAAATTAAGTGTACTTCCTACCAAGGTGGGAAAATCTATTTTGTTAGTTTCAATGACTCGTTCTTCCAAATGTCCCCGTAGTCTGAAATCCACTAAGTTGCAATTTAGTTAAAGTTACTGGGTCTGCCCCCAAATTTGTTCATATCTCCAGATCATATGAACAGTTATTAGCTAGCTACCAATCATTCATGTATTTATTAAACAAATATTTATTGAATAGCTACTATGCATTAGGCAGTATATTAGATACTAGAGACATATAGATGAAAATGCATTTACTTGTGTAAGAGAAGAAGCATCTCCGTCTGTCCAGAGGAATTGAGTAGGCTTACCCAAGGAAGCAACACTAAATGCTTAAAAGTGAATAAAAAGTGAATTAAAAAGGGAGAAGGTTTCAAGCAGGGGGAATACTGAGATTTGGAAAATGCCAGTGCAGGAGGTGGTAAACAGTAGAGAGTTTGTGAGGCAAGAACATGCATTTCATTCCGGAACTTATTCATTCACAAAAAATGTATTCATTCACAAAAAAAGTACCTACAACATATCAGGCTCTCTGTCTTATGTTAGAGGTATAGTAGTAAACAAGGTAAAACCAGTTCTTGCTTAAATAGACCAGTGTTTCAGTTTGCAAGAGAATTCAGATAAGGAAAAAGACATCATTTTATTGTCTAGTGACCCTTCAGGTTAAAAAATGTACAGGTTGCTGTTGGAGCACATAGGAAGGACATTGGCTTACATTTGGTAGGTCAAGGAAGACTTTCAGGAAGAAGTGATAGCTAAAATGACATGAAGGATTAGTAGGATTAGTCCAGCAAAAAGGATGACATTTGAATGGAGTGGCCCAGTTAGGGTGACAGCATGGGCAAAGGCGTAAAGGTAAGAGAGAGCATGACCTGAAAGATATAATGGAATGTATTGGGTAAGAGGAATGTGGAAAAGGATGAAGCTGGGGAGGTGAGCAGAGGCCAGACCATGATGTATCTTGTAGGTCAGATTATTCAGTTTGGACTTGATCTAAAAATAATGGTAAGGCATTAAAAAGTTTTAAACAAAAAGCTACATTACATGATCAGATTTGCATTTTAGAACTATCACCTTAGCTGCAATATGGAATGGGTTAAAAAAAAGGGCCAAGACTGGAGAGTCAGAGAGACCAGAGACTAGAGAAGAGATTTTTGTATCTTGAACCAAGAGAGAGATATTGGAGGTGGAGGAAAGTAAATTAGAGAGAGATTAGAGTGTACTTTTTAAATTACTTGATGATTTTACCTGGTAGGGGAGAGACTAGAGTTAATGATGACTCCAAGGTTTTTGCCTGAGCGACTTAATGAATATTAAAAAAAAAAAGAATGCTGAGAGAGACACTGCAATAGGGAATACCAGAAAAGGAAGATAGGGAAGAAAATAATGAATTCACTTTGGACACATTTATTTTGAGGTTCTTGTGGAATAAATATGTGAACATGTGGCCACTGGAATTATAAGTCTGAATCTCATGAGAGAGGTCCAGGCTAGATATAATTTGGAACTAATCAATATATAGATGAGTAAATGAGATTGCCTGATAATGTGTTGAATTAGCAAAGTCTGTAAACTTTAAAACACATGAAAATGTTAATTTTTATTGGTGACTTATATTAATTAATGAAAATATACCCTCTGGACTTCAAAATGGTACTGTTTTCATTTTCAATAATCAGTTGTATGATATATGTTGAATCCCTAATGATCAAAGGCATATAAATATGCAATGCAGTATTCCCATATGTCATCCATGAGATTAGTAATTAGCAATGCAGATGTTTAATTATATTATAATTTCATACCTTAAGCATATGAATGATAATAATTATCTTTATTATCAGCAAATAAATGTTTCATATGATTCATGTCATTCCTAGGTAATGTGGCATTTTCTTTTATTACAGCTTTTGATTGGCTTTGAATCTGGAACAGTAGTGTTATGGGACCTCAAGTCAAAGAAAGCAGACTACAGATACACCTACGATGAGGTAATAACATTATCTTTGCTAACCAAAAGCTGTTGTCATTTCTCTAGCTCAGAACGGCTTCTCTAAGAACTTAATTCGTGATTCTTTTAGGCAACCTTTTTAATTGCAATAACACATAGTTTTTGCATATATATGAAATAATATATTAAAATAGGTCAAAAGATAGAAAAAAAAAATCTCTGCAACTCCTATCATTTGGCCATCCGGTTCCCTTACCTCACATCGCAATGTTAGTTTCTCATGTATTCTTCCAGAGATATTTTCTGCATTTACAAACAAATTAATAAAGTATGCTATTTTAAAATTTTATACAAGTGATAGTATGCTGTAAATATTTATAGTTTGCTTGCTTTAGGATCCAAATAAAGACTGTGATTGATCGATTTTTGTCTTTTTTTGCCCTCAGACTTCCTATAAATTGGATGGTTTACTGAGGCATGATCATATTTAGTTTCATTTTTAGCAGGACTATTTCATAGATGATGCTGATGTTCTTCTACCAGGTTGAATATTAGTGTCTGTTTGTGATATTAGCAGCCAGTGATGTTCAAGGCCTAGATCTGTTAGTGCATAGTTGTTGCAAAATAGGGAAGTTCTAATTTTATAATTCCTTCTCTATTATGTGGGACACTTCAGTAAAGAGAAACTTCTTGTCTACTCTTTTGGTTATATAGTAGGACAGTTCAGATAGGAAAGGCAGGATAAATGCTTGATTCTTTCTTTTTATTTCAGTATTTACTCTAAAGGGGTTGTTCTCTAGTAATCTTAATGATGGGTAATTTGTTCTTGTTTTCTGTTTCACTATGTACTCAAAGATTTAAACGTATTTCATATGCTTCAGTACACTGAAGTTATTATCCTTATTGATTTTCAAATTGTCCCATCTTTGGTCAGTGAATCTCTTCCAGTTGTTTCCCGAGTCCTCTGGTGATAATACTCTTAGATAGCTTCCTTGCCATCTGTTATAACAAAGTATACCTATTAATCTTGTATATTTCTGTCCCAAATTTATAATATCTTTTTCCATGAAACTGGCTTCTTTCAGTGTGAAATGCTATCTAGTGACCCTAATTTGGGTACCAGGAGTGTTCACAATTTCCAATTCAGTGAATAGATCTAGGAACTGTGTAAGTGGTTTTGTTTGCTTGTTTTTGAGAAATATGTCATGTGTTCATATCGATGCTTTCAGTTACTCAAGCAGACTACCTTGAGCAACTGTAGCAATACTTGGAATACTTTGTAAATGTCTGCGTATTATCTTTTAAGCTTGACTAAAAGAATTTCCTTTGCTTTCATAGCTGTATACTTTTTGTATTTAAAGCTTTTTAGTTAATAAGTATTCTGCGGTTCACCAATCAAGATCTTGAAATTATTTTAAAAGAATATTTTTAATAAAGAGTTCTTGTCATTTCTCTGGAAGATTTGGCCTGTAGAGCTGTTTCCTATGTCAAAATGAAAGCACATTTGAAAAACTGACTTTTTTTTGTTGTGCTTTTGTCATTTAAATAGTTATCTTGGCTTTAGCCACTATGGAGTCACAGGGAATTTACCATCTCACCTTAAATATACTGGAAAAATACATGAAAGAACAGTTTTTAGAAATTAGCAGGTAGTGTAGAACCGGGATTCCTTAGAGAGGGGAAACAAGGTGAGCCCTTCAATTGCCTTAGCTTATGACCTGGAGAGATCTTCCAGGTCTCAGCCCATGAAGGGGGAAGGGGGGAACCTAATTTAATAAGCCCAACAGTCTCCCTGAGTTGAGATGGCAGAGTTGGGAAATTGGGGAAGATATCCATAGCTTATAAGACAAGGTAACAGAGAGTAGAGAACTGCCTAGAGATAGTTTTAAAAGTTCGCAAGGAGCCCTTCACCCTGCGTCTTCAGCTGAATACTGATTACTGCATGGGTGTGAGGCTTGGAAAAGATCCACTGGAAAGGAGTAGGTAGAACAATTCTCATAGCACACAGAGGACTGAGAGTAGTTCACATTCCCAGCAGAATGGAGAAAGCTTGTAGTAGACAGGGCATCAGGAAGAGTGCTCAGAAAGGTACTGCCTCAGTAGTGGGGCCAAACTAGCCCTGCATTACAGGCTGGCTCAGCTAGCCTAACAGAGCTTAAAAGCAAGCCTTAAAAAGTCTAAGCTGTTTCCAAGCAGTATTTTTAACTGCATCCCAGAAAAAAGGCTCAAAAATCTTTAAAAGAGTATAACAACCCATCATAAATTTCACAATGATTAAGCATCCAGATAAAAATCTATGAGGCATGCAAAGAAGCAGGAAATATAATGCAAAAGGAGAATAAAATACAGTCAATAGAAACAGACTCAGAAATGATACTGATGGTATAATTAGTAGACAAGGATACTAAAACAAATATTGAACAGACTCCATATGCTCTAAAAGGTAAATGAAAGCATGAAAATGTTGAGGAAAGGCATGCAAGACTTCAAAAACACAAGTGTAACTTCTAGAGATGAAAAATGTCTAAGATGAAAAATTTTCTCTGGATGGGTTTACCAGAAGATTTGATATTGCAGAAGAAAAGCTTGATTAACTTGAAGACACATAGCAATAGAAATTACTCAATATGAAAGATGAGCAAAGAATGAGCAGGACATCAGTGAACTGTGGTACAACTTCAAGAAGACTAATATATGTGTAGTAGGAGTCTCAGAAGGGAGCATGTGGACAGAAAACATATTTGAAGAACTAATGACCCAAAGTTTCCCAAATTTGATGAAGACTTTAAACCCTATAAACTTCTAGAATATACAGATATCTTAGAAGTTCAATGAACTCCAAGCAGAAGAAACATGAAGAAAACTACACAAAAGCATGTCATATTTCAGTTGCTTAAAAGTAGAACCTGGGCTTCCCTGGTAGCGCAGTGGTTGAGAGTCCGCCTGTCGATGCAGGGGACACACGTTCGTGCCCCGGTCCGGGAGGATCCCACATGCCGTGGAGCGGCTGGGCCCGTGAGCCATGGCCGCTGAACCTGCGCATCCGGAGCCTGTGCTCCGCAACGGGAGAGGCCACAACAGTGAGAGGCCCGCCTACCGCAAAAAAAAAAAAAAGAAAAAAAGTCTGCATATAAGTGGACCTGCATGATTCAAACCCGTGTTGTTCAAGAGTCAACTACACAATATACATATACTTACACTATACTTACATAGTATATACATTACTGTAGCATAAAGTTTACTATACTATATATACATTATTGACATTTATGTTTACATATATATATATATATATATATATACTTGGGTAGCACATATGTAGTATTACAAGTAATGGTATTAGACTATTAGGAAAAAAGAAATCTTTTATCAAGTTGTATTTGTACTTTAAACATTGCAGAAATAATGGGAAAAGTTGTGCATGTTTGTTGTATTTAAAAGTTCACATTTGGCTATTTCTTTTTGTAGGGTATTTTCTGTTACTTGTTTCTCTCTGTTATCCAAAATATTATGAGCTATTGGTCCCTGTAATTAGCTAGTATTTATTTTTGGAATGCTTAATAATTTAATATCTTAAAAATAAAAGGTACTCTTAAAGATGTATATTGTTTTCTTTAGCAAAGTAGAAATATTAGTTCTCTTTATATAATATATATACTTATGTATATGTTACACATTTTTATATATAAGATTAGAATGTTTTTATTTATAAGTTCCAGATAACACTGTAAACCTCTCTTGTACTTCTTTTATCACTTTAAAAAAATATATTTAAGTAGCTTTGTGTATAGCTTCTTAACATTACTTATATTTTACAGAAATAATTTCATCTGTTAGGGCGACTAAGAAGTTGCTTATTTTAACTTTTTTTAAACAAATAAATATATTTATTTATTCATTTATGGCTGCTTTGGGTGTTCATTGCTGTGTGCGGGCTTTCTCTAGTTGCAATGAGCAGGGGCTATTCTTTGTTGCGGTGCGCGGGCTTCTCATTGCAGTGGCTTCTCTTGTTGCGGAGAACAGGCTCTAGGTGTGCAGGCTTCAGTAGTTGTGGCATGCAGGCTCAGTAGTTGTGGCTCACAGGCTCTAGAGTGCAGGCTCAGTAGTTGTGGTGCATGGGCTTAGTTGCTTCACAGCGTGTGGGATCTTCCTGGACCAGGGATTGAACTCATGTCCCCTGCATTGGCAGGTGGATTCTTAACCACTGCACCATGGACTTCTGGGAAGTCCAAGAAATTGCTTATTCTAAGATTGAGTTTTTGGAATGTCATGTGTATGTTTTGGAATAAGTTTATTACTATTTTAAGATTTTATTTAGAATTTTGTTAGAGATACTTTGACCCTAAAACATTGTATTAAATATTGGCATTTAAAAATACAACTGAGGGACTTCCCTGGTGGCACGGTGGTTAAGAATCTGCCTGCCAATGCAGGGAACACGGGTTAGAGCCCTGGTCTGGGAAGATCCCACATGCTGCGGAGCAACTAAGCCCATGTGCCACATCTACTGAGCCTGAGCTCTAGAGCCTGTGAGCCACAATTATTAAGCCCCACATGCCACAGCTACTGAAGCCCGTGTGCCTATAGCCCATGCTCCACAACAAAGAGAAGCCATCGCAATGAGAAGCCCATGCACCTCAACAAAGAGTAGCCCCCTGTTGCCGCAACTAGAGAGAAAGCCCATGTGCAGCAACAAAGACCCAACGCAGCCAAAAATAAAAATAAATAAATAAATTTATAAAATAAATAAAAATACAGTTGATTCTCTTTGTCTATCATCATTTAAATTTTAAAATGTGATCCATAAACATTAAATTATTTTATTTAACTTAAATGTATAAGCATATGAGGAACCCAAATAAATGGACATTGAATGATGATACTAAATGATGACTTGGTATGTAAGTAAAACTCTTAACTTCCAGTTACATGGTTTTTGGGCTGCACTTGGCAGTTCAAGACATTCTAGTAGGATAGCTTTTAGATTCTGTTGACCATTAAGAACAAGAAGTGTATCAACTTGAATAAAAAAGAAGTAATTTAAAGAGAACGTAGGAGAGTGACTTTTTAAATTTTTTATAGACAAGATTTAAATAATATCAGAACAAAAAATTGAAGGGTAGCAAACTTTGGTCATATAAAAATATTTTTCATGAACATTGGGGTGCATGTATCTTTTCGAATTAATGTTTTTGTTTTTTTTGGATATATACCCAGGAGTGGAATTGCTGGATCATATGGTAACTCTATTTTAGGTTTTTGAGAAACCTCCATACTGTTTTTCACAGTGGCTGCACCAATTTACATTCCCAATGACAGTGTATGAAGGTTCCCTTTTCTCCACATCCTCGCCAACATTTGTTATTTGTGTTCTTTTGATGATAGCCATTCTGACAGGTGTGAGGTGATATCTCATTGTAGTTTTGATTTGCGTTTCCTTGATGATTAACCATGTTGAGCATCTTTTCATGTGCCTGTTGGCCATCTCCATTTCCTCTATGGAAGAATGTCTATTGAGTTCTTCTGCCCATTTTGTAATCAGGTTGTTTGTTTCTTTGATGTTGAGTTGTATGAGCTGTTTAAATATGTGGGATATTAATCCCTTACCAGTCATATCATTTGCAGATATTTTTCTCGCGTTCAGTAGGTTGTCTTTTTATTTTGTCGATGGTTTCCTTTGCTGTAGAAAAACCTTAAGTTGAATTAGGTCCCATTTGTTTATTTTTGCTATTATTTCCTTTACTTTAGGAGACGGATCCAAACAAAATATTGCTGCAGTTTATGTTGAAGAGTATTATGACTATGTTTTCCTCGAGGAGTTTTATAGTAGCCAGTCTTTCATCTAGATCTTTAATCCATTTTGAATTTATTTTTGTATATGGTGTTGGAGAATGTTCTAATTTCATTCTTTTATTGGGTTGGCCAAACCATACGTGTAGCTGTCCAGTTTTCCCAGCATCAGTTACTGAAGAGACTGTCTTTTCTCCATTGTACATTCTTGCCTCCTTTTTCACAGATTAATCGACCATAAGTGCATGGATTTAATTCTAGGCTCTCTATCCAGTTTCATTGAGCTATGTGTCTATTTTGTGCCAGTACCATACTGTTTTGATGACTGTAGCTTTGTAGTATAATCTGAAGTCAGGGAATATGATTCCTCCAGCTCTGTTCTTCTTAAGATCATTTTGGCTATTCAAGGTCTTCTGTGTTTCCATATAAATTTTAAAATTATTTGTTCTAGTTCTATGAAAAATGCCATTGGTATTTTGATAAGGATTGCATTGAATCCGTAGATTGCCTTGGTAGTATGATCATTTTAACAATATTGATTCCTCCAATTCAAGAACACAGTATATCTTTTTATTTGTGTCATCTTCAATTTCTTTCATCAGCATCTTATAGTATTCATAATACAGATGTTTTGCCTCCTTAGGTAGGTTTATTCATGGGTATTTTATTCTTTTTGATATAATGGTAAATGGGATTGTTTCCTTAGAAGATATATGCACCCCAGTGTTCATAGCAATTGCCAAGATATGGAAGCAACCAAAGTGCCCATCAAGAGATGAATGGATAAAGAAAATATGGTGTATATATACAATGGAATACTACTCAGCCATAAAAAAAGAATGGAATTTTGTCATTTGCAGCAACATGGATAGACTTTGAGGGCATTATGCTAAGTGAAATGAGTCAGACAGAGAAAGACAAATACTGTATGATATCACTTATATGTGGAATCTAAAAGATACAGCAAACTAGTGAATATAACAAATAAGAAGCAGACTCACAGATAATAGAGAACAAACTTCTGGTTACCAGTGGGGAGGTTGGGGAGGGGCAATCTAGGGGTCAGGGAGTGGGAGGCATAAACTGTTGGGTGTAAGATAGGCTGAAGGATGTATTGTATAACGTTGTACAACACAGGGAATATAGCCAATATCTTGTAATAACTGAATGGAAAGTAACCTTTAAAAATTTTATAAAAATTTTAATTTTTTAAAAAAGATAAATAAATTTTAAATAAATAAATTTAAAACTTAAAAAATATTTTTCAGATAGTTTTTAAGTGGCTCAGACATATAAAATAAATTTCAGATTTTAAAAGTCACCTTAATAATTACTGTGAGAAATGGGTAACCTGTCTTAAAGCTCAGTCTGAGGTATTTTTAATTGACCTTAATTCCAAATGTACATTTTTGTCTAAAAATTCTAAAATTTTAGTTAATTTCTAAAATTTGTTCTCATCTGTCAATGCAACTAGTTTTTCCAATGGAATATTGATTATAATTGCTTGGTAATTTATGTTTAGTTATTGTTTATTGTAAGAATACATTTTGTTTTCCTGAACTTGTCAATAATACGTATATCACTATCATATTATCCTTACGCTCACTTAAGGAGTAAATAAAGTAAAAAATCATTAAAATAGTGTCAGAACCAAATTAACTGTCATAATGACAGGAGGACTGAGTTATGGGAATTTAAGATTAACATTATTGACGTTAGCTTGGGAAATAAGAAAAAGTTTAAAATGAAAAATGAATTATGAATAACTTGGTGTTTAAATAAAATTTTGTTTTTAAAAATGGAATTCTTTACCCCTCTTCTATAGGCTATCCACTCTGTTGCTTGGCATCATGAAGGAAAACAATTTATTTGCAGTCATTCAGATGGCACTTTGACTATATGGAATGTGAGATCCCCTGCTAAGCCTGTACAGACGATAACTCCACATGGTAAGAATGTATCCCTTTTAAACACCACCTAAATTGTGATGGACAGTAAACTGTTTTGAGTTTGCATTTGGATTTGTTTGTTTGTTTTTTGATGATAAGGATGGGTTTTCTTTCATTCTGAATTTTAAATATTTATACATATAGAAATAATTTGTAACAACCAGGTAAATAAAATCTCAAATAACTATGTTTGTGGTTGAAATTGCAAATATGAGCTTTGAGAAAATGAAGTTACATAATCTTCTGAGTATTCTTTTCTCCAGTAGTCCAAAAAGTAGATAATTTTGTGAGTGATATAGGACTTACTTTAAACAGTTGTCATCTTAAAGTTATCAATTGCAAGTTGCTAATGTATATATAATATGTACTGAAACACTTGGAACTCTAAGAAGGTAATTTTATACATTAAAGTATTGTTTTCAGAGTCCCCAGAATGACCCCAAGTTTGATTCACTAGGAAGACTCATAGGACTCAGCGAAAGGATGCAAAGCAAAATCAGTACGGGGAAAAGGCACATGGGGTGAAGTCTGGAGGAAGCCAGGTTGAAGCTTCCAACAGTCTTCTCCCAGTGGAGTCACACAGGACATGCTTAATTCCTCTAGCAATGAGTTATTACCACATGTGTGAAACGTTATCTACCAGCGAAGCTCACCTGAGCCCAGAAGTCCATAGTTTGTATTGATGTCAGTCCACAGGTACCCTCTGCTTTAGCATGTACCAAAATTTTAGATGCTCAGAAGGAAAGCAGAGATTGGTCATAAACCATATTGTTTGTATAGATAATATAGCATAGTGTGCCACCCTTATCAGTCTTGGAATGGTGGAAGCTGTCTTGAAAGCCAAGTTACCAGTTGCCAACCAAGAGAGCTAATCTTACAAGCTGACCTTTCTAGGGATAGCGGTCTCAAGCCTGCTTTGTTAACTTTTTTTCTGTACAAGTAATATATACAGAACCTCCATGAAGGTTTTATTAGGGTGCTTATGAACATATTATGAAGACCTTGTTTGAATTTTGGATGAGGCCTAGGAATTTGTATTTCTTTATTAATCTGCATTCTCCCAATTCTACCCTAAGAGGTTCTTAACCAACAAATTTAGGGAAATAAAAAGGAACTGTTTTTTAAATTGGTAGCATACTAAAAGAGTACTTTTGTAGTTATTGCTAATGTTTCATTGTTTGCTTTCAAATATGAATGCCCACTTTTTTTTAAAAAAATTGGTACATTCTGAATTATTACAATGTAGAAAATAAACAGTCAAATTAAAAACTTATCTTTCTGTAGCAATATGCATTTTTAGACTTGTTTGTTTTCTGGTAAAAATAATCATTCTTTTAGCCACATATTGTAATATATTTTACCACTGCTTTTTGGTAGCAGCCATCTTCTGGAAAAGCACTTATTTTAAATTTGCTACAGGTCTATTTATGTGTGCCTCCAGAAGATAGCCCTTTTGATAGTAGGTTCCAGTTTTCCCTAATATATTTTTGTTCTTCTTTCTGTTGGTGCCTAAGTCCCTAATCTTTGTGGTACTCCTGAGTATTCCCATACATTTTAGCATCTCCCAACCCCACTGGAACCTAGGAATTCAGAAAACCAAAACAGTAGATGAGTAGTTTCAAGACCTTTAATTTCAAATCCAGAAGGAAATAAAAATAATATTGAAGATGGTAGAAATATGTAATATTGGTTTTTAAGTTTATCTAAATTTTTATCTGTTTTTGTAAGTCTAGTACAAAGAGGTTTTTTTCTTTCAGACCATTTGAGAGTAAGTTTTCAACATATTGCCCAATCATCCCAAAATATTTCAGTATTTGTTTCTTACGAAGACATTCTCCTATATCACCAAGTTTTGCCATTTATCAAAAGGGTCTATATGCAGGATAGATTTAGTTGTCATGTTTCTTTAGTCTCATTCAAACTGGAACTGTTCTTGAGCCTTTTCTTGACTTTCCTAACTGATAAATTTTGAACATTACAGGTCAGTTTTTTTATAGAATGTGCCTCCATTTGGTTTTGTCTGATGTTTTTTCATGTTTAGATTCATGTTGTACATTTTCAGCAGGAATATCCCAAAAGGATTGATGTGTTCTTTTTGCAGCCTCAGGTGGAGCTTATGTTTGATTTGTCCTAGTGATGTCTCATACTCTGATCCCTTGATTAAGCTTCTGTCTACTAGGTCTCTCCATTATAACATTATTTTTTCCTTTTGAAATTAATAAATGTTTTTGATTTTTTCTTGTAATCAATAAGTGTTTTGATTTGGAGGAAATATTTGAGACTGTAAACATACCGTTCCTCATCAAATTTTTACCCCCTGGTTTTAGCATCTGTTGTTGTTTCTTGGATGGATCACTTATTGGTTGCCAAATGGTGATTTTCTATTTAATCTTGATACTTTTTTTATACTAAAATCTTAAGACCTTGAGAGCAGACTTTTAGAAGTAGCATAAATAGATTTCTACAGGGTTTGTAATATCTTAGCAAAAAAGGGTAACTAGTTAAAATTACTTTTTTCAAACAAGACAAAGAGTATTTGATATAATATGTTTTTTTCAAAATTAGAATCCAAACAAAATGTAAAAGTACATTTTTTTCTGTGGCAGATGTTAGGAAGTTGGATGGCGTTTGTTGGCACAGTATAGCAGCCTAAAAATGTAGATCATCAGAAGTACTGTTTCTTTATAAAATATGAATTATTTTCAGCAACAGTAATGTGGTAGATACCTGCCAAAGTTAAATTTATGCTGATAGTTGAGTTCAGTGGCAAAGCTAAGTGCATTTTTATACATTAAAGCACAAAAATGTGTTTTTCATACAGTTACAAGGTATCACATATTCCATATATACATATACCATATTTGTGGTATGCAGTTTTTGGTATACTAAATATCTGCTTTGATGGATTGAAATTTAGGGCTTTTTTTCATTACTATCTTGTGTTGTGGATTTGATGGATTGAAATTTAGGGCTTTTTTTCATTACTATCTTGTGTTGTGGTCTCTTGTTCTTACTTTCTAACAGTTACGGTAAATCTTGGGTTTTTTTCATATCTAAACCATGTAAGGTAGTGGTTAAGTATATCTTATTCTTAAAAAAAATTAATAAGCTTGATAATTGATTAGAACTGATTGTACTTTTATTTATTCATTCAACAAATATTGGTTCTACTATGTGATAGGCACCATTCTACACCTTAGAACAAATAAGCAAAATGTAAGTGAAAGTACCTGGAAACTGACATGCTATATACATATGCGATTATAGTAAATATAAATTTGGATATCTTATTTACTTGGTAGGATAGGACCAAAAGATTTTTAGATTAGTTTTCCCCAAAATGTATTTCACGATACTAATTTTTCCTATGTTAATGAGTTATTTGGTGAAAAATATGTTATGATCAAAGAAGTTTTAGAAATGCTGAGTTAAAGTTGAACATTTTCTTCACTACAAGACTTCTTAATCTTTAACGTACGCTATGAATTTCTAAGAGGGAAGGTACGTATACACATGTATATATACATATATACGATTGACCCTTGAAAAGCGCAGGGTGTTGAGGTGCTCGCTACTGCCTAGTAGAAAATCTGCATATGACCTAAAGTCAACCCTTGGTGTCTGTGGTTCTACATCTGTAGTAGTCTAGTATTTACTACTGAGAAAAATTTGCACATAAGTGGGCCCATGCACCTCAAACCCGTGTTGTTCAAGGATCAACTGTATATTTATTATTTATGTTGGTTTATATATTAATTTATTTTATGTACCTTTTCCCAAACTTATTTGACTTTAGCACCTTTTGTTCACAGAGCATCTTGTGGTTGTCTAGGGTTCCGTGGAATACACTTTGAGAAATGACGGCCTGGTGCTTGAATTATAATTTAATTATAAGACAGTTCCCCAGATTTGGTAGCTATGTTTAGTTTACCCTCCTATGGCATCATTCATTGCTAAAGCTGTTTGTTAGTGGACTCTTATTCTGAGGGGCATAGCAGTTATCTAGATAATGATGATAAAATGGCCAAGAAAGGAGAATAATTTGAATTCATTTAAGGTAATTTTCTGATATAAAGTTGTATAATTTTATGCATATCAAGATGGTTGATAGTCATATTTTTTCAGAAAGTCTCTATTTGGGTATCTGAAATTACTCGACAGATGATTTTTGACCAAAACAAATAAAAAGTGATATCTCCCTTTAATCTAGTTTTTATGAATATCAAAGAACATTTCCCTGGCAGTCAGACAATCTGGAATGTAATTCTAGCTCTGCTGTCTGTGAAATACTTTGTAGAGATAATTACTGTTTTCTGGGACTTCATTTCAGCGTATGTAAAATGAAAGGATTGAGCAAGGTGATTTTTAAGGTGTAAAGTTTTATGATTGTGTGGAAATTAAGCAGGATTTGTACCACCTATTGACTCTGCAAAGTCATTTCATCTTGGTGGGCTATAAGTTCTGTATGTCTGTATGGTAAGCCTAGTGGGTAAGCCCTGCTTCCCTCTCTCTCTCTTTTGGCTTGTTTCTCTCCTATGGCAGATAGGCTTTCATTTTTTAGGAGGGAAGAACTTTGGTAGTCCTGGCATGGCTCAGGTACTTACCCTGAAGCAGTCATCATGGTTAAGTGATTTGCTGACCCAGGGCCCCAGAGGATCTCCCATGTAACCCTGGGTATGTGCGTGTGATGTGTTGCAGCGTGAGATTTTTCTGCTATTGTCAGGTTCACCAAAGTCAGATTATTCTCAGAGGAAATGGAGATGGTAGATAGTCAAAATCAATAGGTATCCATTATAGGAAATGACATTTTAAGATTTAGTTCGTGGAGCTTATTCATCAGTACAATCAATCCATTTACCAAAGAATAACCCAGGATTAGAGAACTTTTATTCTGTTAAACGTTGCTGAAGGAAAGATAAATTCAAACTTCACATAAGTAAAGCTAACTTAATGTAATATTTTAAGGTTGTGACATATTAAAAATTTCTATTAATCTACTTTTAAGATTTACCTGAAGCATAATACATTCAATAAATAACAAATCCATACAGCAGTTCTTTAATGTAGTCCATTACAGAGTTTTCCCTAGTTTTTATATTTGAGTTTTATAAGATAGCAAAGAGCAGAGCAAGGTTATTTTAGTCAGAAGGTGCAAAGACATAATCAAAAGCAGAGTATTCTTGGAAAACTGTTAATAGTTTAATATGACCAATGTTTAAAATTCCTTTGGGCAAGTAGCAGGAAACTAAGACAGAACTGCATACAGAGGCAAAAATATACCTTGTAGTATGCTAAAGAGTTTGGACTTCATGATGGAGACCTAGGAAATGATTTTATAGTGAGAAACATAAAATTTATATTTGGAAATACTGCTTTGATGGCATTGCATCAGATGAGCTGGGAGCAGAAGAGGGAGGTCAATTAGGAAGCTGTTGTTAACAGTAAATAATGAAGATGTCAATTGTGACTGCTATTGAGAAGAAATGGACATACATAATGAAATTCTGGAATTAGAATCAATAGGACTTTGTTGATTGTGGCTGGGTAATTTTGGGGGATGGGAAGCAGGGCATAATAAGAGACAAGAAGAAATCACATGTGACATGGAGGTTTATGTGATTTATTAAGTCGAGTTTTATATTTAACCAGATCTTTTCAATGATTTATCAAAGTAGTTCACAGGTAGTTGAAAGAGTAAGCACACATTTTTCTACGGAGGTGGCGTAGCAGTTAAGAAGTGAAATGACACTTAATGGTGAAATCCAGTGATGCTCTAAATGTCGTTTAGCTATATGTGCTTTATAAAATCTTAACTAGTGCCTTATTACTTGATTTGATTTAGAAAATGGTTAGTCTAGGATTACAGATGAATAAACCTTTCAGGAATATAAGCAATAATCAGTGGCATAATTTTAAAAATCTGAGTTGAAAAAAGATCAGAGTATGCAAATCAAAAGGACTCACTAATTTCCAAGCAAGATTAATGAAAAATCACTATAAAAACTGTAACACTTTTAATTTATAGAGATAATGAAACTACTCTCTTAGCATCCTTGTATGCATCCTTGCATCCATGCATTTTGTCTAAACTTTTATAAAAAAAGTTTATTTATAAAGAAGTAAAAATCAGACCGGCTTTAAACTTTAAGTTTAAATGCTGGACACAGTAGAGCAATACCAAGAGACTATTGAGCAAGACAAACCTTAAGAATTTTGTACCTGGTCAGGTTTCATGTATCTGGTCTTCTTCAGAGCAAACATTTAAATTCCTGACTGAAAGGTCATATATCTCTGAACAGATTGAAATAGAGGTTGAAATTCTTACTTTGTTCCTTGTACTGCATGAGGGACTAGCTTTCAGATTTCAGCCTCCTTTTTTCCATACCTTTCTGATTACCTCAATTCTCTCTCCCACCTCAAGAAACCAGTCTTCTCCCCTGGCAGTCCTTTCCTGTCCCTTGATCTGGTGTTCTACTTAACTCTATCACTAGTCACTTGTTGGTTCTTGTAAGTTAGGATGCCAGAGGTTCAAGAGTCCATTGCATCATCATTTTCTGCATAAAGAGGTGAAGAGATGTTTCCCTAGGATCTTAAGGCAGGATTAGATGTTCTAATAGCAGTTGAATGGTGTGTATTTATAAAAATTTAGTGTAATAAAAGTGCCATTTCATGTCAGTGGGGAAAGCTCTGATGGTTCAGTAATAAGGCTGGCAGGTGCATACCTGTATCACAACTCGTCACATTGTACACTTTAAATACTTGCACTGTATTGTCTGGCAATTATAGCTCAATAGAACTACACAAATAGTGCTGAAATTATTAAAGAAAAAATACCTTCCCTATATCAAAATATACTTCAGAAAATAAATGTAGTAAATGAAACTATAAAGCAATTACAAGAAAAAGCAAAAAAAAAAAAAATTGTAATGATATTTGTGTGGGGAAGAACTTCCTAACCATGAAACCAAAGAGGCGGTGACAAAAAAGAATGATAGTTTTTTTTCATACACATACACATATGATGATACGGGATCGTAGCGTACCAGCCTCTTCTCCCTAAACGTTCCCCGACATTAGCAGCCCAGTCCCCTTTCTTGCCCCACCAGGTAAGCTATGTCAAAAATCTTACAGGTGTTCTTCCAAAATATATGCATTTCTAAAATCGTATGTATTTACACACACATATACAAACATATGAGATTTTTTGGTCATTGTTTTACAAAAATAGAACTATATTAGTATTTTTTGCATCTCACTTTTCTTAATCCACTGTACTTGAGGAAAATCTCTCCATGTCATCTGGCACAGCCCTAATTCCTTCATTTCAATGTTAGTGTATCAGCCAATTGTTTGTCTCACAATTTTTCACACTTTATTCAGCCATGCCAAATTGATGGGCGTTAACTTTATTTTCAGTTTCTGATCACTACAGATTGTGCTGCCTTTACCTTTCTGTAGGTATTCGATAGGAATTTGTCCTTTTGTTTCTGTGGAATAAATGCTTATGAGTAGAATTGCTACTCCTTGAAATTTACTAGTTTTACATATTTCTATTTTTCATAAATGTTCTCAAACTGCTTTTCAAGAAGACTGTATCCTTCGCATTTTTACCAGCCATGTATAAGTACCTCTCTTCCATTGTTCCTGCCAGCAGTGGTACTATAGCTCATTTTACTTTCTTTTTTTGTTAACTTCCTGTTGGCCCAGAGTCTTAGAGTTGGCCAGAGATGAATGACTGGGGCCTTTTCCTTTCCTAGGTCTTTCCTGGGCATGCACACTGCCTTGCACATGTATACAGCCTTTTAGATTCCTAGAGTATGTCCAGTTCTTCAGGATTTTTAAAAAATTCCTATCCAGGATCTTATTTGCCTCAACTAAAACCACAGCCTTAGAGAGCTGTGATATTGCCAGCAGATTGCTATTATTTCTGTGATGCCCTGAAGGTAGGGCTTTTTGTCTCCTGCGCTGATGTCTGTTCTGTCAAATGAAATTGCCACAATGCCTTGGGAGTAGAGTTTTTCAGGGAGCTGCAGATTGGGACAAAGTACTGATTGCCTTCTAGGGAATCTGGTTTTAATGGAACTGCAGATAAACTTCAGTCCTCTCTGTTGGTTGATGATGCTGTTGCCTTTTCATGGTACTGGGCCACTGAGCTGGGGAACAAGGGGAATAGGAATAGCCCTTGTCAAAGCATCCCAGTCCCCCTTGTCTTACCAAGGTTTGGTCATTTCCATTGAGTAGATTATGTTAACGCTCATTTTGTGGCTTCAGTTAATTTGCAGAGTTTATGGTAAGTGAGCGAGTTCAAGGAGGTCACACTTTGTCATTCTGGAAGTCAGTCTCCTTTTTTAGTTTTGTTAGCTGTTCATAGGAATTGAGTCCACCATGTGAACTTTAAGGTCATTTTGTCCAAATTTAAGAAAAGCTGTTGGAATTCTAATTACATTAAATTTGTAAGTTAATTTTGGAAGAATTGCCATTTTAGGATTTTAAGTTTTCTTAAATAGAAACATGATTAAGACTGATAGACTTATTTAATCAATCACAAGTGACACTAGGGATAGTATTTGCAACATATGGATACAATGTTAATGACCTTTGAATATTAAGTTTATTTTTAAATATAAAGAAGATAACATACAAGCACGGGTAAAAGATATAAGTTATTTTTAAAAGAAGAAATACAGATGATCATAAAGCCTAAGAATTTTCCATTAGGGATTAAATCAATACAAATTAAAATGAGATACCCTTTCCACTTACCAAATCAGAAAAAAAAAGAGCACTGTTCAGGAAGCGTGTGGCAAAATACCCTCCTACACTTTCTTCTTCCTTTCTGGAATACAGTTCTACCTAAGTATCTCTTTTCTAGAAATTAATCCTAAAGAAAAATAATTAATTTATTCACTGATTAAATAGTTACTGAGTGTCCACTCTGTGCCAAACAATGTTTGTCACCATGGACGTATCAACAGAAAACACACACTTAAAAACCTTTGCTTTCATGGAATTTACGTTCTTGTTGGTGAGGCAAACAACAAACAAAAGAAAATACAAACTTCATTAGAATGAGCTAGTTACTATGGGGGATAAAGCTGGGAAAGAGGATAAGAAGTGTTGGGATAGCGGTGTGTGTTTGGGATCTTCACAAATAGTATAATAATGGTGAGACTGATTAATCCCTAAGAAATGGGAATAATATGTTTTATTTTCTTTAATTTTTCTGAGTTGTTAATACAATGAACATGTAAAAATAGATAATAGAAATCAACCTTTTTAAAAATAATCAAAATTCTTTGACAGTGTGAGTTTCTGACACATTTTATAGGGGTTGGTTTATTTTAGCAATCTTCTGGACATTGCAATGGATGGCTTTTACTTAGAGTAAACGTAAATGAGTAAGAGAGTAAATGTAAATGTAAATTTATGCTAATGAATTTATTAGCATAGGGATTTAATTTTGCAGCCTGTCACTTTGGGTGAAAATATGACTTAGATTTATTTTTCTCAAATAAGCTGTTTTAAAACTTGAATTCATTGAGCAAATTGAGACCCTATTTTGCTTATCTTCAATTAAGAACATTGGAAAGACTGAATTTCTCTTACTAGAATTTTATCACATAAATGTTGTTGACAAGTTATTTTATTTACTTTTTAGCACTGAATTTCAAACAGTAAATTGATCATTTAAAATATCTTATTTTGTATTAAATACTTCTTTCAAGACCACTTTAAAATGTTTCATGGTGGATTTCATTATATTTCATTTTATAAACTGTCAATGTATAAGAATTTAGAGTAACTTAGAATTTTAGAATTTAATGCAGGAAAATATATTTTAGGAAAACAGTTAAAGGATGGGAAGAAGCCAGAACCATGCAAGCCTATCCTCAAGGTGGAATTCAAAACGACTAGACCTGGGTAAGATTTTACTTCACTGACAGTATTCATTGTATATAATTACTGAAGTAGCACTGACGGCTCTCTTATCATTTATTTTTGAAAGCCTACTTTAGAATGGTCTAACCCAGTCATAAATTTTATGCTTTCTTTATTTAGCAAGATAACTAAAATGGATAATTTTAAGATAAAATATTTCATTGTGTTCTGTCTTTAGTAATTTCACAATATATCTTGGAAAGTTTGAATTATTTTTCTTGTCCAACTTTATATGTTCTATTAGCTTAGTCTTCAGTAGCAGTAGTGTTTATTCACTAGTAAATTGTGGAATAAGCAATGAAGAAAAAAGATTTAAAATTTAACCTGTTTATACAATGTATGTTCATTATGAAAGTTATAAGTATTCTTCAAAAATTAAATCTTATTTTAAGAATATTTGGCAATTCCAATAATAAATACAGCTTAATATCAAAAGAAGATCATCAGTAGTATTTGAAGAGACTGATTTACACTGTGAATTAGGTATAAGATTTATATGGTTTTTACGATGTACATATCTTACATGTTTTTTGTATATACCAAATGTTATATTTAAAAATATAATAAAGGAAAAATTTTTTTAAGGTTTCTTTGAAAATTCCACATCTCTTTAACCTCTAAAGGAGCCCCTTTATTTATGTTCTAGTTTCCTAGGAAAGGTGTATGGTTTTATTTACTAGAGCTATGTTGTAAGAGAGTGAATTTATGTAGTGTATATAGTGCAGTGGTTCTCAGATTATGGTCCCTGGGCCAGCAGCCTTAGATGAGAACTTGTTAGAAATGCAAGTTCTCAGAACTCACCCCAGACCCACTGAATCAGAAACTCTGCCTGTGGGTGAAGCCCAGCAATCTGTTTTTACTAGACCTGCAGGAGATTCTGATGCACACTAAAGTTTAGAACCACTGGCACATTTTTTTATATACCAGCTTATAACCACTGGTTATTATAACTGGCTTACTTCCCTTTTCAATCTGTTCTTTTCTCAATCTAATTCAACTCAGCCTTTTTCTCATTGGAAGAAAAGATAGTAGGCTGAAGAATCTTAAGATTGCTGTTATTTTTCCTTGATCCCCTTTAGCCTTCCTCTGGGACCCAGAAGATATATTGTGTTCAGACAAAAGATTGACTGAACTCCAAGAGGAATAGCATCTGTTTAATTGATTGTGGCATCCCTCACTGTGTGACCTTTGGCACAGTTATTTGACTTCTTTGTGCTTTAGTTTCCTCATTAATGACATAGATGTGATAATAGGTCAAAAGGTTGTTGTAATGAATTAAGTGAGATAATCATGTATTCAAAACATTTCACACAGTGCCTGGTACATAATGAACTTGCTATAAACGGTTGCCCTTATTTTTATTGGGAAACCTCCAACCACCAATTGCCTTTTATTTGCTGTAGTTGTTCTATGGCAAATGTATGTGAATAGGAAAGCATAGCAGCGAAACGGCGTGGGGTGGGGAACCAGAAGAAAAAACCCTATGTTTATAATACAACATAAAATGAACTGTCTAAACATTTAAACTGACAGTGCTAACTGTCTTCTGAATTATCTAATCATTTTAACAACTGTTGGTTGGCAACAAAGGCAGAAGTACAGGGAGGATTTTTTTTTTTCCTCTCTGTGTTCTACCTATTCCCGTTTTCACTCCTATATACTGGTAATATTTATAAGTTCCTGGTTTCTTCAGGATGGCAGTGATGTTTTTCCTTTCCTAGGATCAGAAATGAAAGAAGTCTGGCTCTTTTGTATGCATTTGTAGGCACTGTTAAATAGATCCATAGGCTAACCCTCTGGTAACAGTCTTCTCCAGCTTCCTAATTTCTTTTTTCACCTGGGATAAGATTTTCAGTGAATTAAATGAGCTCTCTTTTTCCTCACTACATGACTCGTTTCCTTGAGATATCGCCCCAGAATTCTAGCACATAGCCAACATTGGGAGCTACTGGAACACCCCTCCCATCGAGAGCAGAATCACCCTCCAGTAAGCAAGCTAGGCAGCTCTCAACCTTTCCTGTTCCTAGCAAGTGTCTGGGGCAGGTGCCGGCAGAATGTGTTCTATCAGTTCATGTTGGCAAATTACCAGATTTTATTAGAAGGGCCATCCTTCCCTGCTCAGAATCTTCCACATTTTCTTCTCTTTACCTAGAAATAATTCAAGGCCGAAGGATTCCCTCTCACCCATTATAGTTCAGCATAGATGTCACTACTTTTAAGGATGTCTTGGCCATGTGGACTAGATTGTGTCCCCTAGTAATATACTCTCAAAGCATGCTGTATTTTTCCTTTCTAAAACTTATGCTTGTCATTAATAATGAAATTATTTGTTTAATGCATGCCTTTCCCATTAAATATTCAGACTGATGAAAGCGTGAGACATAGCTCTCTCACTTCTAATTGTCCTAGCAGAGTGTTATTGAACGTAAGGAAGAAGAAGATAGGCTGGTGTATAGAAAAGCACAGCCATGAAGACTTAGCTGTTTTCTGTTAATGATAAACTAGCTGTTACTGTTAATGTTAAAGGTAAACTGACAAAAAATGGAATCAAGATGTTGTGTAACTTTTATTTTCTAATAAAGTATATATTACACCAGGGGAGACAAGATTTTTCCCTTACATAGGGAACAGTGACAATTTAGTTAATATTACATTTTAATAGCACTTTTATTAAAGATATGCAGGTATTCTTTATATGGCCAGTTCTTAATAAAGAGTCAAAAGTTAAATGTTAAGTCAATTCTGTTGAAGCTGTTTTTCGTAAAATCTAACGTGACTCAGGTGTGAAGTCCTGCAGCCGTTGATGCTGGAGCAAAGTGATTAGAGCCTGAGCTCTTGAGCCGCACCACCTGGGTCTGAAATCGGCCTCAGCTGTCCACTCAGGTGCCACCTTCGGCAAATCAACTAAGCTTTCTGTGCTTGCTCCTTCTCTGTAAGGTGGGAATGAGAGTAGTATCTACCTCAGAGTTGTTACGAAGATTCAACGATTTATATAAAGCAGCAGGTTGAAGGGAAGCCTCTCTGTTAGGGAACCTAAAAGTGAATATGATCATGGCTAAATATGGCAGTTTAGTTACATTTGGAGAAGCACAGCTGAGAGGTTAATTTACTCCCTTTCTTTATAACACATGCTATGACAAGCCTTTTGCGTACAGGACCAGAGAGTAGATATTTTAGGCTTTACAAGCCATATGGGTCTCTTGCAGTTATTCGGCTCTGCTCCTATAGCCCCAAAGCAGCTGTAGACAGCTCTTACATGAATGAATGCAGCTGTGTTACAATAAAACTTTATTTACGGACTTGGAAATTTGAATTTCATGTAATTTTCAGGTATCATTATTTCGGGTGATTTTTTTAACTATTTAAAAACGTAAAATCCATTCTTACTTTGCAGGCCATACAAGAACAGGCAGTGGACCATAGTTTGATGACCCTTGATAGGCACACACATACATATGCATGATGTAGTTAAGTTAATCTTTAAGGAAAAGTTGGGCTTTTGTGTTTGTTTTCCACTGACATTACCCCACTCCCACCCCTGGTGCCAGAATTCGTTTTCAAGTAGTTGAGTAGATGTGGTGATTTCTTTAATTTTATATGTGGGCTAAAAGCTGTAGGTAGATTACCTATGTAATATTAAAAAACAGATTACAGTAAAAACTCAGGGTACATTCATGATATTCATGAAAATATCTAAAGATCTATTTCAATAATCCTCACAAACTTGCTACCCTTGAGTTTCCCCCACTGCTACCAGTGTTGTGTTTCTAATGAGAGAATCCTAACTCTCAGAAGCCCCCAAACTCCCCTGTGCACAGTTATTTCTCCAGAACACGGGCTCACTTTCTCTGATTTTTATCTTTCTCGACTGTAGATTGTTCTTAAATAACTATATCTGTTAACACTTGTGCTGCCAAAGTGCTTTACGCATATTTATTTAATCTTAGCAACAACCGCATGAGGCAGGTATTATCTCACAGATGAGGAAACTGAAGAAGAAAGGTTGAGTAACTTGCCCAAAGTCATACAGCTCATAAGTCGAAGAGCCCAGATTTAATCAAGTCTGTACTCTTACCTGTACTCTACTACTGCCTGCTCTCTGTTCACATTAACCACCAGTCCCCAAGATTACACTCATACCTGCAGATCTCCCAGCAATAATTGCTCTGCTAAACTATTGCTGAAACTGCAGATGAAGAAACTCACCTTCAGTTCATTTACAGATATGTCACTCAATGAGAACAATGTTTTGGGATCACAGGTTTGGTAATAGTCTTTACATCAATAAGTATGTTTGTATATTCTCATTCATGGAGCCTCTGCTTTTCTCTGAACTCTTGCCACCAAAGTATTGTTCAGCAGATGTTCCATCTGCTAATCCATCTCTCTCATCCATCTCAATTCTTGCTAAGCCATAGCAGCAAGAAGAGAAACCACATTCAGAATCACAAGTTGTTTCCTTTTGTCTTAGCAATTCTTATATTCTTAGTTGAGATAAAAATAGCATCTTATATCTTGAACTCAAGACCCTTACTTAGATGGCTTGGCTTTCAAGCACCAAGAAGAAAAGAATTAGTAGATAAAGTGAACATCCATTATTTGCCAGGTACTCTGCTCTGCAATTGGAATGCATTATCTCTCATAATTCTCATAACAGCACTATGACTTGGGTACTTTTATTGTCTCCTTTTAGGATTATAGATAATGAGTCATGGAGAGCTTAAGTAACTTGCCTCATGAAGTAACAGAGCTGGAATTTGAGCCCAGGTTAACTCCAGAGCTGGAGCTCTTAATCAATGTACTAGGCAGTATCACAAATAGCCGGGGTTAGGGTGGGATTCACAAGTCACTCAGTTCACCAAGAACTGTATTCTCTTTTATATTTGCTAGTTTATCAGGCCATCTTTTTAAAGTTAATATTAAATCATACTCAATACAAGTACTCACACTAATGTGAGATGAGAGATCTGGATAACTTAATGCAAGTAACCCTAGCTACTCAGGACTAGAGAGTTGCACAGATTGCTTCCAGGCTGCATATTTAATTCTAATTTGGTGATTCCCACGTTTGATTTTATGGTATCCCTTTGTGGTCATGGCACTTGGTCTTATACTCACTGTTTAGGAAAAATCCACAAGCAGATTTACATTTAATTGTACCTAATGAGAAAAGACCTCTTTGAGTCCATGGACTCTTAAAATTTCACATGCATCATCAGATAACCTTCCTTGTTTTCATGTTACTTTTACCATGTTGGTCAGCACGTTTCAACCTCAAATCGGCTAATTCTCATTGTATCACTATCTTCAGAGACATTCTTATGACCCACCACAGATTTATCTGTATTATATTCATTCTCTCAAAAGGTGAACATTTTCTCCCAGTCTTACTCTTCAAACCTTGTACCTAACTGGGATAAATTATTGTTCACTTTCTTGATTTTAAGATGACATTTGACGTACAGTGCCTTAACGAACACTATTATTGTATAATCCTGTGTAGCTAGAAAAGTGAGACTACTAGATTGATAGCTGTCTTCTGACATCAGAATACTTCATTTAGTAGCTATATAAGTATGTGCTCAAGATTGGGTTTTCTGTCCGTGGCTTCTATCAATTTAAAGTACTAAGATTCCTCTATTTTTAAGCTTCTCTTATATTAGGTGTTTTTTTTTTAATTTTTGTTTTTATTTTTTTATAAGCAGGTTCTTATTAGTTATCAATTTTATACATATTAGTGTATATATATATTGATAATTCATTACTGCTAAAATATAATTGATATCACATATTTAATTAAGTCTACTGATAAACAAATGCATTTTTGTTTCATTAGCAAGTTTTACTTGTTAACTTTGTTTGAAAGTAAACATGTATCAAGCCATTGAAATATATTTAACCAGTAGTGGTTACTAGAATGGAGGTGATGTTTCCTGAGTGTAAGACAAAGAAGCACATATAGAATGGTTCCCTGACAGCTCAGAACCCTTTAGCACCAAGGCTCCCAGCACTGGTATTTTATCCTGAAAGACACTAAAATAAAGATGTAGAAAGGAAGACTAGTAGACTCTGAACAGGGGGAGAAAAAAGGAAACCCAGGATATCACGTTCTTGAAGTGTTTGTAGGAGAGAATAAGTAAGCATTGTATACTTCTGTAGAAAGATGGATTTGAATGATAACAGAAGAAAAATTAGGAGATATATATTGTAGGAAGGATTAATTTGTAAGGGTACTTTACTAGCATCATTTCAAACATGAGCCAGGATATAGGGACATTAAATTTAAGAAAGAAAAAGAAATGGGTGGATTCACAATAGAAAATACTCATTTAGAACATGTATTTAGTGAATTCACCAGTGTATATAAGTAGCAGTTATATGTCATCAAGAAGAGTAAGATGCAGATTTTAATTTTTACCTTAAATTAGGGAAGACCTCCATATGAGTAATGGCAGAAAAGAAAGAGCCTTTGGAATAGGAGACACTGAAAATGAAACAATTTTTTAATTATTTTTTACATTATTATTTTTTTAACATCTTTATTGGAGTATAATTGCTTTACAGTGGTGTGTTAGTTTCTGCTTTATAACAAAGTGAATCAGCTATACATATACATATATCCCCATATCTCTTCCCTCTTGCATCTCCCTCCCTCCCACCCTCCCTATCCCACCCCTCTAGGTGGACACAAAGCACCGAGCTGATCTCCCTGTGCGATGCAGCTGCTTCCCACTAGCCATCTATTTTAAATTTGGTAGTGTATATATGTTCATGCCACTTTCTCACTTTGTCCTAGCTTCCCCTTCCCCTTCCCCGTGTCCTCAAGTCCATTCTCTATGTCTGCGTCTTTATTCCTGTCCTGCCCCTAGGTTCTTCAGAACCATTTTTCTTTTTTTCTTAGATTCCATATATATGTGTTAGCATACGGTATTTGTTTTTCTCTTTCTGACTTACTTCACTCTGTATGACAGACTCTCGGTCCATCCACCTCACCACAAATAATTCAATTTCGTTTCTTTTTATGGCCAAGTAATATTACATTGTATATATGTGCCACATCTTCTTTATCCATTCGTCTGTCGATGGACACTTAGGTTGCTTCCATGTCCTGGCTATTGCAAATAGAGCTGCAGTGAACCTTGTGGTACATGACTGAAAATGAAATAATTTTAGAAGAAAGTTTTAGAGTGGATTTCTCATGTTGAACCCAAAGTGTACACATAGAGAAGATAACTTTCTTAAATATTGAAAGTATTGTCATATGATTATATGATCCATTCTTCTGGAAAAGTTTTTTGGCCACAGAACCAATGATCTTAGGATTAAGATTAGGTTTTAGGTCCTGAAATGGAACATTGAAGTAGATGACAAGAATAAAAAGTGTGGTAGAGGGGAGTGTGCAGGCTAAAGGATGCAGTGAAGCCAGGGAAATTAAATGATGGAAAACAAGAATTCTTGGCCCGTGCTGCAGTGACCAGCACGTATTAAGCGCTCAGTAAAATGCTTGTCAAATGGATGAATCATAATAATATCGTGATTTGATTTGTATAGTTTTTCTTGAGTGGCCTAAGAAGCAGAAAAAATTTCAGCATAAGCTACATTTTAACAGTACTTTAATACAAAGTGTAATGACCAATACGGAAATGACATTAAAAATTGGCAAACTATTTTCATGGTATTTCATATGAAAAATGCACCTTTTAAAAAGTTTGATTAGTCGTAAATACTGTTGTAATTCCACTATTCTAAAATAATGTTTTTCATTTGTTCATTTTCCCTAAGTCTTTTTTCAAATACATATACATTTTCACTTAATTATATTCTTAGAGCATATTCAGTTTGGTATTTTTTTTTCTACTTAGTATGTCTAAAGTATTATAGTTTTTATCAATTTTTTAAATTATTTTCAAGGGCTGTGTAGTTCACTCAGTCATACCTCCCTTTTCTGAACATTTAGCTTTAATATTATAATCAGGTTTATAATATAATTAATACAGTAGTGAGTGTATTTCTCTTGACATTACAGAGAATTCAACAGAAGATTTTTACTATTTTACGATTACAGTAAATTTCCAGTGGTGAAATTTTGAAGATAAAATATTTTTATAAATCTTGACAAATTGCCACATTGCTTTTTGAAAGTATACTTTAAAGAACTGAGTATAAAATTAATAGTTTCATCCATCTCATCAGTGTGGGATGACTTTTTTTGTTTTATTAATTCACTACCTTAAAAATCAGCATTTATGCTTTAGATTTATCTTAAATTCTCTAACCATAATTTGAACTCCTAAATGACTGCTGTTAATGGAAAGGCAGCCTGCTGTCATAATTGGGGTTGAAGTTAAATTTGTTTGTATCTGCAGGCAAAGCAGCAGAGATTCATAGAAACTTTCTAATTTAATTTTTTGTAAGCAGTTGTCCAGCTAAGCTTTTATGTTTTGACGGGGACCAGAAATTATTTATATGCTTTTCTATAGTTTTGAATATGTATTATTTATTTAAATGTACAGCTTTATTTCAAACCTAATTGTTTTCAAAATTGTTGCTTATTTGTTATGGCTATTCAGATATCCCCTTCTTATACTGCCTCTAGTTGATTCATTCTACTTTACCTACTACTGAAGCTCATTCTGAGCTTTCCTTCAGTTTCTTCTTTTAGAGCCATGCCTCCTCCATCTCTAACTTGGTTCTCTGGTGCATCCTTAAAGCTTTATGGATTGTTCAAGCTAATGTAAGGGTATATTTTCCATCATTATACATCCTAATCTACATTTTGTCCCATCCCTAAAATGCTTACACTTGAGATCTATACATAGACTAAATATCTTAGTGATAGTTCACTGATTATTCTAGTACTTTTACTTAGATGTTTATTATATATATTGATATCAGCTTATATAAATTAGATTATATTTTTCTAGAGGACGAGAATCAAATCCATGTAAGGCTTTTTCTGCAATAAATGACTTTTAAATGTTCTTTTATAAACAAGCTTTGAAATCATACTTGTAACACTGTGAACCCTCATATATGGTCCATTTAATCAAAAATTAATTCCATATGGCAAAGATTACATTAAAAAGTTTAGATTTCTTTTTGAGAAAAAAGAAAGTCTAATTGTTACATAGTTAAATTCTCCTATGTGTATTGATTCTAGAAAGAACCAGAGTAATACACTAATATGAATTGCTGCTATATCCTTATAAATCTTATGCATCCTAACCAATCCGTATATAAAAACTGTAACAGATTGAAATACCAAAGCATAAGTTTTGTGGAATTTGTATGGTTAGGATAAGTCTTCTAAGCTCTGTATCTTTATCTCATTAATTTACCATGTTGATGCTTACTGTTTGTTTTGCTTTCTAGTTTAACTTCACACTACACTTGATGCTCTGTCCTGCAAAGCACAGGTAGAGAAAAGTTATGTTGCCATAGACATGGCAACTTCATCATACTAGCTTTTGTTATGATCATCAGCCGTTTGGTCTACAAGAGAGTACTGTAATTCTTCTAAAGTTATTAAGGTTCATGAAATATTCAGTTCATAGGAGCACTTAAGCAAATTTCTGCATCCAAGTTAGGGAAGGTGTTCTGAGATCTTTTTTCCCTTTCATAATTAATCATTATGGTCCATTTATGACCAATTAATTCCATATGGTAAAGACTGCCTTAAAAAGTTTAGATTCATGAATTCTTCTTCTGCCCTTATCTCCAAATCTGTGGCTTGTAAGCCAGTCATTTAAGTGAGGATTTCACATGTTAGAGGACCAATGCTAAATAACTCTTAAAAATTCTTAAATAATTAAGGAAGACATTAAAATTTGTCTAGTATGAAGAGAAATCATAGGACTTTGATAAATATCACTATACTGAATGGTCAAAAGTTGATAACTTGGAAAAGAATGCTACTTTATTTCTTTGCGTTGTACAAATAGAATCCCCTTTAACAAACTCAAGCCCACTATTAATACCTTTATTAATTATAATACCTTTATTAATTATAATACCCTTTTATATAATTATATAATCTCTTAATAATTACAATAACCAATTAATTGTTATAACCTTTATTAAAATGAAAACCTGTCATAGCATATTTTCTTTTGTGTGGGCTTAATTTTTAGGTGTATACAAACAGTCCACAAACTAATCTAAAGACCCTTTACACTTTTAATTATGGAAAATCCCAAAGAATTTTTATTTATGTGGGTTTTATCTATTGATAATTACCAATTAGAAATAAAGATTAGAATTTTTAAAATATATATTACTTCACATGAAAATAATAAAAAAACCCTTTGCATGTTAACATAAAAATATATTTTAAAATAACTTTAAAATTCCAAAAAGAATGAGTGGAATTGTTTTATTTTGGAAAATACTGTTTCAGTGAATCAGTCATATCTTCTAGTGTTGATGCATTTTATTATGTAATATATATTTTTAATTGTTAATATTACCACTGATCTCATCAGGAAAGTCTTTAAGTATTGGGAAGCTGTGAAGCTCAGCATGACAGATAAAAGTTTTCCAGACTCTTGATATTTTTACCTGAAAGCCTAGATTTTATCATTGTAACCAAATAATCTCAATTGTTTTTCTTAAAATAACAGACTCATTTGATTCATTTTTGAGAAAACAACTGTTACCCAAACCTAACTAATGATAGTTCGTCAGTCATCCTTTAAGCAAAAATAATAGCAATTCAGTTCATAACTCAAACAGTAGTACAAGTGCTTTTCTAGAAATAACTGTCCAGTATACAGAAGCAGTGCTTTATGTATACCTCCCATTTTCTCAGCACAGTATTAAAAAGACATTTCTTTACATGCTACTAATAGAACCCCTTTTAATAAACTTAAGCCCAAGGGTCAAGATGAAAAATTTAGAATTAGTCATTTTACTGCTTCATCAAGGACATTTTAAAGTGAGAGAAAAACACCTCTTTAACGTGTGGCAATAAAAAATACAAATAACTAGTGCTGTTTGGTGCCACTGCTTTGATTCATGCTGAGATGCCAGGAGTTTTATTCACCTACTGTTAATTTTGTGCCATCAGTGCAAATATCAACATAGTAAAAAGGTGAGCGATGTCTTAATATCACAATGAAAAAGGTTTTGTTTTACCCTTAGTGATTTTTTTGGAAAAGGTCCTGGGAACCCCTAGCAGTCACAGACCACACTCTGAGCATCACTGTTGTGTGTTATATGGGTATTTAGAGGAGTTATCCAAAAGGAAATATTTTGAGGTTGCATATTTTTGATACCTTAAAGGATATGTATTAAGTCCAATTACTCTTAACAATTTAACATAACAAAAATAATAAAACATTTAACATAAAATTATATTAAAATCTTATATTTTATGCAAATACTGTAATATACAAATCCACTTTACCAAAGCTGTATTATCATTGCTAAATTGGTCAGTAAATGAACAGGAACTTGTTTAAATATGTTATGTTTCTTTATTTTTACCCCAAGCTCATATCTTTTTATCTGAATTAGCAAAAGGGTCTTAGGGTTAGTCACTAGTGAAACATGGTCTGGAGGTGGTTCCCCTAGTTCCAGAGGGTCCTCTTAAAATTGGCAAAGGTACAGATCTGAACAAGAAAGATACTGGAGTATCGTCATCATCGTACTAGTAAAATACTCACTTCATTATCATAGTGATTGATTCTTATGGTACCCAGGTGTTTCTCTGTTCACTCAAATAGTACTGTGATGAAAACTTCTCATAACTAAGCAGTAAACTTGTTCTTGGGATCAGTCTGTCTACCCAGCCAGGCCCAGCCAAAGAGTTCTGTGTTTACTGACTGAAGTCCATAGAGTGTGAGGGGTGTGGGGCCTTGTAGTGAGACCCTTAATGACACTAAGTCAAGGCTAAGTCAAGTAGTACCGATCACTAGGAGGCTCAACTTCCCGTGCTCCACTACTCAAGGTGTGATGCATGAATGGTTCCAGTCTGCTAACTGGTCTGAGTGCAGAGGTAAAATACCACACTGTGTCCTGAAGGAGCTCACAATACAAATGGAAAGTA
Organism: Stenella coeruleoalba; assembly: GCF_951394435.1. NCBI lineage: Eukaryota > Metazoa > Chordata > Mammalia > Artiodactyla > Delphinidae > Stenella > Stenella coeruleoalba. Next base: position 72,556,863 of record NC_137158.1, read on the forward strand.
GATAAACACTGACAATTCCGTGTGGAAATGTTGAGAAGAGGGTGCTCAGGAACACAGGAAGGGTACCCAACTCAGGGCGGGAGGATGAGTCAGGAAAGGTGTTTTGTAGAAGATGATGAATGATTGGACTGAGTTTTAAAGGAGGAACCAAAAAAATGAGGGGGAAGTACATCTCAGGCAATGAAGAACTAAATGCAATTGTAATTATATAAGCTGCAGGTTATTAGGGTGAGAACTAAAGAAATTGTGAAGATGAAATAGAGGAGACAGATTCTTGAGATCCTAACGGTGTAACAGGATATGTTTGCAAGATTTGGGGGTCATGTTATCCATTACCACGTATTGCTTTACTCACTGTGTTGCAACCATGCTGACCTTTTAGTTCCTCAGATATTCCAAGCTCATTCTTGACTTGAGGGCTTTGCAGTGGTTATTCCTGCAGCCTGGAATGTATATCCTTCTCCCCCAACCCCAAGATTTTGAATGGCTGGCTCCCCTTCATTCTGGTTCCAATTCATCTGTCATTACTTTAGGGGCCTTTCCTGACTGCTCTATTTTACAGTAACCCCTCTAGCCCCTCCCTTACATTCAGCACATCACTCAACTTTGTTTTATTTTCTTCACAGTACTTGTCACAATGTGTTTACTGTCTGTCTAGACTAGGCATGAGAGCACCATTTTATTCTCAGGCGTACAGGTGCTCAAAAACTATTTGAGTGAATAAATGGGTAGCATTATGGAACTGAGTTGAGCAAGTTCGTTATACAAGTGGCTTTTTGGGTAGAAAAGATAAAGAACGTTTCACGTGGAAACACAGCTTCAGCCAAAGCTGTTATCAAGGCCAGCCAATGAGGTTGATCAGAATCAGGAAGCATATATGCTTTCTTAAGTGTCTAGTCTCTTAAAAACTACAATCAAAATTATAAAAAGTTCAAACTAACACCTTCCTAACCTAGATGCCTTCAAAAGTTAAAGTCTTGTATAACACCCAACAACATCATTAAAGAAATTCTTCTTAAATTCCTCTTAAAGTAATGGAATAAAACTTAATTCACATATTACCTAGAAATAATCTAGATCCCTAGAACTTTTAATATAATTCCAAATGCCAACAAAACCTTTGAATTTTTACAATTTTCACCATCTAGGATTAAAATATTTAATTTTATTTTATCATTGTATTTAAGACAGGTTTTTTTTCTTGTAAACTATTTCATTAATATTTATGCCTCAAGATTTGGGGCATTACAATGAAAAAAATACATAGCCTGTGGGATTTGTAAGTCAGGTGATTCCTGCCTGGCAAACTGCACATAATATAAGATTTTTTAAAAACAGTACATAAAATAAGAAAAAAAAAAATATATATGCATTTATTGCTGAATTATGGAAACCTTTATTATTATGAAAAAGAATATTACTGTGGTATTCCTTTCAAACTATTTATCCATTTATTTTTATCCATGTTTTTTTCACTATATTTTTTTCTCCTAAATTTAGAAAAGAAGTACAGGCCATTTACAAGGCCACTGAACAAATACATAGTTGCCTTTTGAGGACAAACCTACCTAAATGCCATGGTGTTATTTAATACGTTAAAAGTTTGTCCAATAAGCTGATCACTTACCTGGCAATACTTACTTGGTATCTCCATGGAAATTTTATTCTGTAGTGTAACTCAGCATCTTCCTGTTCATGGTTCTTACATTAATAATACTTGTGTTTTTTTTTTAAGTTGGCTATATGTAAAACCAAACTTGTCAGACTATTCTTGAAATACTACATATAAAATACCTGTCCCAGGCCTCTCACTCTATAAGAGTATAAGTTGTTAGACTCTTCACCCTTCTTCTTAGTATTTTATATTCAGTTGTATGTTATATTTCAAAATACAGATGAGAAGAGATATATTCTGTTTATTCATTATATGTGATGAAAAGTAGAAGAAAATTAAATATACTTTCCTGACCACAGTCAATAATCACAGTAAGCCAGGAGATTAGAGCAATGAATATATGGCTATACAGTTCTATTCAGGACAAAGTTTTAAGCTCTGGTTACTGTCACTTAGCTGAAAAACTAAGATTACCCAAAACAGTTTAGCGCTGAAAAATCTAAACGTTAGTAAGCTAGACAGTGGTTAACGTAACATACATTTCTGTTCATTCATTCATTTACCAACGAGGCACTGTTTTGGATACAGCAGTGAACAAAGTGGACAAAAACCCTTGCCCTCATGGAGGTTACATTTTCATGAGGAAAACAATAAGCAAAATAAATTAGCTCAATGGGTAATAATGATTATTTGATGATAATGACGATAATACTAGGTAATTCTTACTAAGGGTGGTCTGTGTGCCAGGCACTGGCGCCAGTGTTTTGCAAATATTAATTCAATAATTGTCTGAAAATAGATATCACTCTATCTCCATGTTATAGATGCAGAAGCTAGGCATAGAGATTAAGCACCTTATCCAAGGTCATACAGAAAGTAAAGCCAGAGCTGAGATTTAAACAGACAGTTTAGTTCCAGAACTAGCACTTTTAACTGTTACATATTATTACATACTTCTTGTACTAAGTGTGAGAGGAGGGAGATAGCTACACTGGACTTAGAGTAAGCATTATGAAACTACCTAAAAAAATTGTAAATGAAGAGATTTAAGAAACTCATGCATGGAACATTTTAAGTCATCTATATAATGCACCATAAACAACTTCCCCACCAACCAATGGGAAGGTACATGTGGCAGATCAAGAGCTAATTTCCTTAGAATGCAAAGAACTCTTACAAACCAATTAGAAAAGAGTTACTAATCCAATAAAACATGGACAAAAAACATGAACAGGCAGGTGAAAGATAAAGAAATACACACAGACCAAAACAGAGGAAAGGATATTTAGGGTTTTTTCTTTTTTGCATATTTAAATATATTTAAAAATAGATCTAGATAAATCATTAAATTTAATAATGACTAATAGGGAGACAAGAGTTATAGGGCTAATTAGAAGTGTCAAAAAGGCAGCTGATAGATGTGCATGGAAGTTGTAGTTTGAGAGCATACCAGCCAAGGTTCTAGGAGACAATTAAGCCCTACAGAAAATGGTTTGAGCGACCATTTTTCTCAAGGGTGATTTGTAGCTAGTACATTGTTGATGCATCAATGAGAAGTTAATTCATTACATACAATGGATGCCTTAGGGTATTAGCATTCTCTCTTAGAATTTCTGTTGAGAAGGTCTGGTTATTAGGATTGGAAATAATGACAGTACCTTTAAGAGACTTATCAGGAGAAACCCAGAGAGAATATTTTGAAAATTGTATGAAAAGGGTAAAGGGAAAAAAATTAGGGACCAAAGGGGAGGTTATGAGAGTCAAATGTGGTCAGTGTTCATTCTTACTGTAGGTGAATTTTCAGGAACTCACCTGGGTCTTACCTAACGCAATTTAAAAAGCTACATGTGAGTATTCAATTAAATGATGCGTAAAAATGTTAAAATTTAAGATTTTATTATTTCACTAAAAAACAATTTATGATACAGCAAGAAAATAGACTCCACTATGCTATTTGTAATCCTGACTATGTATTTTATTTCTAGGGAACCTTTTATTATTTTATCAGGAGGTTTGTCATACGATACTGTAGGAAGAAGACCTTGCTTAACAGTTATGCATGGGAAAAGTACTGCAGTGCTAGAAATGGACTATTCAATTGTTGATTTCCTGACGCTGTGTGAAACCCCATACCCAAATGGTAAGCTTTGTGTCTTTAAAGTTCATTCGCTATAGATATGTTATTCAGAACAAAGACCTATTTGTTATCTAAGTAGTTTCCTTATCCTGTTGTGCCAGTTCTTCCATGGGAGAGATGCTGCCTTCATAACTTTGTAAATTTTATTTGAGAAGTAAATTTTGTTTTTAAACTGTATCTGTTTAATATTACATATTAGTAGTAAGTGCCTTTGAAGAATAAACAAAACTGTCCACATTAAGAAACATTTAAAAATCCTCTAAATTACTAATGTATTAGTTACAGTTCTCAAAAAAAACAGAACCAATAGGAGATTTTAGAGAGAAAAAGAGAGCAAGAATACGAATTTATTTTAAAGGAATTGTGAAAACTTACTGCAGACTGAAAATTCAGGAAAGAGTTTGATTTGCAGTCTTGAGCCTGAATTCTGAAGGCTGGAAACTCAAGCACGTTTCTGAGTTGCCATCTTGAGGCAAATTGCATTTTTCCGAACACCTCCTGTCTTTGCTCTTCAGGCCTTCAACTGATTGGATGAGACCCACCCACATTATCTAGGATAATCTGCTTTACTCAGAATCTACTAATTTAAATGTTAGTCACATCTAAAAAATACCTTCACAGCAACATCTAGACTGGTGTTTGACCAGACAGCTGGGCACCACAGTAAAGACAAGTTAACACATGAAATTAACCATTACAACTGGCATGTTATTATTTCAAGAGGAATTTATCTGGATCTTTTTTTACTTTATTTGAAGCTAATTGAGATATAAATATGTAATGCATTTCATAATTAACATGCACATAGAAAATACCCAAGAAAGAGATTATAATATTATAGTAGTACTCTAGTGGGTTCCTGTGAGATCCAGTATGAGTTGTTCTTATGCGTATTAAGATTTAAATTTGGGGTTTGTTGTTCATGTCCTGCCTTGGACTTTGCAATACCATGGAAGGTACTGTGAGCTTCTTGTCTATTTCATCTTTACAGAATAACTAATTTTTTATGGGGTGTTATATAGATTTATCTCATTTAAAACATACTGGCCTTGCATTGTATGAAGTATAATATCAGAATGTTAAATACTTGAGAGAATGGAACAAAATAAAATAAAAACTAAGCAAGAAATGTTTGTTATCTCATTTGCTGTGCTCTTGCATATTTAAAACTACTGTTAATGCATTGTTTTCCTATTCCAGATTTTCAAGAACCATATGCTGTGGTTGTTCTACTAGAAAAGGATTTAGTACTTATAGACCTTGCACAAAATGGGTAAGAAATAAAATTTGGTGAGCAATTACTTTAGTGTGTGGTGAAAAAAAGAGTCTTTTTAGCATAGGATTGGCTGTTTCATTTCTTTGAAAATGCTACATTTATATCCATAACCTGGACCTCTGTTTAGAACTACAGATAAACATTTCTCATTACCTGCCAAATTCCTCTGTTATGTTACTCATAGAAATTTCTTGTTTAAGTCAAGATTTGTTGAATTTCTGAAATTTCATATGATTCAACTTAATACTTGGATACTCTGGGGGCACACAAAATCAGATATGTCCAAAATTCATCCCCATCACAGCTTTCCTCCAGAATAACTCTTGTAGTCTCTCCACCCATATTCACTTTCTGTTGCCGTGTGTCATGAACATTGTCAGGTAATTTTACATGCAACCCCAATCTTGTTACTCTTTTCTTTAAACCACTATAGTTCTCTATTGGTTTTTTGTGTAAAAACAGTTTCTCAGCCTGCTACTCTACACTGACGGAATTAAGGGTACATTTCCAACCTGGTGCCTGTTCGCTAGAAAAACTGAATGGTGTATTAAACAAACACCACACTTCCATGTCTTTTCTTATGTAGCTCCCAACAGCTGAAGCATTCCACTTGCTTCACTGCCATCAAAAATCCACATAACTTTCAAAGGCAGCCTCTTCAAGCTTTTCTTATTCTCTCTTAACCACATATATCATATCTGATCTATAGATTCTCACCATAGCTCCTTTGCAACTTTTTGTGATATTTCCCATATTCTTCTTGTTCGTAGATGATAGTATGTTAACTTATAAATTTTTTGAATGGAAGAACATTGTATTACTTATTTGTATTTTTTGAGAGATAATCATTAAATATGGTTTTAAACGAGTTTACCCATTCAATATTTCAGTGTTTCTCAACTGGGGGCAATTTTGCCCCCCAAGAGACATTTGGCAATGTCTGTGTAGACATCTTCTCTTGTGGGGAGGGGTGCTACTGGCATCTAGTGGTAGAGGACAGGGATCCTGCAAAACATCCACAATGCACGGGACAGTCCCCATAATAAATTATCTGATCCAAAATGGGAATAGTACTGAGATAGGGAAACCCTAAAGTGTAAGTGAACAGTATTATTTACCTTACTTTAAGGCATTCCTAAATTCACATCAACTTAGTGTATGCTACCTGTAATAATGAATTTTTTTTTCTTCTTGAAAATAACAAGACCATGTGGAACAAAGGATAACTTATTATTAAATAAGTTTAAATATTTTTTTAAGTTTTCATTGTTGTATTAATCATAGGTAATAATTCATTAAGTTAATATTTTTCTTTTCCTGTTGTTAAAGGTATCCTATATTTGAAAATCCCTACCCTTTGAGTATACATGAATCCCCTGTTACATGTTGCGAATATTTTGCTGATTGTCCTGTGGACCTTATTCCTGCACTTTATTCTGTTGGAGCTAGACAGAAACGTCAAGGTTACAGCAAAAAGGTACTGAACATGTTACATTTCAGTATTTTATATTTATCACCTTGGAGTGGTTGATAATGATACCTTTTCTAGAGAAATTAAAATCCTTTTTGAATATGAAATATGTTGTGTGCTCTTGTCATAGATGTATTATGATGTAAATTGCTTTATACAGTAATCTTTTCTTATAGGAATGGCCCATTAATGGAGGCAATTGGGGCTTGGGTGCTCAAAGCTACTCAGAAATAATTATTACAGGGTAAGTAAAAGTCCATTTTCACCTAATGAATCAATAATAACTAAATATGATTAAGACTACATGAAAATTAATTGGGCAGGTAGTGCTTGCAGTAACATAATAAGAAATAAGTTATTGTATAGAACCTGCCAGTCTACCCTAAATTTTACCTTTTTCCTCATTTTGGTGACTGTCTTTTTAAGTAACAATATATTTAACTTAAAAGAGAGAAATAATGTAATTTTTTTTTCTTCAACACATTCTTAACTCATTTGCTTTTCATAGGCACGCTGACGGGTCAGTTAAGTTCTGGGATGCTTCTGCGAGTAAGTATTCTGAATCGTGTTTGTTACATGCTCTACAATCATTGCTTTTATATAGCCTGTTTTGTAATGATTGCATAACCAACATTTAATTTGAAATTTAGAGACTATAAATTTAATACCTGACTTATCAAGTATATGAGTTTAGAATTTATAATAAAGACATTTTAAGGATGTTAATTAGTAAGTCAAGAATAATTTTCAGCAGAAATACCCAAGTCCTTTCTTCAAACCTTCTCTTCCTAACTCAGAGATAGGAAAAGTGCGCATATGTTTCAAATCAACAGAAATCTGCTGAATAATTTTAATGCCTGATTCTAAACTTATCTTTGCAAAATATATATGGTCGCTACATTAGCAAAAAAGGAAAGAATGCTTTGAATGAATAATGTTTGCAATTAGAATCCAGTTAACTGAGGGTATATTATGTTTCACCATGTAGAAGTGTTAGATAATATTGGTACCTTTCAGAGAGAAAATATGTAGAAAATAAATCTGCAAAGCAAAATATGTGCCTTATTGTTTTTATTATATTTATGCAATTGTTTTTTACAAAATCTTTTTGTTACTCTTTTGTTTTCAGATAATTTAAATTCATCGTAATGGTGTTTTTTTTTTTCTTTTTAATGAATACAATGAGTACATCTTTTTTGGTCAGTGAGTACAGTGAATGCATTATGTAAAAGAATAGTAGAGAAATGTAGACCTAGGAATAAAACTGTGGTTCAAAAAATATAGTCTATCTTCCTTACGTGATATGACTGATTAAATATTACCTGATATTTGTTCCTTTTATATTAAGATATCATATTTTATCTTTTTTTTTAGTAAATCTACAAGTATTATATAAATTAAAGACATCTAAAGTATTTGAAAAGTCAAGAAATAAAGATGACAAGCCAAACACAGACATTGTAGATGAAGATCCGTATGCCATTCAGATCATCTCCTGGTGTCCAGAAAGTCGGATGTTGTGCATAGCTGGAGTTTCAGCTCATGTCATTATTTATAGATTCAGCAAACAAGAAGTGATTACAGAAGTCATTCCGGTAGTAGTCTCTTAATTAGTTTCAATGTCAGATGCCTGACATCTTAAAGTTTTAGTATTATTTAGGAGGTTCTTTGCAGTCACTTTTAAAACACCTCAGTATTTACATTGCCATCTATCTTCTGTGACAGAAAGTCATATTTCTTTGTATATCTTCTTACTGAACATTTAAATCTTTAAATATATTCTGTTTCATTTAAGGAAAGATAATGTAAGTATGAGCATACTCTAATTTAGTATTAACAGGAGTGCCGTAAATTCTAAAATCATAATGCATGTGTGCATGTACTTGCACACATACACATGATCATTTTTAAAAAGCTGAGTCAGGAACCTTTTTTCCTTTGCTAAATCCTTACCTTTAGAAATCTCACTAAAGTTTTCCTTTAAAAGTGTTCTTTCCACTGTAGTGTACGTGTGTGTATGTATAAACTGTAATAAAATGAACAGTAATTATTAGGAGAGGGTAAACTTTTTACTTTTACAACAGATGCTTGAAGTTCGATTGTTATATGAGATAAGTGATGTGGAATCTCCAGAGGGTGAACAGGCACCACCTTTGCCAACACCAGTTGGGAGTGCCAATCCTCAGCCCGTTCCTCCTCAGTCTCATGCTTCTACCAGTAGCAGTTCATCTGATGGGCTTCGTGATAACGTCCCTTGTTTGAAGTAAGTTATCTAAAAATACAGGTGTTTTGGAAGTTATCTTTTAATTTAGATAAATTGTAAACATTCGTAAAGTGAAGTAACATCTTCCTGTGATGGAGTACAATGACATAACCACATCTCTTTTTGTGTTTCGCCGTGGTTAATTCAACTCTTTTTTTCTGTGGCACCAAGAGAAATATGATTGCATTCCATGATTTTATCCTTAAAGTACTAAGATTTGATCTCTAAACATACTGGTAGATGAGCATGGATCTTTCCTCTATATAGAGCTTCGTCTTCTAAATCCGTCATTGTTTTTTAGTCTGGATTTATATGTGGATCAAATGTATATTTAGGCTGCTTTCTTCCACTCTGAAAATTCTGTTTTTTCAGTCTTTAGAGATTCAGTTGTTGGGTAATCATTTTCTTGTCTTTTTCTGAATCTTCTCTAGCATCACAGTATCGTTATTTAAATGCCTTTATTGTGGAAATCCAGATTTGAATACATTTTGCTTTTTTACAGGAATAAATTGGACAAGGTTTAGTTTTCCTTTTTTTCTGTCCAATTTATATTATTGAGTGGTTAAATTTTGTTAAGCATATGTGCCTTAAATATGGCACAGAAAGAAAAGAGGAAAGAGTCAAAATCATTGAAGGAGTTCATGAAGACTTATTAAAAGTATTACATTTACAGAGAAGTCGGTTAGGGCAGTGACTGAAAACTGATCATGGAAAACGTCAGAGATTCAGTACAAGAGTGGGAGACAGAAACCAGGCTGTAGTAGGTTCAAGCTGGGGCCGGCGGCGAGAAAGACAGTTTGCATTTGTTCACAGAACCGGGATTTATGCTGTTTTGGTTTTAGATCTGCTAGAGTCTTTTATTGGTGAATAGTTCAGCAGTTCCTGTGGAGAATATCCGTGTAATCAAAACTGCATTCACCCCAGAGATGAAGCAGATTGGTTTATGTGACAATCACTTGTGATATAAATCTACAGAAAAGTAGAGTTTGTTTTTTTTTAAATCTGCTTTATATGTTTACATGAATTTGAGGTTGTGTGTTCTGTGCCAGTGGTTCTCAAACGGGGATGACTTTGCTCCTCAGAGTGTGCTTGGCAATGTCTGCAGATATTATTTGTCACAACGGGAAGAAAGGGTGCTACTGGCATCTAGTGTGTAGAGGCCAGGGATGATGCAAAACATCCTACGGTGCGCAAGACAGTGCCCCATGACAAAGAATGACCTGGTTCAGAATGTCAGTAACGCCAAGGATGAGAGACTGATCTGACCTAACGAATATAAGCATTGAGGTTAAGCACCTATCAGTACATTCTCAGAAAGGTCTCAAGTTTCTCCTCCCTCTCTCCCCCCCTCCCCCTCCCCCTCCCCCTTCCTTTCTCTCTCAGGTATATACACACACACCTCCTTTCTGCTACAGTCTGGCATATGTTTAGATAGAATGAGACTTGGTAATAAAAGAATTCTACATCTTTCCCTTTTGTTACTTATTCTGTACTACTTTACTTTAAACTTAAATTTGTAAAATTTTTGTTAATGTCATTTCTTCTGATTTTAATGTGTATTTCTCCTGCTTTTTGTCAATTTAATTTTTATAAGCATATAAAGTACAGTTTGTCTTTGAGGTTTATTTTGGTAACGTATTTCTGGTAACAAGTTTGAGATTTTTGTCTAAAATCCACACATTCACTAGTGACTTTTTAAAATCATAGGCAATTTGAGTTATATTTCTTTTTTTTAACCATTTTAATAGTTTTCAGGTTAATGCAGTTATTTATTAACTTCATATTGTTTTAGTCCACAATCTCAAAAGCCAATTTTTAAAAGTCATAAATATAGCTAAATTGATGTGAAAATAACTAATACTTAGATTTTTTTGTTTGTTTTTATACAAAATGTTTTTGTACATAATTGGGTTGGGGAGTTGTTTTTTTTTTTCCTATTGAAGTCTAGTTGATTTACAATGTTGTGTTAATTTCTGCTGTATGGCAAAATGATTCAGTTATACATACATATATATATATATATTCTTTTTTTAATATGTTTTTCCATTATGGTTTATCATAGGATATTGAATATAGTTCCCTGTACTATACAGTAGGACCCTGTTGTTTATCCACTCTATATAGAAGAGCTTACATCTGCTAACCGCAGCCTCCCACTCCATCCCTCCCTGTACAGTAATTGTTTTTCTGAAGAAACATTTTAAAAGCAGCTATTCAATTTACTTCTTTTACCAATAAACTTTTGGTTTTATTTAAGTATTTTAGTTGTGCTTTTGCAGGGTGTTAGTCCAAACCTACAAATTATTTTGAAACTACAAAGCCTCCAGACATTATTTTGACATTTAAAATACATTTGTACAAATTACAGAGCTTTTTATGAAAGTTCAACCTTTATCTTTAAAAAGTAAACAAATTAATTTGTATATATTAAAAATATTAAATGGTAACTTGCATATAACCATTGTAGACATTAAACGTAACGCCCACCTAACCCCCATTTTGTATTTTTAAAATCTAACATATTTCATCATTTCTTGATTCGGTTTCTAATTTTATACCAATTGGGGATTTTTCAGCAAGTTTGACTTATTTTTGCTTTAGAACTTTTTTGTTCCTTCAAACTAAGTAAAATAAGAATTCCATGACTTCTGTGTGTCTTCATCACTTACATCTTAAATGTGCCCGTATATGCACTTCTAAAATTATCCCTGAATGCCTGTTTCTGCTCTTAAGAATCTAATCTAATGTGCACATTAAGTATGCCAGAGGGAGGGTAGACACTTCCTTGAACCTTATCTAATTCATACAGGGAGAAAATAGCACACTCAGACTCTACAGGCTGTGCTTATATCAACAGAGGCTGTCTCTGGTGGAGGTGAAATGCTACTCAGTCTTTATTTTTGTCTTTCAAGAGGGATGGCTGTAGCCAAGCGTGGGTGTTTCCCTGAGGGAAATCAAAACTTCTGCATCAGCCAGTGTACTGTTCTGAGTGTATTAACTGGAAGACTTTGCACAGGCAGATGTGACCGCAACTCAGTTTGTTTTAGGGATACCCTCGGTGATTCACGTTTACTCTGAAATTTGGACAACATCCTGTTTTCTTACCTAGAGTGAGTCTAGCAAGTAGGGCAGCAAAAAGTCTGGTGTCATGGTGTTCTTCACTAGAAGCACCAAGTAAATGATCCAAAGGGTTCTCTGAGTTTAGTGTCAGGAGATTGAACATCGAATAGACTTCCTGCTGTCCTTCCTTTATACACTCACTCCGGAGCAGAAGCCCCAAGAATTGTTGGAGTAACCAGGCTTTATATGTGTTTTGCAAGAACAATTACTGGAGAGAGTCTTTGCAATCAAAAACGTTCTCACTTTAAAGTAAAAGTAGATTTTTTTTAATAGTAAAAGTAGTCACAAATAAATTGCTCACATTTTAAAAAAATTTTATCTTCCAAAATCACTTGAAGTTTGCAAATATGACAAGGTATTATATCTAAGTAACTTTATTCCTTAGAAAGTCTCACATTTATAAACCACCCCCCCTTCACTCCCTCTAACATGCTTATAACAAATTTAACCAGTATAAGTTTTGTATGAACTCACTCAGTACAAGTGAGTATAACTGTTTGCTGAATAGTTCACTTGAAGATCCTACCTCAAAGTTAACCACATCTTACTCTAAAACTGCCTCTTCATCTTGACATCTTTTATCTTTCTTTTTTTCTTTTTTGGAACTTAAAATCACTGTCTTCTTTTTCTCCCCTCCTCTATCTCTAATCAGCCTCCAGCTCATTCATTCATTCAGTAAATATTGAGTACTGCCTCTGCTGGAATATTAAAAGTAACTGCAAGGTGTCTACCTTAATGGAATTTACGAGCCCTTTTGAGAACTTACTTCATGTGTTTGAAATCTACCTTATTATTTCGCATCACAAGGATCACAGGAACTTCCGCATGGGTCTCATTGTACTTCGTCTTGCATGCCTCTACGGTTAATCTTTCCAAAATATTTCTTATAAATCTTCACTGGCTTTTAATACTTTAATAATGAAAATATATTACTTTTGTATAATCTGACCATTGGCAAAACTCTTTCATAGGCACTCATAGTGCTGTCATACTGTGATTAGGTAATATTATTCCCACTTCTAGACAGGAAGACGACTAGTAAGTGGCAGAACCAAGACTCAAACTCAAGCCTTTTTGAGAGCCCTGAGTTCTTTCTACCAACATCAAACCTTTGCAGCTGGACCTCAAAGACCCTGGAAAGTCTGGCCCTGGCCTGTCTCGCTATAGTGACTTTTTTTTACTGTTACTACACACACCTTCCACTGTGACCAAACTTAGACACTTGTTAATTTTTGACTATGGGTTTTCCTACTTCTTTATCTTGTTGGCATATTTTTTGCAAAAGCAATTTTTTTAACACTATGCAGCAGTTATTACGGGAAGAGTCTACAATCAAAACTACTACGAACTCAAAGTCAAAAAAGATTTTTTTTTAATAGTAAAAGTGGTTATACAAACAAAAATAAATTGCGCACATTTTTTATACTTTTTCCTTAACTCCTTATGTTTTGGGCCAGTTTTCATTTAGTTATACCATACCTTTTTCAAGTTTTAAGCCTACTTTTCTAACTTGGATTTTTTTCTCTAACTTGATTTTTTTCCTCTTAATACCTAAGTCGTTGCTTCTCTTCATTCTTCTCCCCATCCTTCCCTATTCTTCTTTCATCCCTCTCTACCCACTCCTCCCCTTCTCCCCCTTCCCTTCTCCCCTCCCTCCCCAGTTTATATGTGGAACTTACATATAATTTCTTATTTTTGTGATTTATCTAGGTGTTTCATCTCCAACTAGACTAAATGATTATAGAGGACAGGATTCTGATTGTGACATTTTTTTATATTTTACAATTTTATATATAAAGTTATTTTTTATATAGTTACGTATGCGTGACTTTATAATTACATAGGCTAATAAGATAATTGAAGATGGGTTAACAGGTAACATGCTTTCCTTTCTTACAGAGTTAAAAATTCTCCACTTAAGCAGTCTCCAGGTTATCAGACAGAATTAGTTATTCAGTTGGTATGGGTGAGTGGAGAACCACCGCAACAAATAACCAGTCTGGCAGTTAATTCTTCCTATGGATTGTGAGTATAATTTCTGTGTTTCTCCGTCTCTTCATCGTATTCCATGCATTTTTATATTTTTAAAAACGGAATGATCTTTATTATAGTATCACTTAAAAAGATGTTGTATAACTTTAATTTCAGACCAAACTCAGTGTTTATTTGGAACATAGTTCTGTTTTGAATAATTTACTCTGGATATGCTTATACTGCTTCCTGATTTAAAGTTAAATATCTTATGGACCAGTGAATCTATCCTCTCCTGGAAGTACTCTGAGAAATAATTTCCTTGTTAATGTTTGGTATAATGAAGGTCTAACAACATCAACCCAGAAGACTATGTTCTAAATTGATTCTATAAATGTTGAAGCATAGCTGTATAATTTGTTCTTTCTCCTTCCATAGTTAACTTGTGTAAATTGTAAAGGCATAGTAATAGTTAAGTAAAGTATTCATCTATACTACAGGTGTATTTTTATTTATCAATTCATGCCTTCAAGTATATAGTGTTAGTAGTACATACTTTCCATTATAATAGGATAGATTGATTTATTTTTTAATAAATAAATTTATTTATTTATTTATTTTTGGCTGTGTTGGGTCTTTTTTTTTTTTAACATCTTTATTGGAGTATAACTGCTTTACAATGGTGTGTAATTTCTGCTGTATAACAAAGTGAATCAGCTAAACATATACATATATCCCCATTTCTCTTCCCTCTCACATCCCCCTCCCACCCTCCCTATCCCACCCCTCTAGGTGGTCACAAAGCACCGAGCTGATCTCCCTGTGCTATGCGGCTGCTTCCCACTAGCTATCTCTTTTACATTTGGTAGTGTATATATATCTATGTCACCCTCTCACTTCGTCCCAGCTTCCCCTTCCCCCTCCCCGTGTCCTCAAGTCCATTCTCTACGTCTGCGTCTTTATTCCTGTCCTGCCCCTAGGTTCTTCAGAACCATTCTTTTTCTTTTTTTTTTAGATTCCATATATACGTGTTAGCATACAGTATTTGTTTTTCTCTTGTTGACTTACTTCACTCTGTATGACAGTCTCTAGGTCCATCCACCTCACACCAAATAACTCAATTTCGTTTCTTTTTATGGCTGAGTAATATTCCATTGTATATATGTGACACATCTTCTTTATCCATTCATCTGTCAATGGACACTTAGGTTGCTCCCATGTCCTGGCTGTTGTAAATAGTAAAAATCAACATTGTGCTATAAGAGAAACCACATGCTAACTGTTCAGTCTAGAGCTATTTATTATGTGTAGGTCACTGTCTCCTTCCCTTGATTCTAGCCCTAGGGACTCATTCATCTTTCTTCTTCCTCCTTATAGCTACTACCACCTACTCTATCTCTTGCAGTTGTGCACCCAGCTAAGACTGGCTGTAGTCTGAGATAGTATTCTCTAATGTCTTTTATTTGGGCCCCACCATGTAAGAACACAAACGTTCCCCTTTTTAATATTTTACTGCCCACAGCCATAAGAGAAACAGGGAATAAGAAAAGGAACCAATAGGATGTTTCAAAGGAAATTGCAAATCAGTTGATCACAGTCCCCATTGGGCTCACAGATGTATTTTGTTTAGCCTTTTTTGTGTATTTTTTAAATTTGAACTAGTTGCCAAGACTATTTAATGTGAAAATCCATATTTAGAGCTTTAATTGAAAACTTTGATTATCTGGCCCATGTCTCCATTTCTGTTCGGCAGTAGTCAGGAGGAACTGGGTTGAAGCTTCCCCTCTTTAGGTGGGCTGTCCACTCTCCAGTTCACTACGGTCCTTAGTTGGCCCGTTTACTTACTTATATAGCCCCTCTATATATTTTAGCTTTCGATTCCTGGCTTAAGGGATCTTAAAAGAATAAAATTCCTTTATTCATAGTTGCTTTGTTCATAGTTGGTTTGTACTTCCCGACTCATAATTGAGAAGGTATTTGGAATAGTCCAAAGGGAGGCCCCCAAGATTTATGCTTTCTACTTGTTATTCTTGACTATAGGTATTACCAAAACTTTTCCAAAGGTATAATCCCCTACTTCCCTAGTGCAAGGGAATGTCTTCCCCTGAGGCATTCAAAATACCCCTAAGTCCGAAAACTAGACGTCATATTGCCTAGTGTGGAGATTTATGTCCCTGGTTGAGTTCCAACTCCTATGCCAAATTTATTCTATATTAATTTGTAATCATTAATATCTACAGAAAATCTGCACAGTTCCATCAGAAGGCGTATGTAACCTGTATTTGCATGGCTGTAATAGTGTTTTGTTTCAAAAGGAATTTTCTTAAAGACCCATCATGATTTTTTAGCCCTGTAGACTGCAGTATGTTTTCTTGTAGCTGTTTATCTGTGCTA
Organism: Stenella coeruleoalba; assembly: GCF_951394435.1. Classification (NCBI taxonomy): domain Eukaryota; kingdom Metazoa; phylum Chordata; class Mammalia; order Artiodactyla; family Delphinidae; genus Stenella; species Stenella coeruleoalba. The sequence goes on from NC_137158.1 coordinate 72,573,110, forward strand.
AAATATTTGCTCTTTCCCTATTCCTAGGGTAGTTTTTGGCAATTGTAGTGGCATTGCAATGGTCGACTACCTCCAGAAAGCAGTACTCCTCAACCTGGGCACTATTGAATTATGCGGCTCCAGTGATCCTTATCGGAGAGAACCCCGATCTCCTCGTAAATCTCGACAGCCTTCAGGAGGTAAGAAGAAAAAAGTCCTGAGCTTTAGGATTTCCATAAATGCTGAGTTACTTCTGTGAATATAAGTATTTCCATTGGGTAGATAGCTTGTCTGATTTCATCTGTTTGTATAAAATGTATCAGCCTGCCTTTTTGTTTTGTGTTGTTATTAGCTTATGCTTTTGTTTTTAATATTCTAGGATTTTATTTAACATTGGGAAAGAACCACAGTTTCAGACTTCTTTAGCTAAATTATAATGACAGGAAAATTCATCCCATTATTACAGAACAAAAGTTAATTTCACAGTTCTGTCCCTTTTATTGCGAGACGAACAGTTTATTGTTTTGACTATTTAATTCAAAGGAATCATTTCCCATGTGAAAAAAAAATGTAGATGCAAAAGTGAATTTGAACTCTATGAAATACAGCGTTCTCTGATAGCTTTGATTCAGTGCAAGCCCAGATCCATTAAGAATTCTCTCCGTAGCATTCTTTTGTGTTTGCTAGGTAATTAGTCTTATTTTAAATGCTTTAATACTAATTCCTCATGGAACACATGTATAGTTAGCTGTTTATAATAGTACTCCTCACCTTTTTTTTTTCCAAACCTCATGGCACACACAGAAAATGGCATTAGATCTCTGGCATATAGGGATATATTAATGAGGCCTCTAGCAGTAACTGGCCTCTGGGCTCCAGACTCCCCAGGACCTGCCCAGCTGGACCAGGGATTGAGGGGAACTGCATCTGGGGCAGACTTAACCTAACCCATTTGCAGAATGCCATCGGGAAGCTCTGATCTATACTTCCTAACTCAATCTCTCTGAATTAAAATTCTTTCTGAGATTCATTTCTCAGTTGCTTTCAGGACATTATTAGCTGATACTAAATACTTCTCATAATTCATGAGAGAAGAAAAGAAAAAGGTGATGGGATGTAGACCTTACTATCATTTTGGTGATAGTTGAATATTTTTTTCTGTTTTTGTTTGTGTGATCATTTTGTCATGTGTTATTTTCAGCAGAAATCGTTGTCCCAACCATACCATTCTAGTATCTTTGTCTCCTTTTTTTTTCCTTCTGCTTTTCATTGCTTCACTAAGGTATGCTGATTGTGACTTCTTGCATGTGCGGCGTTTCTAGCTTATATTCTGAATCTGTGAAAAAACTCCGTTCTTCTTTTTTAAGTAAGTTATTTATTCCATGTCGGTAAAGTCATGACAGTGTATTTTGTCTGTAAAATTATTTTTTCTCAGTTATTTTTAGAAGAGCCTATTAAAGCATCCTATATCTAAAATAATATACTCACTATTTAAATTCATCTCATAATATGTATATGAAAACAGCTGTTGAAATGTTTGTGTCACAATCCAGTTTCTTTATAAAGCGAAGGAACTAACATTTAGTGTCAGAAAGTTAAACATTGTCTTGATAGAGGAGTAGTAAAAGTTTTATTACTCCTGAAATTAATTAATTTCTTTTCTTGTTGGTACCTCATCATAGTTTACATAAAATTACTGGAAATTAAATACCTAAATTCATCCAAGGATAGAGATCAGTTCTACCGTGTGATTTTAAATTTTTTTTCTTGAATTCCATTGCATGCTACTTTATTCTGTAGTAAAGCTTACAATATTATTCATTTTATTATTTGCTTCATCTTGTATTGAAGAGTTACATGTTTAGGCACAAGAGAACTACTTGAGTTTTCATCATCGGTTTAAGATATTTACTTATGGTTGTTATGCTCACTTGAACAATATTTAGGATTATGTTTTAAATAAAAATTAAAAGAACGTTATTTTAAAACACACTTTAACATTTTAAGAATATTTGTGCCTTCTAAAATATTTATATTTCAAATAAAATCAAATGTAGAATAATTGGTACTAAAATTCTTTAATTGCATTGATACGAAAATGATATTTTTGCTAAAGTGTATATTTTATAATACGTTCTTGAAGTGTAGCCCAAGTACCATGAAATTGTCCTTCTATCTTTTGTAATAGATCAGTATGGATGGAGAGATTTGTTTTTTTTCTACTAATAGGTGCTAATATATTTTCATAAAGAATAAGATGGCACTCAAATTATTTTATAAGATAAAATGTTACTGTTTAAGTTTATATATTGTATAGCTGTATAAAATATCTACAGTATTTTCATAATAAAAATTATGAAACTGTCACAGGGACAGGTAGTGATAAAGTATTTCAACTACATGTATATATATATATATATATATATATATATATATATATATATATATGCTGATAGTCTTAATTCTGTTAAGAGTGAAACGTGATAATATACGTCTTGGTTTGTTGGCCACTTTTTCACTCAGTGAAGGACACAAAAAGGAAATTTCTATTCTGAATATAATATCTAATGATGTGAAAGTAATAGACACATGAGAAAAAGTGCTTACTTAGGCTTGGAAATAGATAAATATAGAATTTAATAAAGAAGGAAATTAGATGCACAAAGCTGTATCTAGACTTTAGGAAAGATATTTTCAAAAGTTATAGAGAGGAGGCTCTAAAAATGAAGTTCTGGGCTCTACAATTGCAGTTACTGTCAAGTCGTCAATATTTTCGATAAGACAGTAAAAGAGAAATAGCCCAGTAGTACTAGTTGAAATTTCTGTCTTTGTGTTTCTTATAAGAAATGAAAGAGACTATATAAGAAATAAGGGATACAGTCAAGGATGGATAAAAATGTTGCATAGACCAGTAAGTACTGTGTTGAATTAAGGCTGAATTCCCCAAAATGAGAAATACAGCAAAATGTTTGGTTACAGTGAAAATATAGTTAAGGAAGGATTAGGATACCACTTTAAGGATGATTTGCAATGATAGTTGAAAAATAGAGTATAGAACTAAATCACTTTGTTTCTCAACTCTCCATTAAGAATGATTTGTCCCTCTGGAAATTATTAAAAATAATAAAGAGAAATTAAAGTTTAAGCCACATTTTGCAAATAAGGCAAACCAAGCAATAATGAAAAGATATCAAGAGAATTTGTAAAGAAAATTTGTAAATGGTACCCCCAATTGATGAAGGTCAAATATTTTACAAATCAGTAAATTTGATTTACAAGTCAGTCAGAGTTCTAGAATGATTTGCTAAGTAGTTGATGCCTTACATGCGTATTGAAAATAGAGATAATAATAGAAGTCAGCAGGAATTCACTAAAAGTAAGTTGTTCCAAAATCAGCATTACTTTTTTAATCTGGTAGCTACATTGATAGTTCATGGCAGCCTGTTGACATAATATTTCCTGAAGTTAATTGGGTATTTGATAAAGAATTCCATGATACTTTTGTGAACCAGACAGGTGGAAGTGACCTAAATACCTACTTCAATTTGATGGTTGCAAGATTAAATCAGGAGTCAGCAAACTACAGTCTGCGGGCCAAATCTGGCCCATGGCCCACTGCCTGTTTTTGAAGTACAGTTTTATTAGAGCAGCACCGTGCTAATTCGCTTAGGTGTTATCTATGGCTGCTTTTGTGCTTCAACGTTAGAGCTGAGTAGTTGCGACAAATTGGCCCCAAAAGCCAATCTGGACCTTCACAGAAAACATTTGCCAACTCCTGGATTAAAGCATGGTACCTAGTGGGTCGGTTTGTGGCCTGATACTAATTTGATGTAGTGTGCCTCAGTTAGTGGATACGTAATACTGGATAACATATGATTATGCTTTGTTGAACATTTTAAGTAGTTAATTAAACTTCCTGTCTAAACAACTGAAAGAGAAGGTGTGCTTATTTTTGCTGTTTAAAGGATAACTAATACATTTGATGGCAGAATAAAAACCCCAAAGGTAATTATAGGTAGAAATCATAAGCTTAAACCAGGGAAATGAAGTTTATCAGCAATAAATGTTAAGTCCTGTGTTTAGATTATAAAGATACTTACATGTATACAGAACAAAAAACTGGCTCAGGCAGTTCATGTGAACATGCTTGGAGGTTTCGTTGTTAGTTTAGGCAGATTTGTGTTAAATCTCAGCCCTCTTTTTATGTGTGTTATATTAGAGAAGGTGCTACTCTGAGGCTCAGAGTCCTCAAAATGGGGGTGATCACCTCATAAAGTTAGTGTAGTTATTAAGTGAAAGGGCATATGTAATGTGCCTCATCTTGTGACTGGAATATTGTTGGCGTTCAAGTGGTTGTTCTGTTACCACAACTTAAGGTATGCCAATAATATGACATAACTGCTGAATGTACTAGTGTGAGAGATACAGAAGATTTTAAGTTATCCATTTATATTGTATTTCTTCCTCTTTTTAAAGCAGGCTATAGAGAAAACAATTTGGGGCCCAAATGCACTCAAGAACTTCTGGCCAGTAAAATATCTATTACAATGACAATGAAATTGACTGTCTCTAGACGTAATTAAGTGTTTGTCACTGAATAAGATACCTGAAACACTCAGTGCCTCAGTTTCTTCTTCTGTAAAATGAGGATAATGCTGTCTACCTCATTCGCTTCAGTGAGAGTTAAATGTGTCAAGAACTTTGTAATTGTCGTTTATTACCAGCTAGCTAATTGGGTTGGGATACATTTGGGCAAAACCTAGATAACTATATTGCTAGGAATATTGCTTGAAGGGATTCTGGCAGCAACAGAGAAAATGGATTAGATTATATGCTATGAAATCCTTTCATATATATTCATTCAGTTATTCAACAAATATTTATTGAGCACCTACTATGTGCTATGCACTGTTACAGGTAATAAAACAGACAAAAATCTCTGTCCTCATAGAACTCACATTATACTGGAAAAGACAGAAGTTTTAAAAGATAGCTAATGTACAGTAAGTTGCATAATAGTGCCAAAGGGAAAAATAATTAAATGAAGGGCATTTGAAATATCAGTGACAAGGGTGTTACATTCTAAATAAAATATCTTGAGCAAAGATTTAAAGGAGACAGCTGTTTTCCGTGACGATGTCTGTAGAGAGAACATTTCAAGCAGAGAAGAGCAAGTACAGTGGCTCAGAAGCAGTGTAACTGGTGAGTTCAAGGTTACAGTGAACGGTAAGTGTGGCTGAAGTAGGGAGAGTAAGGGAGATGGGGAAGTACGTGGAAGGAGAGGAAATAAAGTCAGAGAGGATACACCATAGCCACATAATATATACCACAGTCATATACCATAGGATCATATACATCAACCAGTCACGTGGAGCTGGACTTCGGCTTTTACCCTAAGTCAGACAGAAGGCACGGAAGGGGTTTTTAGCTCACTCAGTAATTTAATATCTAAATTAAATTATCACTATCACACTCTTTAATTTAGCTTCTTAAATGTTTCTTCCTAGGCTATTTTAAGAATGGGAATTATATCTCATACTACATTTTTATAGAGTTTAATAGCAGTTGACAAAATACCAAAGGCTTTAAATTTCAAAATTTACTTAGTACCAGGCTCATTGTAATACTGGACTATATAATCACTACTATTTATTTATTTACTTAATTGAGGTATGATTGACATGTAATGTTATATTAGTCTCAGGTATACAATATGATGATTTGATATTTGTATACAGTGCAGAATGATTGCCACGGTAAGTCTAGTTAACAACCGTCACCTTACGTAGTTTAAAAAAATTTTTTTCTTGTGATAAGAACTTTTAAGATCTACTCTCTTAGCAACTTTGAAATATGCAATACAGTGTTATTAACTGTGGTCATCATGGTATTCATTACATCTGCATAGCTTATTTATTTTATAACTGGATGTTTCTACCTTTTGACCCCCTTCACCCATTTCTCCTCCCATCCCCTGCCACCTCTGGCAACCATCCATCTTTTTAGATTCCACATATAAGTGAAATTATATGGTATTTGTCTTTCTCTGCCTGACTTACTTCATTGAGCATAATGCCCTCAAGGTCCATCCACATTGTCACAAATGACAAAATTTCATTCATTTTTATGACTGAATAATATTCCATTGTATATGTATAACTCATTTTTTCGTCCGTGCATCCACCAGTGGACACTTAGATTGTTTCTATATATCACTACTGTTTAAACACCTGCTATCTTAGTGTTTTATCAAGAAAAAGTTTATTTATATATACAGATATTTTGTCAGAGATTAATAAATGCATACCTGTAATTACATATGTCATCTTAGAACTGTAAAGACTAGTTTTATTATTTTTTTTCCAAAATCTTTAGTGTGATGAAAGTTGAAAAAAAAAGAAAAAAACTACTTGTTGTCATTCAAAAGCTTCCTATCCAATGAAGACAAATAATATATAGTTCAAAATAGAAAACACTCCTCATAAACCCAATTCAGTACTCAGTGTTCTCTAAATGTTACTGTAAGAGCTTTCTTAGGGACTGTAGAGGTTGTGACGTCATGAATTTTACCAGAGGAATAGAAAAGCAGATACTGGTCATATGTGCACATATGTCGATATCAGACCCGACAACTTCTGAGGCCTAGTCATGCAGCCTCTTGTCTGTTGCCCAGCTATCCCAAGCTCCTGGTGTGTGTTTATTTGTAATTTTTAAATACTTTGGAAGAATTCTTTTCATTTCTATCTCCAAGCAAATTAATTTCCATATTGTTTACTTGGCATTTTGCCATGTCTTATAGTTTTTGTCTATAGCGTAAAATACCTTGCTAGGATTTCTCCTAAGAATTGAGGCCATCCTACAAGATAGATTAGTTTTATATGATTCATATATATCTGAGAAAAGAAAGTATTTCTTTAGAGCTCTTTTAAAAATGTGATAGTATAGTTTTTAAGAGTTATAGCCCCAGAAGAAAAGTAGTGTGCAGTACAGGCATACATCTGAGATATTGCAGGTTCAGTTCCAGACCACCACATTAAAGCAAATGTGGCAATAGAGCGAGTCACATGTATTTTTTGGTTTTCCAGTGCATATAAAAGTTATGTTTACAGTATACTGTAGTCTGTTAAGTGTGCAGTAGCATTATGTCTAAAAAAACACAATGTACAGACCTTGATTTTAAAATACTTCATTGCTAAAAAATCTAACAAACCATTATCTGAGCTTTTAGCAGGTCATAACCTTTCTGCTGGTGGAGGGTCTTGCCTCAGTGTCAAAGGCTGCTGATTGGTCAGGGCAGTGGCTGCCGAAGGCTGGGGTGGGTATGGTAACTTCTTAAAATAAGACAACAGTGACGTGTGCTGCATCGATTGGCTCTTCCTGTCACGATTTTACTCACAATCGAACCCTCTCAAACCCTGCCGCTATTTTATCAACTAACTTTAGGTAATATTCTAAATCCTTTGTTCTCATTTCAGCAATCTTCCCAGCATCTTCACCAGGGGTAGATTTCATCTCAAGAAACCAGTTTCTTTGTTCATCCATAAGAAGCAGCTCCTCGTCTGTTAAAGTTTTATCCTGAGATTGTAGCAATTCGGTCCCATCTTCGGACTCCCTTTCTAATTCTAGTTCTCGTGCTGTTTCCACCACATCTGCAGTTACCTCCACTAAAGTCTTGAACTTCTCAAAGTCAAACATGAGGGTTGGAATCAGCTTCTTCCAAATTCCTGTTAATGTTGGTATTTCAACCTCTTCCCATGAAATCACAAATGTTCTTAATGGTATCTAGAATGGTGAATCCTTTCCATATGGTTCTCAATTGACTTTGCTCAGATCCATCAGAGGAATCGCTGTCTATGGCAGCTATAGCCTTACAACATGACAGAAATATATGTAAAATGTATATATATATGTAGTATATATTTTTAAAATATATAATATTATTTAAGAAATATAATAAAATGTGAAAGTTGAAATTACTCCTTGATCCATGAGCTGCAGAACGGATATTGTGTTGGCAGCCATGAAAGCAACATTAATCTCATAGTACATTTCCATCAGAGCTTTTGGGTAACCAGGTACATTGTCAATAAGCAGTAATATTTTGAAAGGAATCTTTTTTTCTGAACAGTAGCTCTCAACAGTGGGCTTAAAAGATTTCATAAGCCATGTTATAAACAGAAGTATTGTCATTCAGGCTTTGTTGTTCCATGTATAGAGCATAGGCAGAGTAGATTTAACATAATTCTTAAGGTTCCTAGGGTTCTTCAGAATGGTAAATGAGCATTGGCTTCAATTTCAAGTCACCAGCTGCATAACCCCTAACAAGAGAGTCATCCTGTCCTTTGCAGCTTTGAAGCCAGGCATTAACTTCTCCTCTCTAGCTATGCACGTCCTAGATGGCATCTTCCAACAGAAGGCTGTTTCAGTTACATTGAAAATCTATTGTCTGGTATAGCCACCCTCATTAATTATCTTACTGGATCTTCTGGATAACTTGCTGCAGCTTCTACATCAGCCCTTGCTGCTTCACTCTGCCCTTTTATGTTATGGAGAGGGCTTCTTTCCTTAAACGTCATGAACCAACCTCTGCCAGCTTCAAACTTTTCTGCAGCTTCCCCACCTCTCTCAGTCTTCATAGAAATGAAGAGAGTTAGGGCCTTCCTCTGGATTAGGTTTTGGATTAAGGGAATGTGGTGGCTGATTTGATCTTCTATCCAAACCACTGAAACTTTCTCCATATCAGCATTAAGGCTGTTTCACTTTATCATGCATGTGTTCACTGGCGTAGCACGTCTAACTTCCTTCAAGAACTTTTCCTTTGCAGTCACAACTTGGCTAACTATTTGGCTCAAGAGGCCTAGCTTTGAGCCTGTCTGGGCTTTTGACATGCCTTCCTCACCAAGCTTAATTATTTCTCATTTTGGATTTAAAGAGAAAGGGGAGCGACTGACTGACTCTTCCTTTTACTTGAACACTTAGAGGTCACTGTAGGGTTATCAACTGATCTACTTTCAATATTATGTCTTAGGGAATAGGGAGGCCTTAGGAGAGGGAGAGGAATGGGGGAAGGGTGGGTCAGTGGAGCAGTCAGAACACACACACTTATCAACTGAGTTTGCTATCTTACATGAGCGTGGTTCATGGTGCCCCAAAACAATTAAAATAGTAACATCAGAGATCACCGATCACAGATCACCGTAACAAATGTAATATTTCAGACTTTTTTATTATTATTATGAGAATTACTGAGATGTGACATAGAGACGCGAAGTGAGTAAATGCTGTTGAAAACAATGGTGCTGTAGGCTTTCTCAGTGCAGGGTTGCCACGGCCTTCAATTTGTAAAAAAATGCAATACAAGCAAAGTGAAAAGTGCAGTAAAAACAAGGTATGCTTGTATTTTAAATATTGCAAACTTGGAAGCACACAATATTTTAATTATTATTCAGTGATATTTAAGGGAGGTACTTGAGATATACTTAGGGGAAACCACTTTGGGGTTTGAGTTGAGAGTCCTTATGATGTAAAAGTCACCAAATTTATTACCAAATATTTATTCTCCTTCAAGTGAAATCCAATAAGAAGTATGTACGTCATATGCCCTCAAATTGCCGACTTTAAACAAAATCCTGTGTTATATCTAACGTCCCTGAAAAATAGCAAATTATCTCTTTTGGAAATTGTTTCTTATTTGTTTAACTGATGACTGCTGTGTTAGTTTGAGGTGTTTTAATATCAGAATACTCCTATATTCTGATCTCAAAACTAATGAGCATAGTATCAATGCCAGCGTAGTCTGCTAACCTGCTGGGTTTTTTTTTTTTAATGGGCTGTCATTAAATACATACTGTAAATAGGAGGTAGAACTGCACTTACATAAACTTGTGGTGTGATTTGGTTTTGGTTTTGTTTTTTAGCAGGTCTGTGCGATATTAGTGAAGGGACTGTAGCTCCAGAAGATCGCTGCAAATCTCCAACTTCTGGTAATTTGCTTTTTATTTTATTAATAATTATAATTCTACAAAAAATACAGCTTGTCAAATTTGTACAGATAAGCGTTTAAAACACACCTACAGGGAACTTCTGTGTCACATATTTATTCTTAAAATCATAACTATTCTTTGCATTCTCATTAAGTGAAAAGAAATGCATTAGATAAAAATCTACAGCTACTACCTGTTAAGAGTCGTGTAACTGTTTACTTAGCTTCTAATATTTACACTTTTTTGGGAAAATGTATTTTACTTCTTACCATTGGATCGAAGGTTTCGTCATCTACAGTTTTTGTCTTTGCTGTCAGCATGCCTGGAGTCATCTGGTAGAATAGTGCTCTAATCCATGAATAATGTTCACCTAAATGTTATGAAAGATTTTTAACACTTATCTAATGGTGACTGTGGACAGTTAGAATAATTGTAGACTAGTTACATTTGATTTTGATCAACGTAATATGAGATATAATTTTATAGCTGTATTAAAGCATTTGTCCTTTCTTATCCGTATATTAGTCTTATGTAACCTATGTATGTATTAATATTTCAGAGTAACATTACTTTTTGAGTCCCCGTACAATTAAGAGGATCCTGAATTCACTATTTTTTTTAGTGGATTGAAATTTTGCTAAAATTTAATAAGGTTAACTTCATAATTTTAACTGACAGATTTATTAAATCATTCTGGCTGGGAATTTTCATCAGCTTTCTACTGGAAAGATTGTTCTTAACAGAAAGTAACACTGTTCTTAGATTTTGATCCTTGCGTAGGTAGTTCTACATCAGAAATAATTTTAAGAATGGGGAAAATTGAGAGGTGCATTTTACTTTACTCCCTCATATTTCAGTTTACCATTCTGTTAGATCTAGGACCAATAGAACTTTTGTGAGGTTTTCTTTTTAAAATTGCATTTTCCTGATATTGCTCAAGTTAATCATTTCTTTTCTTAAAATATATGCACCTTCTGGTTTTCTTAATATTCAAATTTCATATTTAAGTACACTCATTACACCAATAAAACATATGGAATACAGGAATCACTCATATCATTAGCACCTAATATTAAGCCTGAACGTTGGTAGAATAACATTGAACAAGTAATATGGAGCAATACGTACTTCCCATCTCACAGGACTAGAGTTATTTCTGAATATGATTTAGAATTATAATATCTCTTAATTATTAGTGTTCTTCCTCCAACCATATACAGTACTGTTCTGATGTTCTCACCTTCCCTAAAGGCCATATGAATGCACTTGTCAATATGTTAAGACTATAGGCCACATTTGATAACTTGGACATGTGATATATTGTCTTTCAATATATTAAATGACTATCAAATGTGTTTTAACAAGATTCAGCCCCAATAAATTAATACTCCTTTTCACCCTAAGTCAGACTTTCAATAGGTGTATATTTCTAGCAATTTGGGATAACCCAACGAGAGGTAATTGTAGATAAATATGTAAGTACACTTCAGTATAATTATTCAATAGATAAATATGAAAAATGCATACTGGTAAAAACCCTCCAGGTTCTCTCTTGTACCAGAGAAACTCAGACATCATTCAACATTTTCAAATATACTGTGCTCTTTGGTTCACATGAAAAGAAAATATAGTTTTAACGTGCAGAAATATGTGTGACACCAGGCATCCTTTTAGGTGAATTTTAAATACAAAGTAAAAATTGTGACCTCAGAAATCATTGATAAATCACAAATTCTCATCTTCAGATATAACCTCTTAGTTTATTTAGTCTTTGATTATTCTCTGAAAGAGCGAAGAGTTATCTGAAGAGTTATATTCATTCATGCATATCAGAAAAGACTGCTTTTACAAAAAACAGACCACACTTTGGTAGACAACAGTTGTACCTAAAACATGTTTCATGTACCGGGAGATGGATGTCAGTCATGCATAAGTACTCAGAACTACCATAGAAACTAAAATAAAGCTCTGGAAATAGTTGCTAGAAAACAATGTTTGTGTTTATGAGAGAAGAAATGTATAAAAAGTGGGTTGGGAGTTCAACTGAATTCCTAATACATACTAAGAAGAGGACCTCTATTATAAAAATGAAAAGTAACCATATGCCCTTTATCAAAACCAATATGTTCATTTGAAATAATACGTATAATTGAAGAGAAACTTTTCTGAAAAGCTTTTAAAGCCCGTAATCAAGATTTGTGATCTGAACAGTTGAGGCAACTGATATCAAAACTCTATTCAAAAATCATCCTGAGAAAATCCAAGTTATGAATAGAGTTTTCCCTTTCCATTTATCTTTAAATAAACCAACAATCTCTCTGAAATAGAAAATTAATTCTGCCATCCTGAATTAACATAGAAAATTATTTCTGCCATCTTCATTTGATCTTTATTTCCAAGAACTCAGATTGCTTCACTGAGCACTTCTCTAATGTTGGGATATATTTTAGTGCTGCTTCCAAAGTTTATGTGTGTGTGTATGTATGTATGTCTGTATGTATGGATATGGGTATATACATTTCAAATTGAAGAAAACCCAAGGCCACATACCATGAGATGGTGCCCTCAGGAGTTTCTGTGTACCCTAGAAAAAAACAAAAGCTGTGTGTATTTTCTGTGTTTATTTAATCTAAATTTTAAAATATATTCAAGTAGGAAATGCTAAAAACATTTTTGGAACTTCTTCATGAGCTGTCACAGAAGTTATGACAACTGGTAGTAGGCATTTTCAGTTCAGGGAAAAATATATCTGCTTCTTTTATTCACATTTACGGCTTATGTTGCCTATTTTTATGTTAGAAATACTGGGCATTTTTATAATTTATATTCGTGTTCAGATATGCTATCTTGCTATTAGTCTGATATGAAATATATCAAATAAAACAAGTGTTAATAAATATTTGTGCATCCATGTGGTTATGTAGTATCAGAGATGAATAATATTTTAAAGTATATGTAATATCTTCTCATAACCATTATCTTCTTTAAATCTGAATTATATTATGGGAAAAAGGAGTGTACCCTATTTCTATTCCTGAAAATGTTGCTGAGCTCAGTGTTACTTATGTCATATTTTTTGATATAGGATTTATGAGGATCTATAAATGCTATTTAGCAAAAATAACATAGTTTTAAAAGAGCAATTTTTATAAGACTGTTTTAGAAGTAATCGGATCCTGCCAATGTTGACAGGCTTTACTTGGTCTGAGAAGAGACTTCAAGGATGTTTTCCACCTGGCCACAGAAAGAAAGTACGATTTTGTGGGGGAAGGTCAAATTTTGACCTTATTTGTGAAGGCTCAGTAGTTTCACTGTGATAAAAAAAGGAATCAGCATAGAAAAACCATTTTATTTACTTCCAGTTATGTTCTAGATAGTCACTTCTAGCAGAAAAGCTATATTCGTTCAGCAAATGTTTACTTAGAGATTCCTACATGAAGAGCACTCCACTGAGTCCAAAAGAGATGCAAATATCAATCACATAGAGTCCCAGCTTCTCAGTTCAGTTCAGTGGGAAAGGTCAGGTGTATGTAAACTTAAAATATAAGGCGTTAAGTGATTAACATAAGAGAAGTAACAGGTGAACTTTTACAGGAATTCAAAGAAGGGGGGGTGATTTATAGCTGGAGAGATGGTGAAAATTTTAATGGGTGAGATATCATTTGAAATGTGTTACAAAGATAGGTAGTTTGACTCTAATAATAAAGTCAACTAGAATACTACTTAGGATTCCCTTTATAATAAAAAGTTTGTGTTAGAAATGAAAGAAATACAATGGAAATTAGGAACATCTTTTTAAGGAAAAAGGACTAAAATCTTAATTATAAAAATATTAGATAAACGTATTGAAAGTCACAGTTGAAATAAAATATTTCTTACCTCATTAAATTTAAGTAAATATTTGAACATATCTAAAATTATAAGTATCATCCTCAGTATTTTAAAGACCTCTATGGTACTAGTAGAATTTATATATGATTTTAAAGTTTGTATCTAGAAAGCTAACTCTAAAATAAACTTTACCAGTATAGTACTTAAACAGGACTCTAAGTGCTACTAGATAAACCTTATTCGGTTAACTAATATCAAGAATTTTTATGTTTTCTTTCAGAAACAGATAACTTCTTATATTTTTCTTTATCTGTTCTCTAACTTATAATATATACCAAGATTTTGCCAAATGGTTGTAACTTATGGAAAAATTATTATACATTAGGGTTAATATTTATACATACTAGAGATTGGTCAACGAAAGATAATGCACTACTGATTGCTGTTCTTACTGTAATATTATAAGAATTATTATTAACTATATACATGATATTTTCTTCTGGCCAGTAGTATGGGAACTTGTTTTAAGGGTTACCAGATTACTTTGTACTTTTCCCTGTGACAACTCAGCGTTTGTGACTGACTATGTGCCTGTTCCTTCCATTGTCTTCATTTGTGTAGGTTCTTCATCACCACACAATTCAGATGATCAACAAAAAGTGAATAATTTTATAGAAAAGGGTATAGTATCTTTATTTTACAGTATTTTCTTTTAATTACATTTAATTCATGTAGTTTACTTTGAATAGATTTTGACATTTTGTATCAAAATATTATTTTCAGTGAAGATCAAAAGCAGAAAGTTTTCCAAGATGGTAGCCAGTGATATAGGTAGGAAATAGACATTTCTATTTTGTTTCTAATCCTTGCTATTTGCAATGCTAACTCAATACCAGAAAATTATCTAATGCATTGCATTTTGTATATATTAATTTGTTATTCCTATGCTAAACAATCATCTCCTGGGCTGTGTTTCTTCTAAACTCATTGGGGCAATAATTATTAAAAATCAGTTAAACTGGGGTTGCAGTTCTTCCTCTGACTTAACAGTGAGAATTGTTCTATTAATTTTTATTTTTGCTTTATTTTAAAATAAAGCAGGGTTCAATTTATGCCATATGTAGTACAGTTTTATACTCCAAAGTTTTGAAATTTTTTTCTTCATAGTTTTACTTGTATTTTTTCCTACCTGTCTTCTATCCTCACATTATCCAGGCTCCAGATTTCAAGGAAGTGGTTCTTTAAAATATTGACTTGTAGTCCGTAATCTGTACTACCCTTGGGTTAAATGGGAATTTTCTACCACTCCTTCCCCCCAAGTAAAAATGAGTGCTACTTTGAAATTAATTACTCAGTCCAAGATTTTCAGAGTTTCAAACCGGGGGATAAAATATATAATTAAACTTTAGGGACATAATCAAACTAGGGTTTTTTAGTCATAAAAATTTGAATTTTGTCTGAGGATTTTTGTGTGTGTGTGTGTGTGTGGTACGCGGGCCTCTCACTGTTGTGGCCTCTCTCGTTGTGGAGCACAAGCTCCGGACGCACAGGCTCAGCGGCCATGGCCCACGGGCGTAGCCGCTCCGCGGCATGTGGGATCCTCCTGGACCGGGGCACGAACCCGTGTCCCCTGCATCGGCAGGCGGACTCCCAACCACTGCGCCACCAGGGAAGCCCTGTCTGAAGATTTTTACAAGCCTGAGAAACACCATTTTACTAAAAGAGAATACGTTTAATCTTTGATGTAAATCCAAAAATTTATTACACTGTTAACATATTACTTATTTCCCCCAAAACTCCCACAATTCATTGAATTGTCTTAAATTAGATGAATTTCTAGGCAGCTGGAATAGATTTACATTTTTTCAACTGATAAAGTTTAATATGTGGTAAATTTCTAAAATTCTTAGAAGTAGCATCCATATTGTTTGCATGTTGTAAATTGAACCCTGTTTAGTCATATTAACATTGGCAGACTTTTAGCACCTCTGGTCATTTTCTGAATAACGCGGTTTATTCTTGGGCAAAGGGCTCTTCATTTATGGAGTATCAATTATTTATCTGTCTGTATTTGTGGTACTTTAGTGAATCATTTGGTAACATTTAAATCACTTTCATTATCTACGAGCACTACTGCATACTTCTTTTTCAACCAATTTCCTTTTTAGTATATACTATCTTAATAGTACTTTAGAGGTTCTTTTACTGTCATGTAATGTAAAAAGTTAGAAGGGACTTTTCTATGTATAATTTATCAAAGAACTTGTAGAATTTAATTACCTAGGAATTTTACCTTGCATGAAAGTTACTTTGTACATAATTAAATTTTTCAAATAATTTATCTATTTGATTTTCGATCCTGGGGTTATGTTTGCTTTGTTAAATGTTTTGACTCACTTTCCTTTTTTTTCTGGGTTATGAATAGAATATGAAACATGGAATATCTGAGTGTGATTATTTGAAAGACTTTAATAAATTTCTTAGGACTGAGAACATTATTGGAAGGATAGTTCTTTGGTAACATAAAAAAGAAAGCAAGAATGTTACCAGCAAGTGTTTTTGTCATGCCACTTTCTGTAGTTATATTTTTGGGGAAACATTAACTTTATTCAACTTTTCAAACTTATGTTAGCTATACAGTTATAAATAATTATTTTTCATCTCCAGAAACCACTTTTATATCTCCTATTTTATATATAATTTTAATTGTTTTCAGTTGGAATCTTTCAGTATTTTTTTTGAAGTATAATTGACTTAACAATATTATAATAGGTTCAGGTGTACAACATAGTGATTCAGTATTTTTATACATTACCTACCATACAAAGTTATAGTATTTGTGACTGTATTCCCTGTGCTATACATTACATCCCTGTGACTGACTTACTTTATAACTGGTAGTTTTTTAATTCCAACATATATCCCAAGGTATATAGAAGGCAAGCTTACTTCTCAATTTTTTCTTCATTCAGATGGAGACTATGCCATTTTAGATAGTAAAGTTTTTTCAGTTTAAAAAAAAAAAACAGTTTATCTCCCTACATTAGTGTCTAGTTTCGTAGTAAGACTTAGCATAAAATATGCTACTGAAAAACACATAAAATGTCAATGAAACATTGGGAAAAAATTCATAAAATCTCCTAAAGACCTCTCTCTTTTTCTGTCAATACTTAAAGCTTAATAGTATCAAATGTGCTAGGACTCCTTGAGCGTTCTGACCTCACTACGTTCCCTATCATCCAATCCCATACTTGCTCTAAAGGATCCTGAACCTCATAAAATTATCACCTTGTTCTTCTTCAATCTACAGACATTTATTGCTTTAGCTTAGGCAGTTATGCTGTGGCCTAATAAGGGAAGGCATAAGAATTAAGCCTCGAACCTCCAAGATCATCACTGGTGAAAGAACGACCTTATGTGGAAGGCTGACAGAATGTATTGGCTCTGAAGTTTTGTCCCTAAGTTTCACTTACACTTTGAAAGTAACTGCTGCTTGTGTCATATCAGAGAGGATGGGGCCAGGGGGTGTACAGGATGTCATTCTCACTTTAACAGTCTGACCCAACCGTGGAAAATCAACTGTTTTTTGCTGCCTGACAGGACAGCTGAAATAGCTGAGACAGTAACAATTTTTAAAAAATATACTTAACAATTACAATTTTCCTAGCACACTGTAGCAACCATTTATAAATATTTTTTTCTTATTTAATCCACTCAGTAACCTCAGTTAGCTACTTACTGTTATTTCCCTGTTTCACAGATGAGGACACTAAGAGTTAAAGAGTATGTAGAGTATCTATTGGTTACACAGCTAGCAAATGTCAGAGCCGTGATTTATACTGAGCTTGTCCAACTCCACTGTTTGTCCTCTTCAACAATATCCTGTATTACCTCTTAAGAAGATTTACTGAAGGCTGTAAGGATTCAAAAACAAATCTGTTGTGTGATTTGAAACTAGATAATCTGGCTCTGACCCTGTTCTATCTACATGGTAACCTGGAAAAAAGGTGGCTCATGTTAAATTCTGTCCAGGCACTAGGTCATGGGGGCCATCATGGTACCCATCACGCAAATATAATATGCAGTGCCTGGAAGTCTACCTTCCTCAAAGAGCAGACTCAAGTGAAAGTAAATAGAGTGGACAGTAGGGTGCCCGAACCCATCTACCCAAAGCCTGGCTTCATTGTTTGTTTCCTGACCAACAGCTAACTCAGGTAAACGATACTGACAATGACTTCATTGTTCGTGCATAAGAATAGCAGCCTAAAAAGACATAACTTTAGTCTTGTGAATTTAACAGTAAAAATATAGCATAGTATAATGCAACTGCAGCATCCCTATGCATTTAATAAACATAGAGTGATTTGTTTTGCCTGTTCATACCTTATGAATAATTTTTGTTAGTAAAATCTTAATGGCCAACATTTCCAAAATCAATAACTTTCCTGTAGTTAGTTAGCAATTTCTGTAAATCATTTAGAAAATAAGATTGCTTATCAATTTTTTATTTGTTCATTATTTATATTTTATAAAATTTCAGAAATATATAAAGCTTTTTATTATTCTAAGTTTATATAAAAATAGTCCTAAAATATGTATCTTTGTTAAAGTATTAAACAAATTTTTCATGATATGAATAAAATATGGTCCAGATGTTAGCATTGTTTGGTAGATCTTGAAATTACACGATTAAACTTCTCTAAAGATCATTCTATTTCATTATGAGTCTTTCAGTCTGAAAGTAGATTTCTAGCTGGATTCTATAGTCTACAACCCTGCCCATGCCCCATTTTATTACTGATTTTCATATAGAAGGAATGATTACATGAAACTGTGAGGGGGAAATAATACTGGAGATGAAAGAATAAAGATTCAAAAGTATGGTGACTTAATTAGTGCTGTGCCAAAACAAACAGAATAATAGCTCTATTTTTTCTTAATTTGGGTGTAGTTGCTTTACAGTGCTGTGCTAGCTTCTGCTGCACAGCGAAGTGAATCAGCCATACGTATATATGTATCCCCTCTTTTCTGGATTTCCTTCCCATTTAGGTCATCAGAGAGCATTAAGTAGAGTTCCCTGTGCTATACAGCAGTTCTCATTAGTTATCTGTTTTATACATAGTAGTGTATATATGCCAATCCCAATCTCCCAATTCATCCCATCCCAGTAGCTCTATTTAATGGACACCTCCTAAGTTCTAGATATTATACTAGATATTTGTCGTATGACATTTATTAATATAGGAAAGATAATACCTCCAGGGCCCTTTTTATGTCTCAAATTTTTGAATTAGCAGTTACTTGGGGAACAATTAATTTTCCTTCTTAGCAAAAACTGAAGTAATTTTTGAAGTCTACTTAAATGAAGATAATGTCCAAGTGCTGTTTTCATGAGTTCTCCTATACATGAGTCCCAATGATCCCTTTTTCATATTAAAGTGTTCTAACAGACTTATATCTGTTCTGAACCATTATATTCTAAATCACTAACTTATTAAATCCTACAGTTTTAAAGCAGCTCAAGCCCCTTTATTTTTCAAGATAAAAAATTGAGCCTATCCAAAGAAATATCCCATGATCATGACTTAGTCAAGATCAGAATCCTGGTCTGTGCACTATACACTGTAGCATGTCACTGCTCTCATAGTGTATGGTCTCTTCTTGTGCTGTCTTCCCAATTCTTTTATATTTACAATTCGAAAAATAAGTTCTCAGAGGTTTATTTGGAGTTCGCCATATGAATTTGAAAAGGTTTGTATGAAATTAAATAGAATTTTAAGTTTTAAAATTATTCTAATTCATTATAAAACAAATTAGTACTGATATTTCTAGTTTATATTCCCCAATATTCAACCCAAAATGTGGCTGCTACATCTATAGAAGTTCATCTTTACATTTAATCCACAATGTGGCTACTGAAAGAACAGAAGCTCATCTTGAAAGAGAAGATGAGTCAAGTGTGCAGTAATACCGTTTTTACAGGTAACTTTAATATTTTCCACTTTGAAAAAAGCGTATTACTTTTTTTTTTATATCTTAATTGGAGTATAATTGCTTTACCATGGTGTGTTAGTTTCTGCTTTATAACAAACTGAATAAGTTCTACATATATATATGTTCCCATATCTCTTCCCTCTTCCGTCTCCCTCCCTCCCACCCTCCCTATCCCACCCCTCTAGGTGGTCACAAAGCACCTAACTGATCTCCCTGTGCTATGTGGCTGCTTCCCACTAGCTATCTACTTTACGTTTGGTAGTGTATATATGTCCATGCCTCTCTCTCGCTTTGTCACAGCTTACCCTTCCCCCTCCCCATATCCTCAAGTCCATTCTGTAGTAGGTCTGTGTCTTTATTCCTGTCTTACCCCTAGGTTCTTCATGACATTTATTTTTTCTTAAATTCCATATATATGCGTTAGCATACGGTAATTGTCTTTCTCTTTCTGACTTACTTCACTCTGTATGACAGACTCTAGATCTATCCACCTCATTACAAATAGCTCAATTTGATTTCTTTTTATGGCTGAGTAATATTCCATTGTATATATGTGCACATCTTCTTTATCCATTCATCCGATGATGGACACTTAGGTTGTTTCCATCTCTGCAATAAACATTTGGGTACATGAGTCTTTTTGAATTATGGTTTTCTCAGGGTATATATGCCCAGTAGTGAGATTGCTGTGTCATATGGTAGTTCTATTTGTAGTTTTTTAAGGAACCTCCATACTGTTCTCCACAGTGGCTGTATCAATTTACATTCCCACCAACAGTGCAAGAGGGTTCCCTTTTCTCCACACCCTCTCCAGCATTTATTGTTTGTAGATTTTTTGATGATGGCCATTCTGACTGGTGTGAGATGATATCTCATTGTAGTTTTGATTTGCATTTCTCTAATGATTAGTGATGTTGAGCATTCTTTCATATGTTTGTTGGCAGTCTGTATATCTTCTTTGGAGAAATGTCTGTTTAGGTCTTCTGCCCATTTTTGGATTGGGTTGTTTGTTTTTTTGTTATTGAGCTGCATGAGCTGCTTATAAATTTTGGAGATTAATCCTTTGTCAGTTGCTTCATTTGAAAATATTCTCTCCCATTCTGAGGGTTGTCTTTTCATCTTGTTTATGGTTTCCTTTGCTGTGCAAAAGCTTTGAAGTTTCATTAGGTCCCATTTGTTTGTTTTTGTTTTTATTTCCATTTCTCTAGGAGGTGGGTCAAAAAAGATCTTGCTGTGATTTATGTCATAGAGTGCTCTGCCTAGGTTTTCCTCTAAGAGTTTGATAGTGTCTGGCCTTACATTTAGGTCTTTAATCCATTTTGAGTTTATTTTTGTGTATGGTGTTAGGGAGTGATCTAATCTCATACTTCTACAAGTACCTGTCCAGTTTTCCCAGCACCACTTTTTTTTTTTTTAACATCTTTATTGGGGTATAATTGCTTTATAATGGTGTGTTAGTTTCTGCTTTATAACAAAGTGAATCAGTTATACATATACATATGTTCCCGTATCTCTTCCCTCTTGCGTCTCCCTCCCTCCACCCTCCCTATCACACCCCTCCAGGCAGTCACAAAGCACCGAGCTGATCTCCCTGCCCAGCACCACTTATTGAAGAGGCTGTCCTTTCTCCACTGTACATTCCTGCCTCCTTTATCAAAGATAAGGTGACCATATGTGCGTGGGTTTATCTCTGGACTTTCTATCCTGTTCCATTTATCTATATTTCTGTTTTTGTGCCAGTACCATACTGTGTTGATTACTGTAGCTTTGTAGTATAGTCTGAAGTCAGGGAGCCTGATTCCTCCAGCTCCGTTTTTCGTTCTCAAGATTGCTTTGGCTGTTCGGGGTCTTTTGTGTTTCCATACATGTGTGAAATTTTTTGTTCTAGTTCTGTGAAAAATAGCAGTGGTAGTTTCATAGGGATTGCATTGAATCTGTGGATTGCTTTGGGTAGTACAGTCATTTTCACAATGTTGATTCTTCCAATCCAAGAACATGGTATATCTCTCCATCTATTTGTATCATCTTTAATTTCTTTCATCAGTGTCTTATAATTTTCTGCATACAGGTCTTTTGTCTCCTTAGGTAGGTTTATTCCTAGATATTTTATTCATTTTGTTGCAGTGGTAAATGGGAGTGTTTTCTTGATTTCACTTTCAGATTTTTCATCATTAGTGTATAGGAATGCCAGAGATTTCTGTGCATTAATTTTGTATCCTGCTACTTTACCAAATTCATTGATTAGTAGTTTTCTAGTAGCATCTTTAGGATTTTCTATGTATAGTATCACGTCATCTGCAAACAGTGACAGCTTTACTTCTTCTTTTCCGATTTGGATTCCTTTTATTTCCTTTTCTTCTCTGATTGCTGTGGCTAAAACTTCCAAAACTATGTTGAATAAGAGTGGTGAGAGTGGGCAACCTTGTCTTGTTCCTGATCTTAGTGGAAATGCTTTCAGTTTTTCACCATTGAAGACGATGTTAGCTGTGGGTTTGTCATATATGGCCTTTATTATGTTTAGGAAAGTTCCCTCTGTGCCTACTTTCTGCAGGATTTTTATCATAAATGGGTGTTAAATATTGTCAAAAGCTTTCTCTGCATCTATTGAGATGATCATATGGTTTTTCTCCTTCAATTTGTTAATATGGTTTATCACATTGATTGATTTGCATATATTAAAGAATCCTTGCATTACTGGAATAAACCCCACTTGATCATGGTGTATGAGCCTTTTAATGTGCTGTTGGATTCTGTTTGCTAGTATTTTGTTGAGGATTTTTGCATCTATGTTCATCAGTGATATTGGCCTGTAGTTTTCTTTCTTTGTGACATCCTTGTCTGGTTTTGGTATCAAGGTGATGGTGGCCTCGTAGAATGAGTTTGGGAGTGTTCCTCCCTCTGCTATATTTTGGAAGAGTTTGAGAAGGATAGGTGTTAGCTCTTCTGTAAATTTTTGATAGAATTCGCATGTGAAGCCATCTGGTCCTGGGCCTTTGTTTGTTGGAAGATTTTTAATTGCAGTTTCAATTTCAGTGCTTGTGATTGGTCTGTTCATATTTTCTATTTCTTCCTGATTTAGTCTTGGCAGGTTGTGCATTTCTAAGAATTTGTCCATTTCTTCTAAGTTGTCCATTTTATTGGCATAGAGTTGCTTGTAGTAATCTCTCATGATCTTTTGTATTTCTGCAGTGTCAGTTGTTACTTCCCCTTTTTCATTTCTAATTCTATTGATTTGAGTCTTCTCCCTTTTTTTCTTGATGAGTCTGGCTAATGGTTTATCAATTTTGTTTATCTTCTCAAAGAACCAGCTTTTAGTTTTATTGATTTTTGCTATCGTTTCCTTCATTTCTTTTTCATTTATTTCTGATCTGATCTTTATGATTTCTTTCCTTCTTCTAACTTTGGGGGTTTTTTTGTTCTTCTTTCTCTAATTGCTTTAAGTGCAAGGTTAGGTTGTTTATTCAAGATGTTTCCTGTTTCTTAAGATAGGATTTTATTGCTATAAACCTCCCTCTGAGAACTGCTTTAGCTGCATCCCATAGGTTTTGGGTCATCATGTCTCCATTGTCATTTGTTTCTAGGTATTTTTTGATTTCCTCTTTGATTTCTTCAGTGATCACTTCGTTATTAAGTAGTGTATTGTTTAGCCTCCATGTGTTTGTATTTTTTACAGATCTTTTCCTGTAATTGATATCTAGTCTCATAGCGTTGTGGTCGGAAAAGATACTTGATACAATTTCAATTTTCTTAAATTTACGAAGCCTTGATTTGTGACCCAAGATATGGTCTATCCTGGAGAATGTTCCATGAGCACTTGAGAAAAAGGTGTATTCTGTTGTTTTTGGGTGGAATGTCCTATGAATATCAATTAAGTCCATCTTGTTTAATGTATCATTTAAAGCTTGTGTTTCCTATTTATTTTCATTTTGGATGATCTGTCCATTGGTGAAAGTGGGGTGTTAAGGTCCCCTACTATGATATGTTACTGTCAATTTCCCCTTTTATGGCTGTTAGTATTTGCCTTATGTATTGAGGTGCTCCTATGTTGGGTGCATAAATATTTACAATTGTTATATCTTCTTCTTGGATCGATCCCTTGATCATTATGTAGTGTCCATCTGTGTCTCTTCTAATAGTCTTTATTTTAAAGTCTATTTTGTCTGATATGAGAATTGCTACTCCAGCTTTCTTTTGGTTTCCATTTGCATGAAATATCGTTTTCCATCCCCTTACTTTCAGTCTGTATGTGTCTCTAGGTCTGAAGTGGGTCTCTTGTAGACAGCAAATATATGGGTCTTGTTTTTGTATCCATTCAGCCAGTCTGTGTCTTTTGGTGGGAGCATTTAGTCCATTTACATTGAAGGTAATTATCGATATGTATATTCCTATTCCCATTTTCTTAATTGTTTTGGGTTCGTTATTGTAGGTCTTTTCCTTCTCTTGTGTTTCTTGCCTAGAGAAGATCCTTTAGCAGTTGTTGTAAAATTGGTTTGGCGGTGCTGAACTCTCTCAGCTTTTGCTTGTCTGTAAAGATTTTAATTTCTCCATCAAATCTTAATGAGATCCTTGCTGGGTAGAGTAATCTTGGTTGCAGGTTTTTCTCCTTCATCACTTTCAATATGTCCTGCCAGTCCCTTCTGGCTTGCAGAGTTTCTGCTGAAAGATCAGTGGTTAACCTTATGGGGATTCCCTTGTGTGTTAATTGTTGTTTTTCCCTTGCTGCTTTTAATATGTTTTCTTTGTATTTAATTTTTGACAGTTTGATTAATATGTGTCTTGGTGTATTTCTCCTTGGATTTATCCTGTATGGGACTCTCTGTGCATCCTGGACTTGATTAACTATTTCCTTTCCCATATTAGGGAAGTTTTCAACTATAATCTCTTCAAATATTTTTCAGTCCCTTTCTTTTTCTCTTCTTCTTCTGGAACCCCTATAATTCGAATGTTGGTGTGTTTAATGTTGTCCCAGAGGTCTCTGAGACTGTCCTCAGTTCTTTTCATTCTTTTGAAAAAAGCGTGTTACTTACTCTTAATTGTCAAGAATGAAATTTCAGACAGGTATTTTAAAACCATTATACAAGTAGGGATTCCTCTAAATGAATTCTTTTTTCTTTTTCAGGATGACTAAAATCCGAAGAGTATGGCATATTGTGTACTCAAACTCTAATTCTATTTCTTAGTGTATTTTCTGTCAAATTTCATAATAAAATCTGCTCAGCAAAGTCTGTTCGTTTTATTACCAGTACTTACTGTGTATGCGTCTCTCTATAGAATCATCTTTTTCTTACATTAGAAGGATATGCAGTGATCTTTCTAGAAATAACTTGCTGTTTGCTTCCTAACATAAAGAAAATTAGTCCAAATTAAAGTTACGTTACTGAAATAGTTTTTCGTCAACTATCGTTTGAACAGAACTATTGATGTGGCAATTTATTTTCTGTCATTACTTATTGTATTTATTTGCTAGAGTTGCCATCTGAAAATACTGCAAACTGGGTCACTTAAATAATAGAAATTTACTTTCTCTAGAATAGTTCTAGAGGCTAGAAGTCCAAGATCAAGGCATTGACAGGTTTTTTTTTCTTTCTGAGGCCTCTCTCCTTGGTTTACAGATGGTTGCCTTCTTTCTGTGTCCTCACATCGTCTGTTCTTCTAGGCACGTGCACCCCTAGTGTGTCTGTGTATCCAGATTTCTTCTTCTTACATGTACCAATCAGATTGGATGAGCACCCACACTTAGTGACTTCATTTCAACTTAATCGCCTCTTTAAACGTCCTATCTCCAAATAGGTCGTATTCTGAGTTAGTAAGGGTTAAGGCTTCCACGTATGAATTCGGGGGGAATAATTCAGCACGCAGCACTTATTATGTTACGTTTATGTACTACCTTCTATAGGAAATGCTTTGAGATGTTTTTGATTATGGTGATATCCTAGACGTTAAGTTTTATGAGTTTGTGGAAAGTATGTAGAGACAGGAAAAATAATGAAGACAAAAGCTCTAGGAGTTCAAGAATTAAGAGAACTTGTAATAGCCAGATCTTTACCAGACAGGTATTAGTATCTTTTTAAAGTTTCTCCTTCATCTTAGGTAATGGATAAGTGTTTGTATTTCCAAAAGTTGTCCTTTTGATTAATAAGCCTATATTTAATTTGTCCCCTTTTTCTTTCTTTTTCACTTCATGAAGAAATTCAGCTTCTTTCTAAAAATTCTAACAGTTTTTGTTTATTTTCATTCATTGCCATGTTTATTGAACATACACATTAAGTGCTAGACACATGCATAGATACAGTAATTTGCAAAATAAATTCTGTTCCCAAATTCATAGAATTTATATTCTAGGATGGGAGGTAGAAACTGACATTATTAGTTCAAATGACTATTAAAATAGTGTGTGATAGGAGAGTTTCTACTTCTTGGTCCCACTTTCCCCCCCTTGGATTGCTTGCTCTATCCTACAAGCTGATTTTTAGTCTTTTTTTTTTAATTATTCTGATTGCTTTTATTTAATATGCATACATTTCGACATTATCCATGAAAAGAGTTGCATTGTATCTCTGCAGGTGAGAAAAGTGATATTGTCACTTTTTTCTAACTATTGAACTGCTCTCGATGTAAACAAAGATCCGTTTGCTTTTTTGGCATCTTCTTCATACTGTCATAATAAGAAGTCATTTCACCTTTTATTGTTGGTACATTAATATAAAAGTCATAGTTCTGTTTTCTTTTAAAAAACCTTCCTTAGAAGAATAAGATGTGGAACACAGTGGGTAGAAAAGGTAAAGGAAAATTTCAAAGCATCTGTTTAATTTCAGAGAAGTGGTAAGAATCTCTATAATTGAGAAACTTTTCTTTGCGAAGAACTAAAAAGCATCAACCGTGAGGGAACTGTCATGTATGGTATAATGGCCCATGCAGTCCCCTTGCCTTAAGATTTACTTCTCTTGAACATCATGCATCTTTCCTTGGTGTTGAAACTACCATTGCAGACATGATTGTTGTGATTAAGTGTAACTTCATTATTCTTTACAATCAAACGCAGCTCTTTACTGCTTATTCAGCGAGCCAGCTTGATATTCTCATTCTGGTTTATAAGAAGAGAGAGCAAACACTCAGGTTAACAGCCTGCTAAGATCCATCTTTGACTCCAGTTTTCTTCAGACTGAAGAAACTTCTTTACTGTCATTCCCATTGTTTCTGCTGTAGACAAAGGCATAGAGAAAGAGAACTATTTTATAGTTTCTAGTGACAGAGGATTTCAAAGCAAGGAAGATACTGGGTACCAGGGCAAGAGTTGCAGAATACACAGATAAAGAAGAGAAAAACAGGCAATTTGCCTTCCAAGAACTCATTCAGATCATATGTTTTCAGTTTGAAAACCTCAGTGGAAGCTGAGTAACTTCAAAGCATGAGCAGAAGTTTCTTTTTCAGTGTGATGAAATCAGGTGACAAGGTAATTGTGTTGCAAGTGCTTCTGAGACTCCTGAGAAGTAAAAATATGAGCTTCAGAAAATACTGGATAAAGTCTGCAACTGCTTCCTCACAAAATTACAACCAGAGTACAGTTTATAAGCCAGGAGGACTAACTAGAGGTTCTCCAGAAGTGGATCTGCCTCTCCTGGACCTGCCACCAAGGAGGTTGATTAAACAGACCTGAAAACAAGGATATTCCTCTGAAGTAGTCACAAAAACTGAAAGAAACATTTAGCCTAAATTTCAACTTTAGACCTTGGGTTTGGAACTTAGCCTCTCACAGAAGACAACAGTAAAACTAGTCAAAATACATGAGGCTCTTATTGCCAGGCATTGAGCAGTCCAGGACTGTCATCCTCAAGAGAAAGAAAAAGCATGAGGTGAAACACAGTTCTCTGCCAGAGAATACTTTTCCTGTTGCAGTGCAGAGTGATTAGAACCCAAGTGGAGTTGCAGTCTCATTAAGCTAAGGAGGAGGAAGTTGGAGTTCTGGGCTTCTAAAGTGACTGGAATTTGTGAGGGAGGGCACTAGAGAAGAAGGAACTGCTTCAAGGGGGATTCCTAGAATCCCTGTGGAGATTCAACGCAGGTCCTTGCCTTAGGGCTGAGCCACATATGAGCTGGTCAAGACTTCAGTAGGCCTACTTAACAACCACCTGCTGTGAGGCTGAGAGCTGGCCAGTGATATCAGAGGTCATGCGATGCTGGGAGTAGAAGTAGTGAGACCTTGCTGAGCACCTCATTCATTCTGTTTATATCCCAGCAAGGCCACTCTTGAAGAGTAAGGATCAGTTCTTAGCATAAGAGCCATACCCTAGAACAAAGTTCTAACTGAAATAGACCCACCCTAACAAAGAATAAAACCAAGCTTGTTATCCACCAGTAATTTAACTGCATGGCAGAACAAAACTCAACACCAGTTAGGGTTGATGGTATAATCCAGGCTCCCTTCAACATATTATGTACTATTCAGTCAAAACATATGTCCACATTCAATCAGAAGTTCCTAGACAAGTGAAATAAAAATTCAAAATCATGAGAAAATATGACCCATAATTAAGAATTTAAAAAATCAGTAGAAACAGACTATAAGATGACCTAGATGTTGAAATTAGCAGCCAAGAGTTTTAAAGCAACTGCTATAATATTATATGTTCAGGTACTGAAATGGGAACATGGTCATAGTGAGTGAACAGATGGAGAATATCAGCAGAGAAAATTAAAACTTTATAACAAAGTGAAATACTAGTACTGAAAAGTTCAGTATCTGAAACTATATGATCAGTTCATCAGATGCGTTTAGTATCACTAGGTGGAGACTACAGAAGAAAGGGCTATGGAACCTGAAGGCATAAATATAAATTACACAGGAAATGCCAAGGAATTAAATCTTTTCCCCCCTCCACCGCTTCCCCATAAAAATATCTTATGAATTACTCAGGTTTATTTCACTTCTTATGTTTAGATATAGAACTTAGTTTTTGAAATGAACTTAAAAAGAGGTTGAGCTTATAGTTGTGCATGCCATTCTATATTTATATCCTAAAAGTTTTTTTCCATTTTCTTGTTTTAGTTAATTGGAATATTACCATAGAATTGGAATAAAGAAATATTGGGTTGTTTACAAAAGTATATTAATAGCTCATCTGTGTAACATTTTACAGTTTATGAAAAAGTCATTTTATTTGTTTATTATTCATAAATAATAACGTTTATTAAATCCACACTGTGTGTAAGGTATTATGCCTAATGTTTTGCTTATGTCATCTTATATAATCTTCACAACTATGAAATTGTCATTAATATCTATTCCCATTTTACAGATGAGGAAATTTAAGGTTTAGAGAGGCAAAGTGATTGGCCTAAGGTCACACACCTAGTAGTTGGTTGAATTAGATATAAACTCATATTTGGTCTGATTCC
Source organism: Stenella coeruleoalba (assembly GCF_951394435.1). Classification (NCBI taxonomy): domain Eukaryota; kingdom Metazoa; phylum Chordata; class Mammalia; order Artiodactyla; family Delphinidae; genus Stenella; species Stenella coeruleoalba. The sequence continues at coordinate 72,602,293 of NC_137158.1, forward strand.
AAATCCAGTCCTAACCACCGTACTTTACACTTCCACATTTTACAAACTAGATGTTGAAGCTTCTTCAAGAAATGTTCGCTGTGGACTTACTGTATCTACGTACTGGGTTTGATGAATTAGTCTTGTTCCCTATCCTGAAGTTGCTTTTAGTCTAGGGACGTTGATGCTGTCTGTGGTCCACATAGCAGCAGCAGCAGCATCTCCTGGGAGCCTGTTAGAAGTGCAAGAATCTGATTTCACAAGATACCCAGGTGACTGGTGTGCACATTCAAGATTTATAAGCACTTGATTAAGTTTCAGAATAACTTAATCAAATCAGAGTAGCGGGGTCTAGAGAGGCATCCACATCATCTGATTCTGAAAGAGTATCTTTAGACTGTACCTGACTGATTTTTCTGCTTCAGATATTGTATAGATATTATTTATCAGTCTACGTACATTGTACCTTTGATATTTGGTGAAAACCTCTGAATTCTTTCAAAAGTTTAATATTGCATTTTAAAAAACATTTTGAGAGGGGTATAGTATCTTCTAGGTTTAAGAGAATTGGATATTAAATACAGGAGCAGCCATTTATGTGAGATCAACCAACCATAGATTTGGCTATTTTAGTTTTCTATTACTTTTTGTCTTTTAACTGAGATTGATTAAGTCTGTGTGAAAATGGGATAAGACTGATTCATATATTTGACCCATTGTTGTTATTTTTTAAAGGATGCTAATTAGATTAATGAAGCTTAGAAATAAATACTTGATTTCCCCCTGTCCCTTCCCAGTTTGCCTAATGCCTCTTTCCTAACACTGGATTTGTCATTTTTTTAGATGTGGAAGTTATGTACTATGACTGGATTTCTCTTTGCTTACATGGCGCCCTTATGGACTAGCAGGGTCTGTTCTTTAAATATCTCCTAACAGTCCAAAATTTAACCCAATATACACATTCATGTATTAACAAACAAATGCTTTTTCAAAATTTCACATAGGAAGCACTATTCTGTTACGCATGCACTGCCACTAACATAATAGATACAGTTAAACACCTCCTAACTTTAAATCACTTCCTAGATTTAGGCAATAACTGATTTTCAGGATGGAAAGTGAATTTCAGTAGTTTTTTACCTAGGCTTTTGTATTATTCTAATCCAAAATAGAAGTATCTGTAGTTTATATTTTTGTAAATACTCTAATTTTAGACTGAGCATGACTTTGGTTTTTTGTTTTTTACTAAAATGTAAATTGAGTTGACATATATGAAGAAATGGATGAGCCAAATATTTTTGTGAAGTAATCAAATACTTCAATTTGATTGTAGATAAAGGATGTCCTATATTCAAGAGATTAAGTTAAAAAAGAATGAGCCTAATAGCTGTGAAGACGAGGAGCTGGAAAGATTTTATTGTATCACATACCCAAATTCAGTCTTATGCCTCTATTGTCCTTATCTGCAACACCTTCTTTCTGAGAAATGATTTTGCTTCCTTAGAAAAGCCTAACCCTTTCCTGTGAGCCTAAGAAATAATTAACAGTTAGAATTTAAAAGGCTTTCTTGAAGTGAGAGCTTCAAGCACTCAAAGGTGTTACAATCAAGTAAGTACAAACTTTTTAAAAAGTTGAAAATAAGATTTACTTTCCACCCATAACATTATTAATCATATCTTAATTATCTTAGCATCTAGACTTAGTAAGAAAAATATTCACTCCTATCTTGAAGACCAGTTGGTATGAATAAGCATGAATCAGATATTCTTCAGAACTTTAAAAATGCATTTTATTTTTCAGCAAAAATGTCAAGGAAGTTAAGCTTGCCTACTGACCTAAAGCCTGACTTAGGTAAGTAAAATAAATAAATGAAAATACATAGTAGTTAAACTCTCTTTAATGGGAAGACAAGGAAATCAGGAGATTTAAAATGACCATAGACTAGATTTTCATTGAAAATCAAGTTTAAAATGACTGTTTAAGGATTAATAGCCTTCAGGATGCTCTCTGTAGATTGTAAAGGATAATTATAATATAACTTTAAGCAAATCAAAATAATATATTTCCTCAGCCCTCTCATACTTTATCTAAACAAAATTTAGTGTAAGATTAAAATATGTGTGATTTTGGATTAATTTCTATTAACCGTCTGAAAACTTATTTTGAACTTTATTATTTATAAACTTATTTTATGAGAATTTAATATTTTCAAAATAAATGACTAGTTTTCTGTATTACAGTGAATCTCATACCAAGAATCATTATGACTTTTTGACGATAATAAGGTGGAAAATATATCTTTTTCTGTAGCACTCTCTATGCAACCTATCCATTAGGAAAGCAGAGTGAATATATTCACACATTCCTTCTGCTTTATATCCAGCTCCAAAACAGCTCCCTGATATCCCAGGATAGGGACAAATGACATTTCGATAAAGACAAAAATAAGATTCCATGTAGTAAATATAAAGCAGGATTTCCATTTTAATTTTAAAATTTCTATTGCCTTTAAGTGGATAAGAAGTATGACTGCATACGGATGATTTCACGCATGTTTGTCTTAGAAACAACTAGATTTTCTCCTTTTTATTTGCTCACCCACCTCATCTTCTCACTGTTAATTCTCTAGATTCCTTGACTATCTTCTTATGCATAATACAGACTTAGGTATTGGTCCATTTCACCTTACTGATTTTAGCATTTCCAAATCATAGTCTTATCTCAGTTATACTGATAGCATGTTATTATGAGTGAGTAGGCATAATATCTTCCACTGTCATCAGTGAAAGGTTCCATTCCTGAACATAGGAAGAACAGTTTAGTAGAACCCTGTAATACCCCTGCTGTTAAGGGAACCAGAAATAAATTCTAGAATGTTGGTTAACGTATGTTTTGAGAAGAGCATAGTTCCCTTCACTATAAAAATGAAAGATGCCATTTGAACCCACATGTATCTGAGGCTACCGTTAAGCATTTTTTTCCCCAACAAGAGGATCCAGAGTTTTCATCAGACTCTCAAAGATGCCCATGATTTTAGTAACACTGAATACTACTACTTAAAATGGTTTTGTGTCTTTTATTACCTAAACATCTGTTGAGAAAACACATGTAGAAGTACTTTTTAAATTAGTAAAAATAGGATGTCAATTACTTTTTAAAAGAATATTCACACTTATGAATTATTTAAGTAATTTAATCAAAGTGTGTGCTCTGTGCTTTTATAGATCATCTTTATTCAGTTTATCTTTTACTTGTGTGCCCGTGTATCTCAATGCCCTAAGCTAATTATAACTTTGATTAATATATATGTTGAAACAATACCCATGTTGCCTCAATAATTTTCCCTTAAGTCATTGTGCTACTGAACTATTTTTTGATAGAGATTCTTAGCTGGTAATTCTTTTACATTGGCCAGAGAGTCAACGGGGAAAAACAACTATTATCCATAGGCTCAAACTGCCAGATGTTGCTAAAGTAGCTGAGCTGTTGGACTTTTCCTGCAGCTATGGAAGCTTCTGTGAATAGAATTCACTTTTGTTTATAGGGGAATTATGCAACATTGTACTTTCACCATAGCTTCACCCTAGATTCCATGGCCCACAACTCAGGAATCATGGGCGATATTGTTAGACTGCTGATGTCACTTTTCAAGTGTCAAGAACAGGAGGCAAAATATCAAACTGTTATGTATCTTTATGTGAGTAAGTATTTTGTCCTAATTTTTACCCTGACCAAATTTACCTCTTGGCACTATGTTTTGATTGGGGGATATAAAATTTTGTTGCATAAGGCTCTATGTGACAGGAGAGTGTGATATACACAGGTGGAATGTTCTAGGCATCCGGAGAATAACAGGAAAGCAATGATTTTATGACATGGTTGTATCACTAGAGCTGGATGGAGGCATTAATGACAATTTTTTTCTGAGTTTAGATCGGCCAGAAAGACCACATGTTCCAGTTTTGTTTTTCTTTAATCTAAACACTGAACTTTAATGCTCAATAATAATTAAAACACTCCACTCGTATGATATTGGTGATATGACTAATCCCATGTTTATCTGGAGTTGCCTAACAGATGTTTTAGACTTGAACATGGGCACAAATCCAAACTCTTCCATTAACTAGCTTTCTCAGTCATTTAACCTGTCTGAGCCTCTACTTCATTATTTGTTAAATTATGGTGATAATACTTTTCAGGGTTATTATATAGATTCAATAAAATGATAAATGTAAAGTTTATGATAGTATGAAGCACATGGTAGGCCCTACTTAGTGGTAGCTATTTCATTTCTGCTCTTATTAGTAGAATGAAAATGAAAATTTCTATTCCATTTGTTAAGCTTGCCCAATTTCTTATATTTAAGCCACAAAGACCCACAACATCTAACTTGAGAGCAGTCAGTGGTAGTTACAATTCGTGAACTGCTGAAGATTCTAACTTGTTTTCAAACAGTTCTACACAGATAAAATAAGCAACCTAATTCTCTAAGTTCAGAGTTGATTCTGATTCAGTTCATTTTCCCATATGGATCTAGCCATAGGAGTTTCTCTGGCAATCTAATTTTTATAGAGAAGTCATATAATAAAAACACAGTTGTAATTTATGAATTTTATATAGTTAAATTAGTCTATTAAATTAAAATAATGTTTACTTGGCCTGTGAATTAACATTTGAAGTATAGATTGTTGTGAATCACCTATTGTAATTTTAATAGATAACAGTAAAGGTTTTCATACAGCTTAATTTATATTGAAATTTATAATATTAAATTTTCTTGTATCACTGATTTTCATTTTTATCACTAGGTCACAACTGATAATATAGGTGAATATGTCTGTTCATCTTGTTATGTGTATGTCTTATCAAAGTAACAAATATTTTTATCATTGGAAAATAAATTTTAAATTTCTGTTTTTTTACTAAAATAACTTTGGGAACATAAAGAGTTAACATTTGGAATCAATATCATATTACAAGCTCATCCAGTAATGAGCTGTTGCTTATAGAAAGTTGTTTTATTTACATTAAGTAGTTCTTTTCTACTGTGTCATAATCTGTAACAGGAAGCACAATCTCAGGCAAAAGAAAAGCATTTTTAGAAACTATAGTTAGAAATAACCCATGCTGTTGTCATAACTAGTGGCTTTATTGTTTTCAGAGGCTAACTGTAATCAAAATTATGTTGTATATAATTATTGTTTGGGAGAATTTTTTTTAACCTATGAATCTAAATTTGATTACAAGAAGCTTTTGGGGGGTATAAGTAGGATTCAATTATGCCTTTTTTATTCAGTAAAATACAACTTAGAAGACTTGAACGTGTTTTTCATTTTTCACAACATTATGAAGTCATTTCTTTCACAATAGCATTGGAAACATGTGATTTGAGGAATGATTTATTAGATGTGAATAGCAGAAACTACTAGAAATTTTAATATATCCCAGTGGTGTAGCAGAAACACATTGCTTCAGATACTTCGAACTGTAGGTCTGTCTTCAGCAAGTATATGTTGAATACCTTCATATGCAAGGCACTATGCCAAATTCTGCAGGGCATCAAAAGGAGAGAGCCCTTGTTCTCAAGAAATTTACAGTCACATTAGAACAGACCTAAGACAAGTCAGTAACTACAGAACAAATGTACTATTCATGCCAGGGGGGAGATAAAAAGCTATCAAGATTCAAAAGAGAAAAACTGTGTATGGTTTTAGGAATCAGGATAAACTTCATGAGGATGACAGTACTTGAGATGGAGAATAAACACCATCTAGATAGGTAGAGAAAAGGCAAGGGCACGAATCAGAAAGAAAATCACAAGCAAAAAAGTAGGTAAGCTCCAGGTATGTTTGGAGAACATTGAATGGCTCGGTTTATTTCCCACAGTGAACTGAAGCAGGGCAGCACTCTGGCAGATAGGGCCGGGAGGGTAGGTTGAGATATTTTGTGGAGTCTTAAAAACCTAGTAAGAGTATAAGAGGAACTGTTGCGGATTTTTAAGATAGAGGTGATAGAATTAAAACTGTACCTTGTACATTTTAGTTGAGTTTTGATAGAACAGTGACAGAGTGAAGGTGGGGAGATCTCTTGGGAATTGTAGTCTAGATGAATGGTGATAAAGGCCTGAACATAGGGTGATGGAAGTTGATTAGTAGTGGAAAGAAGGAAACAGAAACATTAGAATAGCGTAGGACTTGGCATCCCATCAGAGACATGTAAGTAAAGTGAAAGGGAAGAACCGAAATTGGGACTTATTTCAAGTATTGTTTTCCTAGGAGAACAGAGGTGTCATTAATATAAATAGTGCCATTAGAAGAATTTAGAGCCTTGGAGAAATGATGTATTTTGATTTTGCCTAGTGAGACATAATAGGAAAAAATTTTTTATAAGCGTTTGGAAATGCATTCCAAGAGAAAAGAGGCCAGGGCTTGAAACAGACTTGAGATTGGCCACAGAGAAGGTAGCTGAAGACAAGAGAGGGTTTATTAGTATAATTTACAAGTATCCCTGTCATTACAGACAGAGCCAGGGTAAAGGGAATATACCTGGCATCAAGTTAAGTATGAGCCAGATACCAGTTGTACAGTTTAATGAAAAACGCCTTAGATGAACGTTAGTTACAGTTAAAATCGCATTTAAAAAAAAATAAAGCTAAATTTTTATGGATTAAGGCTTTCATATGGACAGATTTGAAGGAAAAAAGTCCATCATACAATAAATTTGAAGGTAACATCAGAGTACTTATAAAAGCATTTTTTTTTAATGTAGAAAATTGAAAATACCCACTTTCCTGATTCTATCTACTCATGAATTATATTACCAAAGGAAGAAACAGCACCATGAGAAAGGGTAGTAAGGGCTAAGATTGGAAAAGCAGCCAGGATACTAACAGAGAGCTGCACCAGAACCACAGAGATCATTACATCCAAAAACTCACTGAGCTCACTGGGATGACCTCAGCTCAGTTCTGAGAAGTGTGGATTTGTCCCTCTGTGTTTCAAACACAAGCAAAGGAAAAAATTGTTAGCATAAAAGTAAATTGTTTTTCTTTTCAATTAAAAGAAACTTAAAATTAAATATGCTGTAGATTTTATCTTTTTGCAGATTAACTATTTGGCAAAACTTATACCAAGCAAAAAACATGATATTTTATAACTTGAGCAATCTCACAACGTTTTAAATCGTTTCAGATGTAAAAGATAATTCCTTCAGCCGATCACGGAGTTCAAGTGTAACCAGCATTGATAAAGAATCCCGAGAAGCAATCTCTGCTCTTCATTTCTGTGAAACTTTTACTCGAAAGGCAGATTCAGCCCCCTCCCCATGCTTGTGGGTTGGTACTACATTGGGAACAGTGCTTGTCATTGCACTGAACCTTCCCCCAGGAGGAGAGCAAAGACTTCTTCAGCCAGTAATTGTGTCTCCAAGTGGTATGTATGCTCTGGTGCTATACTTCTTTTGAAGGTTTGCTTTAGTATAATTTAATAGAAGCCTTTGCTTTTCATTTTTGAATCAATCTAAGTCTAAATGGGGATAGTTATAGTCTTATGTTTTTAATTGAAGGAATACATGGAATAAGATTCCAGAATATCATTTACTTATACAGCCATTCAGGTTTTATATTTTTTTAATCCTAGAATCATGTCTAAAATGATTACTACAAAAGAAAATGAGAAAAACAAATAAACAAAAAAAAACACTTGTTCTACTGCATTCTAGGATACCTCAGAATAGTATGTTCTATAAGCAAAAGGATGGTACATATTTAGAGAAAAAACAGAAAAGTGTATTTTTAAACATTATACACTTGGCTATTTTTAATCTCTATGTGTGAAGTCTTAAAATACATTAATTTTCTTCTTTGAAGAATTAGAAAAGGTGATTTAATAAAAAAATATTAAGAAGAAAAAATCTACAGTCTTCCTATATTGAAAATGAGATTGAATTTTATCACATGTATGTGGAATCTGATAGGTCTTGAAATAATTGAGAATTCTGGTTTCCGTTACTAATCTATGCTGATCTAGATAGAAAAAAACAAAAACATGGTTTTGCTTACTAGTGTATTTCTTGTTTATATAGTACATTTTAACAATACTTAGAATTTAGAATTAAAATGTAATTATGATTTCTAGTTCTACCATTTCTGAACTACCTTTACATTAAAGGAACAGTTTGATTTAGTCATTCAGCTCAGTAATTTACTATATACTACATACCTAGTTGTTAGAAAAAGTTACATAATGATGAATTTCTTAACCAATCTCATTTCTTATCAGTAAACAAGTATATGTATTGGAAAAAAAAACTAGAAAGATGAAAATCAAAATGTTGATAGTAATTATCACTGAATAGTGGGATTGGGGGTAATTTTTATTCATTTTACTGATATGTAGTTTCTAAATTTTCTACAACAGACAGTTTGTGATAAGAAAATGTTTCCAATAAATAAAAAAGAGAGAGGGATTAAATATAAATAATCTACTATTAACTATATTAAAAAATACTTAAGATTTTTCCAACTGGCAATAAAGTCAAATTAGCTGTAAATCTACTTTGATATGAAATAATTTTCATGTGTAAGAAAGAACCTTTGGGTTTCTTTTCAACGTTGGAATCTTTGAGGTTTGTTTTTAATAGGATGCCTATTTTAAAATATAACAATGACATTTATATTATATTATCTCTATTGGAACTATGAGGAGAAGAGAGGTGTTTTCCAAGCAGGTGGGTTTCCATGCCTAAGAGCCTGAAATGGTCTATTTTGTCCCCAACTGTTTTTTGTTGTGGTTTTTTTTTTTTTTTTTTGCCTTCAAGAGGAGAACTCAACAATTACCACTACCCTGCTGGAAAACATACTATAATCCTGCCAACTATAGGACAAGCATATATTTAAATATTGGTACATTTTTAGAAAATCTACTTACTGGAATTACTATATCTCATATATGTTCATATGGACTATAAACCATTCCCAAATTAGCAAACCGTTTAAAATAATTAAATTGTCTACTTTCCAAACCTGGACAATAGACTAACGCCAGATGTAGCAAATGAATTGCAGGATGCCCAGTTAAATTTGGACTTTAGATAGCATATTTTTTAATATAAATATGTCCCATCTTTCTCTTTGGAAAAATAATGCAGAATTTGGGACACACTTATACTAAAAAAAGTATTGATTGTATATCTGAAATTCAGATTTAACTGGGCATCCTTTATTTTATCTGGCTACCCTGCAATAGACAAAATATATAAATGTGAAGAGGAAAGGAAAATTTTGTCTTCTAAGAAAAATTTTGACAGAACACTGGGATCTCTTCCTCTTAGAAACAAAAGAATACAATATATGGATAATTTTTTGCAAACTATAAAATATAAGTATAAAGTAATAAAATATGAAAAAAATCCTCTAAAATAAAAACTGAAATGCTAAATCGGTTCTATACCCTCCCTTCTATTGCTTTCCAAATCCTTGATAGTATCATTTAGCTTACTTAGAAATGAGCATATATCATATTTACCTATTCAAGGATATGGACGAAAGGGAATCCCATTAATTAAAGTAAATCAAGAAATATAACTACTAATTTAAGACTGTAAGTTGACCAAAGCAATGTCTGGAGTGTATTTGACCTTTACTGGTAAATAGTTTTTTTGAAGTAATGTTTAGAAATATGTGGAAACTTTTTTTTCTCATTGACCCTGTAGATCAGTTCTGTCCATTAAAAATGCAGTGTGAGCCACATATAGTATTCTAAATTTTCTAGTAGCTGTTTTTAAAAAAGTAAAAAAATTAAAAAAGTGAAATTAATTTTAGTAACATATTTCATTTAGCCCAGTCTATCCAAAATACTATCATTTTAGCATGTAATCAGTATTTTTATATTATTGTGGTATTTTCTTATAATTTTTTCTTTGTACTAAGCCTTCAAATCCAGCATGTATTTCACTCTTACAACATGCCACAATTTGGACCAGCCACACTTCAAGTGGCTAGTGGCTGCCATATTGGACCGTGCAGCTCTAGATGCCATCTGCTTACTCTCATACGCAATGGTAGTACACTTGCCAGGTATGAGGCCTAGTTCCACACATCCTAGCGTTTATCTGTTTGGTAGCAATTATAGTAGCACTTATCTATTTGGTAGCACTTACTGATATCTTTTTCCAGATTCAAATATCATGCTTGAAGTTTGAATCCTATCAGTGAGCCAGTGTACAATTTCGGTTCAGTATACATTCTACATATTTTTGAGTGTCTAGTATGTGTCAGAGTTGGAATAAACATATTTACTGTGGGATTAAAATATTTTTTATTTACTAAAATTACAATTTTAGGTACTATATTGAGGTTAAAAGGGGCAGTCCTGAGAATGGCATTCCTGGATTCCACAGGCTGCTTAATGCCACCCGCATATGAATCCTGGAAAGAACACAATGTTCCTGAAGAGAAGGATGAAAAGGAGAAATTGAAAAAACGAAGACCTGTCTCTGTATCTCCCTCCTCTTCTCAGGAAATTAGTGAAAACCAGTATGCAGTGATATGTTCTGAAAAGCAAGCAAAAGTAATCTCACTGCCAACTCAGAACTGTGCTTATAAGCAAAACATTACAGAGACCTCATTTGTTCTTCGTGGAGATATTGTATCATTGAGTAACAGTATCTGCCTTGCCTGCTTCTGTGCCAATGGACACATTATGACTTTTAGGTAAGAGTTAGATTTTTTCTTTTTTTAAACACAGATATAACATTTCCTCCCTCAACACATAATGTTGCAGAATTATATTCAGTTTGAAAGAAAGGCTTTTATTTGTTTACAGTCTTATACACTGAGAATTTATTTTCATTCAGTTCATAGTGAACAAGTATGTGAGGAAAACAAATCAGTTTTATCTCCCACTCAGGTGCACTAAATCATAAGGTTTATAAGTTCCCTGCTATTTTTACCTCCTCTAGTATTTGTTCAAGACTAAAACCTACCTGTTTATTAACAAGTTTTTAATTTTTTTCTCAAGTTTGCCAAGTTTAAGACCTCTATTGGATGTGTATTACTTGCCCCTTACCAATATGCGGATAGCCAGAACGTTCTGCTTCACCAACAATGGACAAGCATTATATCTTGTTTCACCTACAGAAATCCAGAGACTCACTTACAGTCAAGAGACCTGTGAAAATCTTCAGGTAAATAACAATAATATTACTATAATTTCTTCAGAGGTGAAATATTTTCTAAGGTCCCTTATATTGTCCATCCCTTATACTCACAGCAGTGAACAAATAGGCCTACATGAGAAAACTCAAAGCCTTTCTTGAGAGTTTGAGAGCACATGTTTTGAGATTGGTGATAAAGTGTCTTCATCAAACTCTTGTTATAAGAGGGACTCCATCTCCTTGATCCATATTTTTTCTCTCCAGTGATGTCAAAGAAATACAAAATACTACATACATTTTATACCCACTCTCCACATAGAATAAGTATCTATTATACAGAAACAAAAAAATCCTTTTTAAAGACCTACATTAATGTGAAGATAATTGTATCTCTTTTAGAGTAAATGTGTCATTCCTTCTCATACTCTGTAGTCATGAGGATGTATATGCATTATAAGAAAAAATAAGATTTGATAGGTTTCCTCTGAATATTTTTGTTCATCTATTTGTGAGAGATTACAAATTCTTTAAATACAAAACTATATCTTTTTTAAATATCGAGTGCTTTATTTGCTTGCATATATATTAGAAATTATCGGTTTAGCGTCAACTTTTAAAATAAAAGTGCTCTTAAAATGTTGTAGCTAAAATGTTAATCGATGTTTGATATTTAGAGGAAACCGTTATTTAAGGGAACTTCATAATGAAAGCTTTTGCAATTTATCAGCCGTATTTTCCTGGTTTATAAAATTGAATTTGTGGCTTATTTTTAGAACATGAGCTTTAGAGTCAAGAAGACTGAATTTAAGTCCTAGCCATGCTAGTTACACAATTATGTGACGTTAGACAGGTTTCTGTGTCTGAGCTTCATTATCTTTAAAATGAGGATAGAAGTAACATCTAATGTCATAGGGCCTGATGTAAATTAAAGGAGATAATACACGTAAAGTGCTTATTATTAGCACAGTGCTTAGTACTGAATATATGTTCAGTGTCAGATGTTTGTGTTATTTCAGTAAGGTAGACTATACTAGAAACATACTCTTAAATGATATCATTATAAATCTTGAGAGTGAAACAAAATTACATATCTGATATATTAAATTCCCATTTACATTTGGGTGGATGTGTTTTTTTAAAGATTCCTAAATTTCTGAATTAAAATTATGCTTTTTATGGGAAAGGTAAAATTTTCCTTAGTGTTTTCTTTCATTAGTAAAATGTTACTCTATTAAGAAATAATATGGACAATTGAATATATTCTTAATTCATTTCAGTCTGAAATGTGGTCTTAATTCAACTACTCAAAATTCTAAACTTCATCACTTTTCTGGAATCAATTTATTCTATCCTTGGATCAGTGTTTTATTATTTTAGTAAAAATCAATAGCAGCTACAGCAACTTTACCTATTTATGTTTAAATGAACTGGTCACTTAATAGTACACTCAATTTATGTTGATAACTATCTGCTATATGCCTTCATGATATGGTAAGTGAGAAATGAACTCTGTTCAAGGACCTTGTGATAGAATGTTTTCTTTGGGCAATATTGGCATTTTATTTACCTCTGTATTTTCAGTGCCTAAAAATAATGCCTTGTTAAAAACCTGTTGACTAACGAACTCTGTGGTTTCCAGAGAACCCTATTACATTGTGCATTTATTTAACTTTAACCAAAAAAAAATTAGGAAGATATTTATAAACATTAATGGAATTTTTAGCCAAGATGGAATAATAGGAACCAGATTAACCCTCCTGCCTGAAACAACAAAGCATACACAAACATGAAATAATAGTTTTCAAGATCCTAGACATCAGGCAGTGAAATGAAAGTAATCCCTGAGAGACAGGAAGCAAAAGAGGTGCCCCAGCATTCATGCCTTGATAGAGTTTCCAGAACGTTGCAGAGAGAGAACACTAGAGATCTACAAAGGGTGCAAGAGTACTCCGTAGAGTTCTGTTCAGCATATACGTATGGATAAACTCTCTGGCCAGAGAAAGAACCATCTGAAAGGAATAGAGGATTAGAGGGAAACACGCCTTTTCCCAACAGCCAGATGGGAAAAACTTATAATTCATTTATGAGTGTTTTAGTTTCCTAAGGCTGCTGTAACAAATCACCACAAACTTGGTGTCCAAAAACAACATAAATTTATTCTCTTACACTTCTGAAAATTAGAGGTCTGAAATAAGTTTCACTAAGCCAAAATCTAGAGAAGAATCTGTTCTTTGCCTCTTCCCTCTTCTTGTAGCTGCCAGCATCCCTTGGCTAGGGGCCGCATTACTCCACTCTCTGCCTCTGAGGTCACATTGCCACCTCCTCTTGTGTGTGTCCAATCTCCCTCTGCCTCTCTTTTTAAAAAGACACTTGTAATTGGATTTAGGACTCATCCAGATGATTCAAGATAATTTGCTCGTGGCAAAATACTTCATTACATCTACACAGACCCTTTTTTCCTTACAAGGTAACATTTATAGTTTCCAGGGATTAGGACCTGATGCCTTTAGATGACCATTTTTCAGCAGACTTCAATGGGAAATTGGGTAAAGTACTCAGGAAGGTCTTGGCTCATTAGGGAGGAATACTTAGCCTTAAACTGAGCACTGTTCCAGAGTTGCCTAACAAATCATGAAAGCAAGACCCAAAAGGGTCAGAATGTTTCCTAGTATCCCAGAATGAAGCTCAAGATGACTCACAGTAAATTAAAAATATTCAACACCCAACAAAATAAAAATCATAATGTCTGGCATCCTGTCAAATGACCAAGCATGCAAAAAGATAGGGCAGCATGACCCATAATGAGAAGACTAATCAATCAATAGAAACCAAGTCATAACTGACACAGATGCTAAAATTAGCGCAGAAAGACATTAAAGCAATTATAACTGTATTTCATGTGTTTAAAAAGTTAAGTAGGAGTATAGAAGATATAGAGGCCAAAGTTGAACTTCTAGAGATGAAAATCCACAGTGTTAGAGTTGAAAAATATACTGGATGGAATTAACAACAGATTAGACATTACAGAAGAAAAGATTAGGTAACTTGAAAGCACAGCAATAGAAAAAAACAATTGAGCATTTATACTTGGAAAATTTATAGCACTGAAACACCTATATTATAAAACAGTATATTAGAAAAGTTCTCATCAAACCAGTGACTTCAGCTTCTACCTTAAGAAACAGAAAAAGAAGAGCAAGTTAAACCCAAAGTAAACAGAAGAAAGAAAATAGTAAATATCCAAGTGGAAATCAATGAAATAGAAAACAGGGAAGCAATAGAAAAACATCAATGAAACCAAAAGCTTGAGCTATAAAACCAGTAAAATTGGTCTCAAGCCAGACTGATTATGAAGAGAGAAGTGACTTACCAATATCAAGAATGAGAGAAGTGACTACTGTAGATTCTACAAATGTTAAAATGGATAATAAGGAAATATTATGAACAACTTTAGGCCAATAAATTTAAAAACCTGGATGAAATGGGCAAATTCCTTGTGAGACACATATTACCAAAGCTCACTCAAGAAAAAATAAATAACCCGAAGAGTACTATAGGGAAATTGAAGTTAGAAACCTTGGACAAAGAAAATTCTGGGCCCATGTGTCTTCACTGGTGAATTCTATCAACATTTCAGGAAGAAATAGTACCAGTTCTATACAAAACTCTTCCAAAAATTAAAGTGGGGAAATGCTTCCCAACTTGTTAATGGTAGGTTCATAGAATATGGTACCAAAACCAGACAAAGATTTTAAAGTAAAGAAAATTGCTTATAGACCAATATACTTCACAAATATAGATGTTAAAATTCTAAAGGAAATTTTAGCAAATTGAATCCAGCGGTATATCAGAAGGATAATTCTGGTCATGATAATTCATCATGACCAAGTAGGATTTATCCCGGGAACATGGAGTTGACTTCACATTTGTAAATCAGTCCATGGAATTCACCATATTAGTAAACTAAAAAAATAGGAAGCAGTTGACAAAATCTAACATCCATTCCTGATTTAAAAATAGTCAAACAAGGAATAAGTGGGAACTTAAAGGGCATCTAGGGAAAATCTACACCTAACATAATACTCACTGTTGAGATACTGAATTCTTTTTTCCTTAAAATCGGAAGCTAGAAAGGGATGTTCGCTCTCAACACTTCTATTCAGTGTTGTATTTAAGTTTCTAGCCAGTGCATTCAGGCAAGAAAAAGAAAGAAAAGTCATCTCGATCGGAAGGGAAAAAATAAGCCTGTTGTTATTCACAGGTGACACGATCATCTATGTAGGAAATCCAATGAAATCTACTTCTAAACACTACTAGAATTTGACAAGGATGCAGGGTATGAGATCAATATGGGGAAGAAATTTATTTCTTTACTAGCAATGGACATTTGGAAATGAAAATTTTTAAAACACCACTTATAATAGGAACGAAAAATATGAAATACTTTGGAATAAATCTGACAAAAAATATGAATGACTTCTACATTGAAATTCACAAAATATTGAAAGAAACTGTTAATAACCTGAATAAATTGAAATATGTTCTTGGGTCACAAAACTCAATATTAGGATATTGATTCTCCCAAAATTGACCTATAGATTCAAGGCAATCCAAAACAAAATCCAAGTGGGATTTTTTTTTTTTTGTAGGAATTGACAAGTTTACTTGAAAATTCATGGAAATGTATGGGAGTAGGCAGAATAGCAGAAAAACTCAAAAAAGAATAAAGTTGAAGGGCTAACACTACCTGATTTTAAGAACTATTATAAAGCTACAGTGATCAAAAGAGCATGATATTGGCATCAAATTAGATAAATAAATCAATGGAACAGAGTAGAGAGTCTAGAAGTAAACCCACACATACCTGGACAACTGATTATTTTTGTTTCTTGAAGTATAGTTGATGTATAATATTATGTAAGTTATAAGTGTACAATATAGTGAGTCACAATTTTTAAAGGTTATATTCCACTTATAGTTATTATAAAATATTAGCTATATTCTGTGTGTTGTACAGTATATCCTTTTAGCTTATTTTATACGTTATAGTTTGTACCTCTTAATCCCCTATCCCTATGTTGCCCCTGTCCCCTTCCATCTCCCCACTGGTAACCACTGGTTTGCTCTCTATATCTGTGAGTCTGCTTTTTTGTTATATTCACTAGTATGTTGTATTTTTTAGATTCCACATATAAATGATATCATACAGTATTTGTCTTTGCCTGACTTATTTCACTTAGCATAATGCCTTCCAGGTCCATCCATGTTGCTGCAAATGGCAAAATTCCATTCTTTTTTATGGCTGAGTAGTATTCCTGTGTGTGTGTGTGTGTGTGTGTGTGTGTGTGTGTGTGTGTTGCATCTTCTTTATCCATTCATCTGTTGATGGACACTGAGGTTGCTTCCATATCTTGGCTGTTGTAAATAATGCTGCTGTGCATGTATCTTTTCAAATTAGTGTTTTTTATTTTTATAAAAAACATATGTAATATGTAACCAGGAGTGGAATTACTGGGTCATATGATAGGTCTATTTTTAGTTTTTTGAGAAACCTCCATACTGCTTTCCACCATGGCTGTACCAATTTACATTCCCACCAGCATTCCTAGTGTACAGGAGCTCCTTTTTCTCCACATGGGCAACTGATTTTGACAAAGACAATGCAATGGAGAAAGAATTGCCTTTTCAACAAATTATGCCAGAAAATTGGATGTTAAAATGCAAAAAAAAAAAAAATGAGATTTGATCCATGCCTCTCACTATATACAAAAATTGATGGATCAAAATGGATCATAGACCTACATGTAAATCCTAATACTGTAACACTTCTAGAGGGAACCTAAGAGAAGATCTTTGTTAACTTGAGTTGGGCAAAGATTTCTTAGCTATGACACCATAAAAGAACAAATTGATAATTTCAACATCAACAAAATTTAAAACTTCTGCTCTTCAAAAGACACTTAAGAAATAAAAAGATAATCCATAGACTGGAAGAAAATCTTGGCAATGTGTCTGATAAAGGATCTGTATCTAGAATATGTAAAGGGCTCTTAAAGCTCAATAGAAAGAAGACAGACAACTCAGTAAAAACATGGGCAAAATATTTGGACAAATGCTTCACCATGAAGAGATGCTTGACATCATTAGTCATTAGAGAACTGCAAAGTAAAACCACAATGAGATATTGTTAAACACTTACTAGAAAGGCTAAAATTAAAAAGAATACCATGCTAAGTTTTGACAAGGATGTAGAGAATCTAGAACTCTAATACACTTCTGATAGGAATGAAAAAACAAAAACAATACAACCACTTTGGAAAACAGCTTAGCAGTTTTGTAAAAAGTCAAACATCAATGAACGAAAGACATAGTCATTCTACTCCTAGTTTTTTAACCCAAGAGAGAAGTAAATTTATATTCATAGCTGTTTTATTTGTACTAGTCAGAAACTGGAAGTTACCCAAGTGTCCATCAACAGATGAATGCATGATCAAATTATAGTATATCCATACAGTAGAATACAACTCAGCAATAAAAAAGAGTGAAATGTTGGTAACATTCAGTATCATGGATGAATCTCAGAACAGTTATGCTGAGTGAAATAAGCCAAGCAAAGAAGTGTACACATTGTATGATTCTATTTACATAAAACTAAAGAAAATACAAATTAATCTGTGGTGAGAGAAAGCAGATTGGCAGTTACTTAGAGATAGGAGGTCGAGAAGGGCGTTGAGAGAAGGTCTTACAGAGAGGCACAAGGAAATGCAAGTGATGGATATTCACTTTCTTGATGGTGGTTGTGATTTTACGGGCATATGTGTATGTCAAAACTTGGCAATTTTTACACTTTAAGTATATGCAGTTTATTATGTCAATTACCTCAATAAAACTATTTTTAAAAATTAATGGATTTCAGGACTTTTTATTAGCATTAAAGTGCAGTTAGTCAAAAGTATATGTTTATGGATCGAAATACTTAAATTTCTTTCTACAGCATTATTCTAACCATATCTTGAGTGAAAACACAAGGAAAATTTACAAGTTGTCTTTCAAATTGATGACTTAATTTATCTGTGAAACTTAAATAAAACTTACCATAATCATAAAGAGGTGGAACATACCGATTAATTCAGTTTAAACAATTAAGTTAATAACTGTTCTAAGCACCTCAAGATTGTAACTTATAAACAAAACTCCATGTGTTCACTGTAAAAAATCGATGACAGTTGAACTGTTTAAGTTCTCTTGAATATATTATGCAGCAATACTGAAATTTATTACTGTGCTTATCTTGGAAGATATTTATGTAGTCTCAATATTCTTATAACAGAGAGTTTTCTTAATCAAAGTTATTAAAATCAGTGATTATTTGATGTAATAAAAAGAGTTTAGTTATTATAAATAATACTGCTGTGAATATTGGTGTTTTCATTTTCTTCAGATATATACTGAAGAAAGTGGAATTTTGGATCATACGGTAGTTCTGTTTTTAGTTTTTTGAAGAACTTCCATACTGTTTTCCATAGTGGCTGCACCAATTCACATTCCCATCAAGAGTGCACTATGGTTTCCTCTCCTCCACACCCTTACCATCATTCGTTATTTATAGGCTTTTTGATGATAGCCATTCTGACAGCAACCAAGATATGGAAGCAACCGAAGTGTCCCATCAGCAGGTGAATGGATAAAGAAGATGTGATAGATAGATAGATAGATAGATACATGCATACATACATACACACACACACATACAATGGAGTACTACTTAAACATAAAAAAGAATGAAATTTTTCCAGTTGCAACAACACATATGGACCTGGAGGGTATTGTGCTAAGTGAAATAAGTCAGACAGAGAAAAACATACGGTACATTATCACTTATGTGTGAAATCTAAAAAATAAAACAAATGAATGAATATAACAAAACAGAAACAGACTCACAGATAGAGAAAACAAACTAGTGGTTACCGGTGGGGAGAGGGAAGAAGGGAGGGACAATATAGGGGTAAGGGATTAAGAGGTACAAACAACTATGTATAAAATAAATAAGCTCTAAGGATATATTGTACAGTACAGAGAATATAGCCAATATTTTGTAATAACTTTAAATGGAGTATAATCTATACAAATATTTAATCACTCTGTTGTACATCTGAAACTAATATTATAAATCAACTGTACTTCAATTTAAGAAAAAAAGAGTAGTGACAAACAAAGCACTTACATTGACTCATTCATGAAATTAGTCCTATATTTTACCACTTAAGCTTATAAACACAAATGACAAATGAAACCCAACTGTCTAACATCAAACAAGTATACTTGTTTCTATATATTCATATTTTAGAGTAGTTTAAAATTTCCAGACATCGTTTCAGAGATACAGTTTCCCATTACTAGATGTAGAGAAATCTCAGATAGTACAAATCTATTTCGATTTCACCAACATGTATTAGTCATTAAAGTTAAGTGTTCTAAAGCATAAATTTATCATAATTAAAATCCTTATTTAGATACAAGTGAAAAAATACCTATAGATACTATTTTATATTCTTGAAATATGTACGTTTTTAACATCAATACTTCTCCCCAAATTCTAATACTAACTGCAGACAGTGCAGACTCATTAAGAAATACCTAATTTTTTTTTTTTACATCTTTATTGGAGTATAATTGCTTTACAATGGTGTGTTAGTTTCTGCTTTATAACAAAGTGAATCAGTTATACATATACATATGTTCCCATATCTCTTCCCTCTTGCATCTCCCTCCCTCCCACCCTCCCTATCACACCCCTCCAGGCAGTCACAAAGCTCCGAGCTGATCTCCCTGTGCTATGCGGCACTTCCTTCAAAGATATCTATTCACAATGTTAATCTAATGATAAATGACTTGCATATTTTCTAATTTGTTTCATCCCTATGTGAAAGGAGATTTTTCTATTTAGTGTATACATCATTGAGTGTCTGATCTTGGAATTGTATGTTATCTTCAGTTTATTAAAGATAATCTTCATTATCTTTAATCCTGGTAACATTCCCGAGAGGTAAGTATTTTTATCACTTCTTTATAAAGTTGAGGAAGCCAGTTCCCTGGGAGACTGATTTGCCTAAGCTTCCTCTGCAAGTAAAAGTTAGAGGTGAGAGTCAAACCCAGGTCCACGTGGTTCCAAAGTTTATACTCATTCCAGTACACTGTAGTGATTCTTGATTTATAACTGTAATCTTTGGATTTTTAAATTTCTTAACTTTACATTTGTAAGATTGCAAGCTCATTAAACACCAAATAAATTAAGAGCTGTAAACCATAATTCTAAAGTGAGGTAAATTTCAAAAAACATTTTTATGCTGTGACTCTCTCTCTCTCTCTATATATATATATGTCATATTACTCTTGATTTAGCATAAAAGACACTCAAATGGTAGCTATTTGCCATTTGTTTTATCAATTTAATAGATACAGTTTAAATTAGAATCTGTGAAGTACAGTATAAAAAAGATTGGAAATATGCCTAAAATCATCTTCTTTATATAGGCTAATATAAATTTGAATTAAATAATAGGTATTAGTATATTCTATGGTGGGTTTTAGCAAGTTTGATTTATTGACTTCAGGAGGTTTTTCGTTCTACTTTTACTCCACTTTATAGAAATCCAGAGGAAGAGAATGAAAATGTAAAGCCTTTAATCCACTTCAACATTATAAATGAAACTCTGTGTTGTATAGTGTTAATATATATTTCCTTTCATTTATAATCTGGTTGGAGAGACAGCATTAATATGGATAATACTGAGAATTCCCTCATGGTTCAACGGTTAAGACTCCGTTCTCTCACTGCCGTGGGCCCGGGTTCAATCCCTGGTTGGGGAACTAAGATCCCACAAGCTGCGCGGTGCGGCCAAAAATATATATATGTGTACAGATATACCTAAATGTAAAATCTTTGGACATCCTTTATTAACTTTCTTAGCCCAGCCCTAAGGAAGAAACTCTAAAAAATACATACTTTAGCTCCAACTGTAATAATGTAATATCAGAATACAACAGAACTATCTGGAACCAGTGGTGTACTTGTCCTTTGTATCATAGCTACTTCTCTTTAATGGGCAGAAATGCAATCCCAAAGCCTCACTATACTTTTATTTTGCTTCTAAAGCTTCCCAAAACTGCCTTGCAAATAATATTGCTACCATCCTTTTTTTTTTTTATAGAAACTCCTCTTCCCTCTTTATGTCTCATCTACAAAGTCAGTAAGATGTCAGCAATTTTTCTTGTCTCCTGACTTACTTTTACCATTTCTGTGCTCTGAAAAATATTGACAAAAATTTCAGAAAACTCTGACAATATAAAAAGAAGCCTTTCCATCTCCCTGCCAGATTTCCAAAATTCCAGGTTTATGTTGGCATAATTCTCTTCCCAGCATTTGTTTATGAAAAAAGAAGTATGTATGTCTTTCTAAACTACTAATTTTCTGACTCAGCTATTTTGGATAATTCCAAGACTGTGTATCGTCATTACACTGGACTTTTCAACTTGCTAATAGATTTTCTTCTTTCTAATTTAAGAAGACCTAGTTATTAATCCAGTTACCAATTCCTGATAAGAGTTATATGAATACTTTGTCATTAAGATTGGAATCTCCTTACAATTTAAGCAGGAATATCATCTTTGCTTAAAATGTGAAAAAAGTAATCTAGCCAAAGTAGCAAGCAGCAAGTTATTCTTAGTCAAGTTAGTCTTAATAACTTACTGTTTGACCAAGTCAGAATGTTCTAGATCTGATCATTTGAAGTGTACTCATTGTTTGTGAACCTCAACAGGTAATGTAAGTTTGAGTTAAAGAGTTTACAGTGATGGTTTTGTGAATTATAGTTTAGTGTCCCTGAAGCTTTAACAATTACAATTTGTTTTGATTTTAAAGGAAATGTTGGGTGAACTCTTCACTCCTGTAGAAACACCTGAAGCACCAAACAGGGGATTCTTTAAAGGCTTGTTTGGAGGTGGTGCACAATCTCTTGATAGAGAAGAACTATGTAAGTTGATTTATTTAATTTGGATAATATGTCTATAAAACAGAAACATCCAAGCCATATAAATTTTTCTTACATGTATAAATTATGTTCACCTTTTTCCTCTCTGTCACAACAATTGATAGACCCAAGTTTTTGCAAAATACATAAAATTATATTCTGCCATATTCTAACTCAAGTCAGGGGAATAGTTTACTCTGGAAAGCAAAATCGGAATGGCTTCAGGTGACTAAAAAGGAATATTCACAGCTTTAAATGAATAATTTTTAAAATATTTTTGACTTTCATTAAATATGATCTACATTATTTTAATTCTGTAATTGACTTTAGTTGATGACCTTAACTTTGAAAACGTTTTTACTTAAACATTTATTTTATCTTACAAAACTTCCAGAACTAGTCTCATTGCACTTAGAAGGTTATTTAAAATATAAAATCTGGTTCATCTACTACCTTCCATAGAATTGGCACAAATCAGAAATTGGTCCTTGAATGAACTAATGAATCAATGAATGTCTGACCTTTCTTTCAAATAGGAGCTCTTAGCTATCCTTGAATTTTTATTTTCTTTTATTCTTTATTTTTTGCTAGAATATTTTAGAATTTCCCTTTTCTGTTTGGTTGACTAGAAAGACTGTAAGATTAAATACCAGCAAGTAAGTGTGTAGTGCAAGTTCATTTTAAAAACTTACCCAAATGATTGTTCAGTCATCTGGGTAATGAGGATTGGTCAGTTTTAATTCATTTAAAAAATGAAGACTGTTCTTCAAGTCACGGGGGGACGGATATTTTAGAATAACATTCTTACTGAGGTTAATAGACAAAGTTATACAAAATTCAAACATATATACATTTTTTACTTCTCGAAAACATCGAAGAGCTAACAGTATAGTGGAGACAGTATCCGTGGGGAAAGGTGGTGAGCGTGGCAACCTGAGGCCACTTTTACCCTGGAGTACTTTGCTAATCTAAAGCAGCAAGCTGAGATTCTAAACTGTGATAGGACTAGCAAGGTAGGCTCCCAGAATTGGCCAAGATGGGAACCCTGATAACTCTTTCTCTTTGCAAAGACCCTAAAGGGCCACAGCTTAAGAGTAAAGGTGAACTGGAAGTAAATCAGCACATACAGACACACAGACTTTCAGCTCAGCCTGAGATGATCTGAGTGGCCCAGAAAACTTTCAACTTCAATTAAGATTTTTTCAAACTGCTAAAGTCCCCAGCAACTGGCAGATTCCAATGAAAATGTTCTCTAAAGAAAGATAACATATTCAGAGTCCTCATATCATTTTTTTTTTCTCATATCATTTTTAGAAATAGTTTTTCAAATATGTAGTCAGGTAATCTGGAATACTAGGAATCAACACGATGATCAATAAAACAGAAAAAGCCAAAGCAGAATCACAGGTACTTCAAATATTGGAGTCATCAGACACAGACTATAAAATAATTATTCATATTATGTTCAAGAGGATAAGTATCAATACCGTGCCTGAACATTTTATCAGGTAACTGAAAACTATAAAATCAATACAACAAATGTGTAAAAGACTAAAATGAAATTCTAGAAATGAAAGATTCAGAAACCAAGATTAAAAGCTTAGTGGATGAATTTAACCACAAATTAGACACAACTGAAGAAAGAATTACATAACTTAAATGTAGGTCAAAATAAAACGTCCAGAATGTAGCACAGAGAAACAAAAAGATGTAAGATACATAGGAGAAGATAAAGGAAATAGAAGTTGCAGTGAGAGGGGCTAACATATGTTAGACCTTCTCAAGAAGGAGATAGGAAAGAATGTGAAGAAGAATCAATATGTAAAGAGAGACGGCTGGGAATTTTTCAGAATTGATAGAATACAGCACTTCACACATAAGAAGCCAATTAATTCCAAGAAAGATATTTTTTAAAAATCCACAACTAGATAGGTCACATGAAAATAATGTGCATCAAAAACAAAGAAAAACTTTCAAGTGGCTAGAGAAAAATGATAGGTACCTTTTAACAAGTTATGGACTGAGTTCTCAGCAGCCAAGGTAATAGGATGATCTTCTATCGTCCTATTATCAGAAGATAGTACTTAATCTAGAACTATATACTGAAAAGAAAATATTCTTCAAGAACGAGAGAGTTTTAGACAAGTGAACAAATAAGCCTCACTATCACACTAAAGGGAATGCTAAAGGATGTACTTCAAATAGAGGGAAAATAATCCTGATGGAATGTCAGAAATATAGGAGACAATGCTTTGGAAAGAAAGTAATAAATACATGCATAATTATAATTACTGAAATCTTTATAAACTGTAAAGCAAAGTCTTGTGGTATGTGTATACACATATAAATAAACAATGTGATCCAAAATATTGCATAAAATCAAGGAAATTAGAAAGGATAAATGGATTTGAGGTGATCTGAGATCCCTGCATTTTTTGAGAGACTTGTAAAAAGATCTATTAGCATTAATAAGTTAAGGATTCTTGTTGTCATTTCTAGGGTGACCTCTGTAACCTAGAAAAGTAGTACATAACTTGATGAATAGCAGGAAGATCACAGTCCTTCCAAAAGGAGGGAAGAAAGAACACAAAACAGGTGAGATAACTAGAAAGCACATGAAGGATGGTAGATTTACTTAAATATAAATAACCGTAGTAAATGTAGGTAGAATAAATATTCTAGTTAAAAGATAGAGACTATCAGACTAAATTTTAAAAGAAGGATAAGTATATTGCTCACAGAAGACACATTTAAAATATAAGAGATAAATACTACCAAATGTAAAATAGATAGCTAGTGGGAAGCAGCTGCATAGCACAGGGAGATCAGCTCCTTGCTTTGTGACCACCTAGAGGGGTGGGATAGGGAGGGTGGGACGGAGACGCAAGAGGGAGGAGATATGAGGATATATGTATATGTATAGCTGATACACTTTGTTATAAAGCAGAAACTAACACACTGTTGTAAAGCAATTATACTCCCAATAAAGATGTTAAAAAAATTTTTTTAATAAAAAATAAAATATAAGAGCACAGAAAGATTGAAATTTTAAAAGGTAGAAAAGCACAAACGCAAATGAATCATCTGCCTGGTATGACTATGTTAATATCAGAAAGAGGAAACATTAAGGCATTATTAAGTATACCTAATATTTTGACTTCAATATATATGAAAAACAAATATGGACATAACTGCTAGAAGAGACAATTTCTCAATCATAGTGGGGACTTCTAAAATATATCCATTGATTGAAATATAACAGCAGATAAAAAATAGGTTGCAAGGGTACAGAAGATATTAACAACACAATGAAGGAACTTAAACCTAAAGAACATTGCAGAATATACATTTTCAAACACACACAGAATGTTCATAAAATGTATTCTATTGATATTTGTAGGGAAATTATAGATGAATACTGAAGTATTTTGGAGTAAAATATCAATTTCTATAATAAATTTTTAAGTATTCCATTCAAAAATTATATATATACAGACACAGTCAAATGGCAAAAAAAAAAATGTTATCTATTACCAAAATTAGGTCATGGATATATGGATGTTTATTATACAATTCTTTTTACTTTCCTATATGTTTGAAACTTACATTATAAAAAGTTAGGGTGTTTTTTTAAGTTTACATTATGTTAGATGATTTTTTTAAAAAATCAACAGATTCCAATGGATTAGAATTAAGAATGTGTGATCTAATCACAATGCAGATGATATGTCAAGACCAAGTTTGCATTGTTCCAGGAATTCAAAGCTGATTTATTATTTTTTAAAAAGTTAATTGGTAGTTCACCACATTAACAGATTAAAGAGAAAAATCATACCACCACCACAATAAATGCAAAAGAGGTGTGTTAAAATTCAGTATCCATTCATGATAAAAATTCCTAGAAAGTAATTTGATAAATTATAGCTACAAATGATACAACATTTAACTATCAAAACTCTATAGCAAATATCACACTTAGTACAGGAACATTAAAAAATATTTTAAATTTTTCCTTTGACATAAGGTATGAGATATAATTCTGTTACCACATATATTCAACAATGTATTAAAGTCCCTAGAGACTTTAAAAGGGAACTAAAAAGAAATAAAAGGTACAATAATAGGATAGGGAGAACAAAATAATCACTTGTGAATGTTTGATATGATGACATATTTAGAAAGCCTAAAATATCTGTAGCTAAATCATTAGAAATAATAGTTTAGTAAACTGACTAGATATAATCAGCATATAAAAATAAAATTCATTCATATCATATTAACAGTAAAAAATGAAATTTTAAAAATTGCTCTTTGTATTAGTTTTCCATTGCTGCTATAACAAATTACCACAAACTTAGTGACTTGAAACAACAGAAATTCTATTATCTTACAGTTTTATAAGTTAGAAATCAACATGGGTCTCACTAGTGTGTTACCAGGACTGTGTTCCTTGTTGGAGGCTTTAGGAGAGAATGGTTTCCTTGCCTTTTTCAGCTTCTAGAGGCCATCCACATTCCATACCTGGTGATGCCTTCCTTAATCTTCAAAGCTAGCAACTTTTTTGCATCTCTCTGTTTTTCTGAAGCCACATTTCTCTGCCCACAGCTGGGGAAAGCTCTTTGCTTTTAAGAACACATGTGATTATACATTGGGTTTACCTGTATAATTAGTCTACCTTTAGGTCTTTAACTTAATCACATCTGCAGAGTCCCTTTTCCCACGAAGGTAACATATTCACAGGTTCCAGGAATTAGAGTGTCGTCATCTTTGGGGGTTTGGGGGGGCATTATTCTACCTACCACAAGAGTATCAAAAAAAATCAAATACCTAGAAATAAGTCTTAACAGAAGATGTTCAGGGACCTCCATGGGGAAGGTAGAAAATTATCGAACTTCGTTGAGAGAAGTTAATGACCCAAATAAATGAAGAGGTATACCATGTTCGTGTGGTAGAAGATGCAATAAGAACATCCCTTCTCTCAAAACTGATATATGCATGTACACAAATAAACATTTAATGAAGTCCTTATCAACACCCCCCCAAATTTTGTAACTGATTCCAAATTTTATATAGGAATTCAAAGAGTCTCACTACTTCTATTAACATTATACTAGAGGCTTTAACCAGGACAATTAGGCAAGAAAAGTAAATACAGGCATGCAGGTTTGGAATGGAAGAAGTAAAATTACCTCTCTTCACAGATGACATAACCCTGCATATAGCAGATCTTAAGGAAACCACACACACACACAAAAAAACATTCTAGGGAGTTCCCTGGTGGTCCAGTGGTTAGGGCTTGGCACTTTCACTCCTGTAGCCCCAAATTCAATACCTGGTCAGGAAACTAAGATCCCACAAACTGCACTGCGTGGCCAAAAAATTTTTTAAATTAGAAAATTTTTTAAAACACATTCTAGCCAATAAACAAGTTCAGCAAGATTTTATACAAGATCCATATAAAGAATCGATTGCATTTCTGTACACTAGCAATGAACAAACCAAAAATTAAATTAAGCAAACAATTTCATTTATAATAGCATCAAAAAGAAAAAATACTAAAACATATACTAAACATATGGAAAACATATACTAAAACATATACTAAAAACTTCGAACATCATTTAAAGAAATTAAGACATAAATAAATGGATTAATATCTTACATTCATGGATTGGAATATTTAATATTGCTAAGATGGCAGTACTCCTCAGGTTGATCTATACATTCAATGCTGTCCTTGTCAAAGTCCAAGCTGGTTTTTTGAAGAAAGAAACAAGCTGTTCCTAAGATTCATATGGAAATGGAAAGGATCCAAAATAGCCGCACACACACAATTTTTTCTGAAAAGAAGAAAGAATATACAGAACTCACACATTTTGATTTCCAAAGCTGCTACAAAGCTGTAATCATCAAGAGGGTGTGGTACTGGCATTAGGGTAGATACATAGACATGGAATAGAATTGAGAGTCCAGAAGTAAGCCCATACATGTATGGTCAATTGATTTTCTACAAGGATACCAAGAAACTTCAATGGTGAAAGAGTGGTCTTTTTGACAGATGGTGTTGGGACAATGGATATCCACATGCAAAAGAATGGATTGGACCCCGACCTCACACCATACACAAAAATTAACTCAGAGTGGATCAAAGACCTCAGTGTAAGAGCTAAAACTATAAAACTCTTAGAAGAAAACCTAAGTATAAATCTTTGTGACCTTAGATTAGGCAATGGTTTCTCAGATATGACACCTAAATCATAAGCAACCAAAGAAAAAAATAGGTAAATTGGATTTCATCAGAATTAAAAGTCAAAAAAGATAGTCTGATATCTCATAAGAGTCTAATATCGAGTATTAAAAAATTCTTACAACTCAACAATAAAAAAACAAATAGCCCAATTTTTAAATGGGCAAAAGGTTTGAATAGACTCTTCTCCAAAGAAAAGATACAAATGGCCAATAAACACACAAAAAGATGCTCAATATAATTTGTCATTAGAGAAATGCAAATCAAAACCACAATGAAATACCACTTCACATTGACTAGGACGGTTGTAATCAAAAAGATGTACAGTAACAAATCTTCTCAAGGATATGGAGAAATCAAAACCCTCACAAGTTGCTGGTGGAAATGTAAAATAATGTAACCTCTTTGGAAGACTCTGGCAGTTCCTCAAGAAGTTAAACATAAAATTATATGACCCAGCAGTTCCACTACTAAGTATATACCCAAGAGAATTGAAAACACATGTTCACACAAAAACTTGTACAAGTGTTCATAGCAGCATTATTCATAGTAGCCAAAAAGTGAAAACAACTCAAATGTCCATCAACTGATGAACAGATAAACAAAATGTCATATATCCATATCCATACAATGGAATATTATTCAGTTATTAAAAAGGATGAAGTACTGATACATGCTACAATATGGTTGAATCTTGACAGTAAGTGAAAGAAGCCAGACACAAGCCCACGCAGTGTGTGAATCATTTGTATGCAATGTTCAGAACAGGAAAATTTATGGAGACAGAGAGTGGATTATTGATTGCCAAGGACTGAGAAGTGGAGGAAATGGAAAGTGACAGCTAATAATCATGGGTTTGTTTGGGTGTTTTGTTTTGTGCTTGAGTAAAATGCTCGAGAATTAGTGATGGTAGTTGTACAACCTTCTGAATAAACTAAAATTTACTGAATGGTTCAAGGCCAAATTTTATGATATGAGTTACATTTCTAAAAGAAATGTATGCTGAAGAAAGAGGGAATCTGACATCAGTCTTTAACGTATTTTAAGACTTTTGCAGTTATCTAGGTGTTAGGTGATGAGGGTCTAGGTTATAAAGGGAAAGGAAGCAATGAATTCCTGAGATCTTTTGAAAGAAGAAGTTGATCTATTTGGTAAGTGACAAGATAAATGGATAGAAAGAAAGGGATGTGGTTATCTACAACTTTTGGAGACTGAAAAGAAATACTGAATAAATTCTACATTTTCCTTCTAAGCCTAAGCATAGTATTTCAAGTAAGAGAAAGTGTGGTATAAATAAACTAAAATAAATATGTATATTTAAATCTATGTCTTTGAATTTAAATATTTTTAAGTTAATTTATCTTTAATTTTTTGGACACTTAAGAGTGATTTTTTTACTGTTATTAAAGTGGTATCAGTATACCCATTATTCATTTCAACAAATAATTACCAGTCACTTTTTTGCTCAAGTTCTATTATATGAACTAGTATAGAATAGAATATTTATTAATGTACATTGTGTTTTTGTATGTTTGAAAAGTATCTACAAATTATTAAAACAATCATAACTAAAAAGTAATAATTATATAGTAAAATAAATACTTCAATTATATTGTCAATCAAGTTTGTTTTAATGCTATCAGGTAGTAGGATTTTATTAGTAAAAAATTTTCATTTTCTGGGTTACTCTTTCATTTATCAAATCGTTCAGTTGGAGAATCATCCTCGGGAAAGGCTTCAAGAAGTCTTGCTCAGCATATCCCTGGCCCTGGTGGCATCGAAGGCGTGAAAGGAGCAGCATCTGGAGTTGTTGGTGAATTAGCACGAGCCAGGTTGGCACTAGATGAAAGAGGGCAGAAACTTAGTGACCTGGAAGAAAGAACTGCAGCTATGTTATCCAGTGCAGATTCATTTTCTAAACATGCTCACGAGGTATGTCTGTCAAATATTTAAGCCAAAAAGCCTAGGTAAAGCAAGTATGAAAACTACTGTATTTTTATAGCTGTTGTATTTCTTCACATGAATTTTCATGTATCCTCAGTATGGTTGCAAATTCCTAATTTTTGCCGCCAGCGGGAACCATTACAAGAATATGTCTCAGTAGCCTTTGGTCTCTTACTGTAGTTTATAAATTTTGAAGGTACCTGCTCACCTTCAGCCTTTTTGTAAACAAAGCCAGTGGCTTTGCAAACAGTTTCTTAGGGGTTACAGTAACAACAACAAAGCTAATTTTCCTAAATGCCTCAGATTCTACTACAAACTTCTCCTAGAGAAGGAAATAATTTGCCTCTTGATCTTTAGGTAGAGTTAAGTAACTGAAATTGGCCAATGTTTTTATTCAATGAAACAATACTGAATCTGTCTGTAGACCAGCTCACAGAGGAGTAATGTGCATTTTTGCAACGAATTCATCTTGATGAACTAGGAAGTTGTGGTGGAGCTTAAAAACAGATGCTCTAAAGTAGGGGATCCCTAACTGGCCTTCTTACAAATACACTTTGTTAGCCAGAATAGTACCCTTGGAAAACTGAATTTAAAAGCCGTCAGGTGGAATACATGTTCTTCATTTCGACACAGAGTTCTGCCACTCCTTGATGCTTTATACTGGGCTACTTCACACATTTAGTTCCTAGCCTAGCTCTCAAAGGCATTTTGAGTGTATTATCTGAAAAAGCCATATTAAGGTTATTTTTATATTTGAGTACCCACTCTGTCAGTAATAGCTCTTCTTTAAACTTTTCAGTCAAAAGTCATCTCCTCCTTGCTCAATAATGTTGACAACTAGAATGTATGAGAGGTAACTTGACTTGGGAGAGAATTGTCCAGGCTTTCAGAGAGATTCAGAGATCTTTCGTGAGTCCATGTACTAGGCCAACACACCTCAGATACAGGCTAGTGCCTTAAATCTAGGTCAGGCCTTTTGTTGGCATAACCGTGCCCCTGACTGTGATCTCTAAGGCATATAACAGTTCAGTTAACCTCAGATATATCTACAGTCAAAATATTTAGCAAAGAGCTCAATCCCTAGCTGTTCGCTCTTCCCTTCTACCAGACTTTCCTGAGCCATATGTGAGAGTCTAAGGAAGACAGTACGTTGAGGTGGTTAAGATCATGGGTTCTTGAATTAGACTCCATGGGTTCAAATCCCAGTTTCACCATTGTGTTACTGCAGTTAACCCCTATAAGCCTCAGTTTCTTCATTGGTAAAATAGGGAGACTTTAATAATGCCTAACAGATAGAGTTGTTGTGAGGACCAAGTGAAATCATGTAGAGAAAGTATGTTATACAGTGCCTGGCCCAGAGTTAAGTGCTCAGTAAACTGTAGATGGCAGCAGTAGTAATTTCAGCCTTTCATTCTCCAGGTTCTTTAAGTATTATTTTTAATTCACTTTAGAGAACTGAAAGTTACCTTATTTTTTAAGTTATTAGCTTAGGTCACCAATGAATGCACTGAGCCAAAATTTACTTATGTCTTGTCTTTAGGAAATGTGAGGACCTTCCAGGCTAGTTGTTCATAGTTACATTCCTTTTTCCTTGAAACGGAACAGTTCCTGCTTCCTGCTTTCCATATAAATACTAAATATAAAAATGAGAGGATGTTTCAGAATGATATCATGTTTTAGAAAAGTATAGCAACCAGTTGTAAGTGTTGTTATTCTGGCATTTTTAAAATGTGTTTTTTTGTGTTTTCTCCACTTTAGATGATGTTGAAATACAAAGATAAGAAGTGGTACCAGTTCTGACAACCAGAAATCCAACTAAGTCCAACTTTAGCCAGAAGGAAAAAGAATTTTCCTGTTTTATTTTATTGATTTCACTTTAGGAAAGTTAACATTAAAGAGATGTTCATCACTGGATACTGCTCTTTCCTCGCACAATCATGCACTGTTTGACCTCAGTCATGCAGCTTTAACTGAGGAGTGTTCACACACACTCAACGTGGAGTATATGCTGTGGACCAGCTACGAGTTGACAGTTTGGGAACTAGGATGGTCACATGTTACAAATGAAGAAACAGGGATGTTGAGGGGACATAGCAGGGACTTTTCCTGGGTCAGTCCTGTATAAAACTTTCACATGCCGAAAGATTCTGTGCTGTCATTATCTGCCATCGTTGTTTGACCTCTTTGAGGGAGAGGCAATAAGTCAGAAGTCCTGAAGCTGAAACAGTTATATTTGTGTCACTGACTGACTTATAAATGGCTGTCTTGGACTTTCCCTCCCTTCAACTGACTGGTCATCAGTATCATTAGTGAAAAAGAAACAAACTGTTTATTACCATATCTTTAGACAGATAAGCTGAATGGTGGGCTTTAAATAATAAAAACATACACATAGTTGACTTGTGTATGGGCTACTCTTGGATTCTTGTTATTGTATACTTGTGTTTAGTCCATATTTTGTCAAAAGCAAAACAAGGCGATACATCACTTTTCATTGAAAAGAAAAGTGTAGAGCATGACTGAACTGCTCATCATTCTGGGAGTTTCCATGTAATGGCTATGCAGTGTGGAAAGTGAGAAAAACCTCCATTGTGGTGAGGAGAATACTTCAATGTCCCTTGTCCTTGTTCTCATTAATTCAGCTAAACGTGGATTTGACCAAAATAGTTACTGGTTAAATTTGTAGAAATGTTGAAATTGGCTAAGTTTTTAATTTTGCTTGAATTTTTATAAAATGTTTAACCTAATGTACCTTTGCATTACTTAATTAAAATTGCTTAAAAAAATGTTTCATTATTTCAGTAAAATGTTCAGCTCCCTTTTTAATATGCCCTTTACTTGCTAACAGTTCCAGTACACTCAGGTGATGAGCCAATTAAATCTTAGTGCACATGCTGTCGCATGGAAAAAATCACAAGCATCCTTTGTCAATAATTATCTATGTAAGAGTCTAGTCTGATGACGTACAAAGTATTTTCTGTAGAAATATACTATAAAACTGTTCATGTCCTTTCAAGGTTTTAAAAAGCCAAAAGGAAAGGAAAATATGTGCATTTTGGTAACTAAATTATTCCTGTATTGGAGTATAAAGCAGATGAGACCATCAGTGGACAATAAATGATTGGTCCCTAGAATAGCACACAGACAGAAAAGAGATGACGGGGTAGATCTGAAGTAGGTAAGCTCATTCTGCAGGCTCATCTGAGATTATTACTGATTGTTCTTAAAGCAACAAAGGACGAATAATATAGAAGATTATACGTAGTATTAATGAAATTTAAATATTTTCTTCTATAAAAAATAGTTTAAAACAGTTTTCTTTTGTCATTAAGAGATAATCAGAGCACAAACTGATAGCAAACATGATGGTTGTTTTTCTATTCCATATGATCATTAAAGATATATTGTAGAACACCTTAATTTCACAGTCTGTTATGCATTTTTCCTCTTTCCTCTTTTCATTAATAAAGCTCTTATGTTTACATTTTATAACATGCACTATGGGATATGAAAGTTTACATTAAAATTTACTTTAAATATCATTAGGGAGGGATTAAATATATGTGATGGAGATAACTGATCAAGCCAAAAGAAATATTTTAAAAATAGTCATTCTCAAAAGTTTTTGACTTTGTATAAAGTACCTATGAGTAACATTTCTGTTAGTTAATGTCAGCTATATGATGAACATTTAGCAGTTTACAAATTGTTTAATTTGTATCATATATTATCTAATAAACCCATTGTTCCATGATATGTCACAGGAAGTATTAAGCCGTTTTTTAAAGGTACAGTTTTGTGAATGTCACCAATAAAATCAGTAGTTAACGGATTTGAAGTTGAGAAGCACTAAGTAAAGTAATATACTGGTTGATTCCCCATTCATGTGTAAGGGCATATTAGCTCCAATTATTTAATTTGCTGTGTTATTTCGTGTTAATTGTATATCAACTTAATTTTTATATCAACTGTCATTTTTCCTGTTGTATATAAAATGAACCAATCTTGTAATTATTTTCAAATAGAGAAGTTAGATACATTTACCTGAGATGGGTTTTATAAGAAAATCTTAAATCAATATTTCAAGTTATTTTATTTCATTTTTAAATTAATCTACAAATTATGCACAGCAAACTAGAAACTCACTTAGGATTAGAAAGCTTGAAGTATTTTTGAAAATAGGAAATAAGCTTCTCAGAGTTATACTTGATTCAGTCTGTAGATAAGAGACAGTCTGCAGTAATAAACTAACCCAGGGAATTTATTGTAATTTGAGAGGTAACATCTCTTATTTTTTTTCTAACGCAAAAAGTTGCAGTCACCAGCAAGCCAAGATTTCAGGAAAACAAACCAAAAATTTAAAAAAAATAGTCAAAATAGAAAATATTAGAAAAGTGAAAGATTTTTGTGTGCTTCCTCCGTATCTTCAAACATTATTCTTTGTTGCCTGTGTCCTTGACTCTCAAATCATTGAAGTATTCACTGATTAGCAGTTTGTCAGTAGGAAGTGGTTTCCCTATATGTACCACATACCTGGTTCATTTTACTCTTCAAACTAAAATCCATATGTATTTGCTTAGAACGTTATTTGAAACCTTATATTCTGACCACTTCTGTATATTACAACATTTGAAGTTTTCAATTATCTTAATTCCCTTGGTTTGCATTTCAATTGTACAAGGTGTTTCCAAAAATGGTTATGGATATAACTGAGCTATTACTAACTTCTTAATTTGATTTTTTTATGGATGGGAAAAAGTGCTGCTAATTGTCTATGTTATTATGTGTACTGTATTACAATTTAAGTACAGTACTTTAAAGAAAGAAGCATTTTCTTTTGCTTAGAACTTTTTAATTGTAGGTTTCTCTGAAGTTATTTCATGTAGATATGTGTTTTAAACAAGTCTGAAAGTGTTACATACTTTTAGGTTACAGGGGGTGGTGAGAAAACAGCAGAGGAAAGAAAAAACATGTGAAAGATACCATGGACTTCAAAGTTTTACCCTGAGTTCTGTATTCCATATATGTTTTGCTTAAGGCATTTTTTCATGTGACATTAGAAAAGCTATATCCAAAGGTAAATTTTTTGTGGCAAAGATTTATTTTACATTTTAACTTTTGGGATTTTGTTTATTTGTTTTTCCAAAATAAAGAGCACTGAACTTCAAACTTGAATTTTTTCTGCAATTTTTTATGTAATGAAAACTTTTTATTATCATTTAATTCACATTTCTCCGTTCAAATCAAGTGATACGTATGTATAAAACATACCAAAATTGTGAATATGCTGCTAGCTGCACCTTAAATGATCATAGTTTTAAAACCTTCAATAAGGTTTTATATAGTTTTGAAGGAAAAAAAATAGTAAAATCATTTGCTGTTTGTTTCAGCGTTCTAGGTCTTAAATTATTGCAACACTTTCAGATTTGTTTTAAGATCATACAGTAACGTGTTATATTTATACATACTGCTAGAGAATATACTTTTAGTTTTAAAATGGAATTTTTATAAATGTACTCTTTAATTTTAAAAATGGTGAACTTGTTAAGTTTAAGTCAAAGTACTTAAAAAGTATGTATATTATCCATACAAAAAGTTATGTTTTACGCTTATAATAAGAAATATTGGTATCTCATATCGAGATACAATTAATTTTAAAGAATCATACATCATTCAAAAGTCTTCACACATGACAGGAAAGATATCATTACTATGGTTTAAAAGAAACCCTCTATTGAGCATTTTCAAATATTAATTTTATTTTGGGGAAAATGCCCACAACAATAATTACAAGATCTTTCTCAATAGCTGCAGCTTGCTGTTGGATGCCTACCTTAATTATTGTTTTAAAATATATATATATTTAAAATAGTTTTCCAGATATTTTCTTCTACCTTTTTTAAAAATAAATTTCCAAAAATGAAAACAGAGTTTATGTATTTTTGTCAATGACGGTTTTTATTTTGTAGTTTATAGAATTTGTTCCTTATCAGTTTGATACTTGATCAAATATTCCTAGACTTTTTAATCTGTATTTACTTTGAAAAAGAGCACTTCTCTATCTTAAGTGTCCTCCTTTTTTTCTTTTCCCTTTTAGGGTGTTTGTTCTCTTGAACTGAAATTTATGCCCCAAAATTATTTTTTTTTCATTTGAAAATGAATGTGAAGATACTGTTTACAGCTTTTGTTAATTATACTTTTCATCACTCTGATCAATTTCTTGTAAAGTGCTATGAGGATGATTTTTCCTGTGACTCTTAATGATCTTACTGTTACCACAGAAGTTTTAAAGCTTCTGTGGACAGAAAATAGTTGTAACAACCCCGACAAAAATCAAAGGGGAAACTTTCGCTTACCTTTCTCAGCCGAATTAAATGGTTTTAATAACTTCCCAATTATCAGGGTTATAACATTGCTTTCTTCAGTTGCTCACACAGTCTTAAATTATTAGGCACAATTCCTTTACAAATTGAGTACAGTAGTCCAGGGCTACGTGTAATTAAATTGCTCTTTTCATTGCACTCTTTGCATCAGAAAAATCGTGACTGTGTTCTGCCAATATTTTGCAATGAGGCTTATAGTTTAAAATTTTATACTGTATGAGTTGTAAATAAATCAGTATTAATTTATTGTAGGTTGTTTGGCTCAGGCATTTAAAATGGATATAGGCTAATGACAATGGAATCCTATTTATTTGGGAGTTTGGGGTTTTTTTTATACTTTTGCAATGTGTTTTGTGTTGTTTAAATTTTCTTCAACTGAGGACAACGTAAGGAGGTGGAAACAGATTTAACATATCAATAGAGAGCAACGCAAAGAGGGTAAATCATGTTTTAAATTTAAAAAAATTTTTTGTGTAAATAAATGGTACTGTGATACTTTAGGTGTGACCTCTGCTTAACGTGGTAGTTAGAACCAGAAAAACATTTTGCTTTCGAGTTATACTATTGGTTCATTGTAAATGCAACACCAAAACCAATATTAAAAAGAGCAAGATCAAGTTTTTCTAACATTGTCCACTTCAGGGGCAAAGCATGGTTGGTATAGAGCTCAAGCTTGTGTACACCTCAAACTGTACATGCAGGTAGTTTTCAGTTGCTGCACTTTTTTTTTTTTTTAATCTTGCTCAGTCCAGTAACTATCTCAAAGGTGATTGCTGGAATATGCATTTTAAATATGATTTAAAAACCCATCTCTGTGTACTGTTTCATTTAAAACAAAAAAGCACTATTGCAAACACTAAAAACGTGTTAAACTTTGTAGTTATTTTGCATTCCTGTACTTTACAACTGTCATCACAGCAAAAGGTTTAAATTAGGTAATGAAATATTTTTGTAAATAAATACCGTTAAGCTGGTATTTTAAAATAATGTATTATAAACTAATGTTTCTGGAAAATGTTCATATATATGTATATGAATGTCTCTTTATGCTGAAGGGCTCTGATTGGGCAAAATAAAATATTCTAATCTCTCCTGAAACTAAATAAGCCCTTTTTTCTGGGAAATTTGTTTTAATGTTTTTCTCTGAATTGTGGAATTAATCCAGTAGTTCAACCTCAGCAAATAATAGATAAAATAGATTTCTACATGTGCAAAGGGAAAGTCAAGCTAATCAGGTAATTCAAGTAAAACAAACTGTACTTTTGTTAACGATCTGGACTTTTTGGTGAAAGTTACCTGCCCCTACATTGAGTGGGAAGTACAGTAAAGGGTGAGGGTCCAGACAGTAGGCACCAGCTGTAGATGAAGACATCTTGGCCTTGGGTGTGTACGGAAATCCACAGCATCTTGTTAAAATGCTGATTTGGATTCCAGGTGTCTCAGGTGGGGCCTGATTTTGCGTCTCCGATAGGCTCCCAAGTAATTACAGATGCCACTAGCCTATGGAACATACTTGGAGTAGCAAGGTTGTAGATAATTTCCATAAATGGCCTTTTGCTAGTTGATATTATCAGTATCGGTGTCCAACTACTTGTGCCAAAAATGAACACCACATTAATGGATGTAGAATAATGTAGCTCAAAGAGGACCACACGTCCTTATTTATCATTGTTTCCATTGCATTTCAGAATAAAGAGTATGGTAATTCTCATTAAATTGAAGCTTTATTTGATTTTGAAATCTGTATCATCTTAACTGCCCACAAGGTGGCAGTCATGTGTCACCTTATTGTCAGCCTTTAACAAGAGGCGGTTACAGTATGGTGTAACAAGGGAAAACTGCAGACTTTGCAAAGGTTAATTTTTATGTTGATACTTTTCATCCAGAAAATCATTAAAGTCTTAGATACGGAACTGACAAAATATCTAAGTTATTTGTTGTAAAGTGATGTAGATCTTTTGGTAGTGATCTGCTATATTATCAAAAATAGTATTTTTCCAGAAAATATAGGCATAAAGTGATAAAGTTTTAAAAAATAGAGAGGCTGTCTTCATGTATCTCTGTTCATGGCTTTTTAAAGAACCTTAATTTAGGGTGTGTCCTGTTTAAATGGTACAGTGCTGTCCACTGTTTTAGACAGAAATATATTTGTCATTGTAACTCTTCATAGGTGTTTATAAGACGATTCTGATCTTCTTCCATTACTTTAAAAGGTAATGTGATTGCTCTGTCATAAAACTTTTTTTAGTTTTTGTACAAATGTGATCTTTTAAAGAAGAAAAGATTTCTCAAAGTCATTTTACTTTTTCAAATTTTAATTTACATCAATACTCTAGTATGTATTCACTCAAAACTTATGGAAATATTCTGACCTTTAGTTTTGGTCACATTATCCAATTGTACACTATTTTAAAAAACAAAACCCCATAGTTTTTCATAACTGCTTCTAGAAACAGCATAACATTAAGCTACACATTTAATTAATAAAAACAGTTTCAGGTAATACAGAATATGTTGTTACTAGCAAAGTCTAGAAGTCTGAGAGCTTCATTTAAATATCAAACTCAAGTCCTTAATTTACTTATCTGTTGCAGATTTCTGTCATCCATGGAAGACCTAAGGTACAGCTCTCAACAGGTACCCTGACGCAAGGTTAACCGACAGTGTTACTATTTCAGTGTGTGTGTGTGTGTGTGTGTGTGTGTGTATGTGTGTGTCTGCTCCCAAGCAGAAGACCCCTTTGTGCATCTCTCCCTAATTGAGTTTTATCTCCGAATGTTTCTCTCACCCTCCCTCCCTCTCTGTTTCTCTTTCTGTCTTTCTTCCCTCTCCCTATCCCCAATGCCTCTCACTCCAAATCTCTTTACTCTTTAGTAATGTTTATTTTAACCCAGCACAGTTCTTTGCCAATTTTGGGCAGAAATACTATAATTTCTTAATGTTTCTCAGGGTCTCCCCCTAAATATTGGGTGAATTTGTAAATAATTTTTAAAAGCAATAATGTCATCCCAACTCATTGTGACCTCCAGACCTGCAAAATCTCAGCAGATAAAGTAAAAACAGTTTAGCACACAGAAGATCTGTGCTGAGGCAGAGATTTTTAAAACGTAAACGCTGGAGGGGTGTGAGGTGACAGAACGTGCAGGCAACGCTCAGTGCTGGCCCACCCGCTTCCCTAGGGTGGTTAACCAGATGATGACTTTGCTTTCGAGATCAAAGATTCCAAGAAACCATTAGCATCACATGGGTGTAAAAGCCAGAAAACTACATTTCAGAAAATGTAACCTCCCTGTCCCTTTAACAGTAATGTGACTACAGGTACCGTTAGTCTAAGCAGTGGTTCTCAAACTTGAGAATCAGAATCTCCTGGAAACCTTGGTAAAACGCAGATTGCTGGGCCACACCCCCAGAGTTTCATATTCAGTAAGTCTGGAGTAATAAGAATTCGTATTTTCAACAAGTTCCCGGGTGATGCTGATCCTACTGATCTGCAGACCACACTTTGAGAACCCTGATCTAGAGCAGTGCCCTAGAGCCAGTTTCCCATTTATATCACAGATATTTTGGATGTTTCCTTTACTATCCTTTAATGAAATTCATAGATAATATATTTTCTTATATATGTAATTTTTAAAAATTGACCTAATAACCTAATACACTAAACATATGAAATGTGATTTATAATTTTAAACCTTTTTTAGTATGTAAATCTTAAGGTTATACACTAGAAGAACTACAAAAAAAAAAAGGCCCCACGAATTTCCAAAACACTCCCCAGTAGGGTGGTCCCTTTTTCTGGCCTCCCTCCCCTTCTAGAACTCACTCGCACCCTCTACCATGGGAACCACTGGCCTAGAGAATTCCCGAGGGGCTGTCAAAAATACGTTCCTAAAAGCTCTGCCATGGTGTAGATAAGAAAGTAGAGAAGTCTAGGCTACCTAAACGCTGGCTTGGATTTTTAGTGTATTTGCACTAATTCCTCTTATAAGTTCACTTTCTCTTTTACATTTAATCCATGCTTTTGAACTAGTTGGAGTGGATGAGTGAGCCCGGACTTACCTTTGTAAATTTGTGCCCAAAGCTCACAAATCTTAATGTTTGGTGTGGTGCTTCTAACAAAAACTCCTCATGATAAGACAGAGCAGTGAATCCATTAATAAGACTTCATTACATAACTTTTCTAATGGTTAGTCTGTTGGAAACTTTATTTACTCCTCCTGATATCACCAAAACTCAATGAGTGATTATTGGTTAAATGTTAGGCAAGTGGATTTGCCTCTCATTTCATTCCGAGTTTAGCAAAAGTGGGCATTATATGTAGCTCCTTTCAAATGCCTAGCATGTTGGCCTGCGTATGAAGGCCAGTTTTCCATCCCTAAGTTTGGTACTAGTTATGCCAGTGAACTTTCCAAGTTACTCAGCCTCTATTTGCCTGTTTCCTCATGTATAAAACTAGGCTCTAAATATTGGCCTTACCTACCTCACAGAGTACTTGTTGGGATATAATAAAATAACCTCTGAAAATGGTTAGAAAACAAAATTACTACACAAACACAAGGCTTTATGACCTTAAAAATAGTAGTCCCTTAGAAGCTCTGTGAATCAGAAATATATGTGAACAGGAAAGAACAAGTAGCAAATCTAGTACCAGGATCAGCAAATCAGGTAATATTAAAACTGCTATAATCAGGATAAAAACAAATTGATACATGGTCTTTAATAAAGTAATTAATGGAGAATCAATGAATTAAAACATGTTTGAATTTAATAAGCATCTTTAGTTCAACTGAATTTCATCTTTGTGGTGTGGGACCCCAGGGAGCCAATCCAGGATGCATTTATCACCAACTATCATCAAGATATAAGATCTGATTAAAATTAATATGTAGTTGCCTTTCACAATAGAACAACCAGAATCCCAGTGCCTGGCAATTTTTTGGTAATAATTATGTTCAAATTTATAAACGTAATTTTTTTTCTCCCTGGTGTAGAGAATAAATACATTGAGGGGGTTTAGTCATAGCAGAGTTAACATATTTTCACAGAGCATTTATAAAATACCTCTATAAATAAAAATAAAAATTGTCTGAAATTAGGATGTTGCTTTCCTGTCCTTTTACAGAGCAGATTACCTTTCAAAGACTTAGTTTCCATTTAGCTGGTAAGAGAGAGACTGGATCAGGCCAAGGTCCAAGTCCTTGTTTGCTGTTTACCAACAATGTGACCACACCTTACTTAACCTCTTTTAAACACTTACTTCCCTCAGATATTAAATAAGAATGAAAGCAGTACCAGTTTATAAGATTGTCATAATATAATGTAACAGCAGAGGGACCTCGCTGTTAGGGCACCCTCTGCTCTGCAGCCTTAGAGACATAGTGTACAGATGAGCATGGGCTCTGGAGGGAGAAACTGAAGGTGTCCAAAAGAAAGATGCTACGTAAATCTGAAGAAAAAATTAAAGAAAATGTCTACATTGTTGTAAAACGTGCTATACTAACGCTCAGTGCATTTCCAAAAGAGCTGAGTTTAAACTGAGTCCTCATTCTGGATATTTCATACATATTGTGCAGCTTACATTCATTAAAATAAGTGAGTATGTATTTACTCACGTTTTCGTTCAACAAATACTTGAGCATATAATATATACCAAGCAACACATTCAACCATCGACGTATGAAGATGGTTAATTAGACAGAGCTCCTGATCTCAAAGACAAAGACTTGGAAGTAGCTGGTAAAATGCTCCAGCAAATATCATGAACACTCTCTGAATGAGGAGAAAGTTTGAAAAAATTCAACAAAAAATACGAGATATAAAGAACCAAAACTGACAAAGGACTAAAAAGTATAATACAAAAAAAACCTCATTGAATGGAATGAACTGAAGAATTGTAATAACAAAGGAAAAAATCAGGGAAGTTGAACATAGGTCAAGAGAAATAATCCACTGAGAACAATAGAGAGAAAGAGATTGAAAGGAAAGATCAGAGCCTTGGTGACCAGAGATCACAGTCAGTGTAATCAGTGCTTTGATAACAGTAAGGCCAAACTCTGAGGAGAGGTACCGACTTGGTCTTAGAAGGGAAGGTAGTGCTTCCCCAAAGGGAGAGGGGAATGAAGAGAATCCAAAGGATGAACAGAACTGGGCTAAGCAAAAACTGATGTGTCATAACGTCATTCCAAACATTTAGGGTCAATTTGGGAAATGCAAGCAGTTCTGAGTGACCAGGATATATGGAAGGAGGGAAATGCCAAAAGTTGAGCCTGTGGAGGACAGATGGTGAATTTGGACTTAGCCTGAGAGGAATGTGAAGACACTGGGGAGTTTTAAGCTGGAAAGTAAAGAGAGTAGGTAAGTGGGTTAGAAAGATGGCCACAGCCCCAGGCACGGACACAGTCATTCACTGGATTCAATACGGGAGGAAGTAAACTCCATGCTGGCTTCAGTATGAAAGTTCAGCCTGTTTAGGAACAAAAATGCTCTGTGGCTTTCACTGAGTGGGTAGAAAAGTAGAAAGAGAGTGCCTCCCCCTCTAACAACTAGAAGAAGCCAGGTAAGCTACTGGCCAAAATCATAACTTGTCTTCAACCCATCAGAGACCTAAATCACAAGGTCGCCACATGACAACAGAGCAAGTCTCCATCATCACCAGGATTCCCTTCCCCCCGGCCCCGGCCCACCTTGGCAGTCCCTTCCCCTGTATCCCCAAAACTCACAATCCTTAGCAGACGTCCCTGCTCTCCAAAGGGTACATGTCCTCCATATTGTTGCCCTCACTGTGCCCTCATGACTCTTCTCACTGTCACCCTCCAAGTAGAAGCTACACTTCCCCCCTCATATTCCAAGTCCCTAAGGGCCTAGAAGTGGGGCAGCGATCGGGCTTGCTCTCCTTACTTCCTTGAAAATAAGAAACAGTTAGACGAGAACTCCCTCCTTGTCCTACCACAAAATGTACCAGCCTTCTTGCAACTCACTCATACCGAGTCCCTTCTGTCCCAATAGGAGCATTCAGGCTCTAATGGGACCGCCCTCCCCACTTGTACACCGGATTCTATCTCTTCCACCTGCTCAAGGATTTGCCTCCAATTTTCCCCTCTTTTCTGCATCAATTTCTCTCTCTCTTCTGAATCATGATCATCAGCACATAAACATACTCCAGTATCTCCCATATTTAAAGCAGACACTCCCTTGACCCCCAAGTCACGCCTCTCCAGTTACATCACCATTTCACAGCAAAGTGATCAAAGTTACCTGAAATCACAGCTTTCAAAGTTCATTTCCTTTTAACTCTCCCCAGTCAAGCTTCTCTCACTTTCATTCTCCTAAACCTGCTCTTGTCAGGTTCAGCTGTGACTTCCATGTCATCAAACCTCACGGGGATTCTGCTCTAAGCAGCATTTGATGTACTTTCTTCTCTTGGATTCTAAAGCACTGGCCTCTCCTCGTTGTCTTTCTTCTACAGGGAATGCTTTCCTGCCTTTTCCTTTGTAAGTTTCTTCTTCTCTACTAAACGGTAGGATGCCTTCTCCATTCCGTTTGGTCTCCTGGCTTTGAATATCATGACTCTGAAATTTATATCTTCAGCCAAGATCTTTCCATGAACATTACAAAATTAACATATTCAGAACAGAACTTTTATGTTTTTTTCTTTTTTACATCAGCAATTGCCAGAGGGGAGTTTAGGGGCCGCTTCTGGCACCTGGAGCCCACCCACCCCAAACCCCCCTACCCAACCCCGCTCCCACCCCTTCCCGCGAAGGCGCTTCTGCGGGAGCAGGCGGCGCCTGCGCAGTGGCCGCTCTGCCCCTGCCTCGGCGCCCCGCGGAGGCTGCTCCCGGCCGGTCACGGGCTGCGAGGGCATCCCTGCCCACTCCCAGCCCGCCCCCGGGTTGATCCTCTAGCCGGGGAGTCTCTCATCTCTCACTTTACCATTGCCTTGGGAAACCTCTCGGGCT
This sequence comes from Stenella coeruleoalba, assembly GCF_951394435.1. Classification (NCBI taxonomy): domain Eukaryota; kingdom Metazoa; phylum Chordata; class Mammalia; order Artiodactyla; family Delphinidae; genus Stenella; species Stenella coeruleoalba. Next base: position 72,646,988 of record NC_137158.1, read on the forward strand.
CCCCGTGACACGTCGCCAGTCCCCGAAGGCAGAGAGCCTTCACTCTGGATCAGACAGATGTTTTGCCATCCACGTGCCCTTCAGAGCCTTCTTTGGTCCCACGACTACTGAGACTTTAATTTCTCTTCCATCGGGATTTCCAAAACCCCAAACCAAAGGTCAGACCGAAGTTTGGTCCCTCGGTCTCTGTCTCTCGCCACTGACTTAAAAAGCACTTCTATAACTTTAATTTTTACTTCGTAATTAAAGGAATTTAAAATAACCAACACGGGTCAATCCAGTGTGTGTGTATACATACGGCGTACACGTAGACGGAAATGTAAATGTATGCCAGTAGCCAAGAGTTTAGTGTGTTGATTATTCCTATTAACAGTAGACAGAATATGGTCCTTTTTTTTTTTTTTTTTTGAGTTGAATTGGATTTGCTTAACTTCTGAACTTACTTCCCATCATCCTTCTTGACACAAATATTACCCATTTTGTTCCTGGGCTAGACATTGTATCCAGCCGTTAGACTGAAGTTGTGTATTCTTCTGTTTTCTTTTCTGCTTTATTATCAAGCTTTGGTGTCTTCAGATTTTAGATCTCTCTTTGTTTTGTAATTATCTCCAAATCAGTTTCATTATTTGCAGAATGTCTCAAAACCTAAAAAGCCCTCTGTGTTCAGCACTCTGAACTTGTTCCCTAAAACTTACCAAAGAAGGTGTACAACAGAAACATCCAGGAAGTTCTTTGTTTTTCTTTACCCTCATTCCACTTGACTGTGTCAGAGATAGGATGAAGAAGGACAGCAGATCTCATTCATAAAAACGAGGTGAAAATTCAGAGACTGCGAGTTCTGGCTCTGGCTTTGACGTTCACATATTTACAACCACAGGGAAATTATTTAAGCTTTTTCTCTAGTGTATGACACACTTGTCAAATCATGTAGGATTTATGATAAATGTCACGTGTGATATATGATAGATGTTGAAAACTAAACATGGGCTTATCTGTTGGGCAGGATAGAACAATTAGCAAATTCATTTATTACAACAGTAGTTTCCAAATTCTAAAGATGAACAGAATCACATTTTTGACCTCTAAAAAATGCAGATATTTGAGGTCCATCCCAAACTGGCTGCATCTGTTTTTTAAGGAGATCTCCTGATGTAGAGGCAGGCAGGAAGACTCCCTACAGTTGCAGGACAGGCTTGAGAACTGCTCCTGCAGTGAACACTTACCATCCATCTTTCAGAGAAATTAGTTCAAGCTTTTGTCATCCTGCCTAGTTTATCAGTAACTAATGAAAGATGACCATGTTTGAATAATTGCAGACATGCCAAATTCGGAACCCATGCTGCTCACAGCAAGATCCAGGCTGTCAGTATGCTCATGTACATTTCTCTGGAACTAGACATGGAAATTTTACTTTAACCAATTAATGATTAGTCTTTATTTAAAATGAAACTATAAATAAGTGGAAAGAGGAGGACGGGGTCAGTGCTTTCCATTGTATAAGTTTCTATTGTATATTTCAAAGCCTCAAAATAATTGGATGAAGTGAAATCTAGGCAAATTATTACACCACCTAAAAGGAGAACCTTTAAAGAAGAATCTCAGATGTGGAAGTGTGCCTTTGGATACTAGGACACAAAGAAGACTGTTCAGCAAATTCACCACTTCTTAAATAACTTTGTGCCAGAAAAAAAAAAAAAAAAAATCACCACCACCCCCCACCCCCGCAAGCAAACATTTTCCCCCCAGAGAAGTATTCTTAAATTTTTTTCTCCAGAAAAGTAGCCCCGGGGGCTTCCCTGGTGGCGCAGTGGTTGAGAGGCGCATCCCCGCCTGCCGATGCAGGGGACACGGGTTCGTGCCCCGGTCCGGGAAGATACCACATGCCGCGGAGCGGCTGGGCCCGTGAGCCATGGCCGCTGAGCCTGCGCATCCGGAGCCTGTGCTCCGCAACTGGAGAGGCCACAGCAGTGAGAGGCCCGCGTACTGCAAAAAACAAACAAAACAAAACAAAGCAAAAATTAACCCTCCCCCCAATCCTGCTTTTTTGTATACTCTTTTTTCTGCCATTTCAAAATAATACTGAGTTAGTGGCTTAAAGGGCATCAGGATTTTAATCTTTTCTGATACAACAGAATCTTGGACTGTAAAGCATATTTATAATAGGCAATGTTAGCTGGGTCAAATTTCTCAATCCTTCTAATCCCCCTTCCCAAATCAACAGTTTATCTTGCAGAAACTGTGTGCCTCTAATAATTATGTCAGTTAAAACTGGGACTTCAATCTATCTCTTGGTTTATGGACAAAACAGTTTCTTACAGTCAAAGGAATCTTAATGCAGTGTTTTTTTGGGTTCTGTTTTACAGGTTACCTCCTAAACATCCCTAGAAGTCACCCCTTCGTCTCCTTTCCCAAAGTACTTTCTTTGCTTCAGAGACCCCACCTGGTATATGACAACAGCTTTCTAATATCTCACTTTTTTCTCTAGGCCATCCTGTATATAATAGTTAAAGTGATCTACTATCTTCTATGCAAATCTAGCTGGGCTAATCCCTCCTTAAAAACAAACTCCCCAATCTCCACAGCAAAGATTTTCAATACCTTTTATGTCCCAACACACCTAAGGAAAATCATGTTCCTTGCTATTACACTGGCACATTTTCACAATGATAATAACCAGAATGCTGTGCCCCAAGTCCCCACCTACACCAAGACAGAGCAAGTAGGGTTTGAAAAGCTCCACCTCACCTCAAGAACTCTGAACAGGATCCCTGTAATTCCATCTAGTACTAATTATCCTCTACTCTTCCTTGTAGCCCCTGAACAAGTGTAAATGCACTTTTGGCATTGACAAGAAATTCCCTGGTAAAGGGCAGGTCCTTCCGCATCTCTGTGCCTCAGTTCTTGAAGGGCATTCTGTTCCATGGAACACCCTGTGGGGCTCCGTAGTCAACAGCGTCGAGCACAGTCTGCGTGCCATCCCTGGACCAGTGCTCAATCCACAGCTCTCCTTTCCTGTCTCCCATGGGACTGATTTAGCCCCAGAGTTCTAACAGATTTCAGACTCCAGGGACAGAGACAGGGCTTGCTGCTCTCTGGGGCTTTGTAGGAACAGTGACTTGGCTTTGAAGCTGGGAACCTCGCCCATAGCGCTTCTTCAAGGTCGACAGAATAATTCAGGACGGGGTCAGAAGATTTATTTTGGGATCCAGAAAGGGTGCTGGTGGAGCTAGCTGAGGGGGGACCTGGAAGAAGAACTTAGAGACTTTATTTGGAAATTCTTCCATTTGCACCAACTTGCCATTAAGATAATGGATTTAAAAATAACATAAAATACTAAAATGAAAAATGATAGACAAATACAGCAAAGAATAAAGAAGATAACATGGTGTATACATAACATAAAGTAGTTTACATATGTCTATATGTAAGAGATAATATCAACCAATATCCTTAAGCTGATTTAAGTAGCTTAAAGTTACCAATAACTGCTCTGAGGAATAGAGGCTACCAAGTTGGGAGGACATTTTCAGGGGAGAGTTTGTTTAGTCTGGAAAGTGTGTCCTTCTTGTTTTTTTGTTTTTCTGTTGTTGGTTTCTTATTTAGGGTCCCTACTAAGTATCTCATTTTTCTTGGCAGAGTGACAATGAATACTATCTAAAATTGAAATATGTAGTTTAGAAAGGGAATAACTGTATTTTATTGATATTTTCATAATCTTGTTTCTTACCTTTTTAGAAAGAAATATTTTTTTTTACTGTTAAGTTTTTTCCTTTCAGTTTTGTTGAGATGTAATTGACATACAGCACTGTATAAGTTTAAGGTATACAGCATAATGATTTGACTCACATGCATCATAAAGTGATTATCACAGTAAGTTTAGTGAACATTCATCCTCTCATACAGATACAGAATTAAAGAAATAGAAAAATTTTTCCTTATGTTGAGAACTCTTAGGATTTATGCTCTTAACAACTCTCATATGTAACAAACAACAGTGTCAATTGTATTTATCATGTTATACATCGCATCCCTAGTGCTCATCTATCTTATAACTGGAGTTTGAATCTATCGACTTCCTTCATCCAATTCCCCCTCCCCTCACACACACACCGCACCCCCCACCCGCCTCTGGTAACCACAAATCTGATCTCTTTTTCTATGATTTTGATGGTTTGTTTGTTTTTGAAGTATAATTGACCTACAACACTGTGTTAGTTCCTGTTACACAACATAGTGATTTGATATTTCTATACATTTCAAAATGATCACCACAATAACTCCATGTCATTTCCCTACTGATAACTATTAGGAAAACAGCAAGTCAAAGTACATATGGAGAGACCACTGCTGAGTCTGTTTGTTTGTTTGTTTGTTTTTTGAGAGACTGATCCAGAAGACTCGTCTTCCAGAACCATGCAGCTCATGATAATATACAAACCTGGTTCTGTAAACAGAGCGAAGAGCAGAGCCAGGACCACACTGCAGTCATCAGTTTTACTGGCTTCTGAGAAGATATAAGCTTCAACGGAAGATTTTCCCAGTTTAGAAGCCGTGGGAATCATGCCTTCTTCCTCGGACTTCGGAATAGCCTCTTTCCAAGCTCATCTCTGTAGAGGCTACATAAAGACGTCCACAAGAGAAATGGCAGCTGCGGCAGGTTCTACGGGAGCGTGCAGCCAGGAAATAAGGTCAGTTTTAGGAGGAGTCTCTTAATAGAATTAGCATTAAACCAGTAAACTATTCATTTCATTTAAGGTTGTGGGTTCAAAGGTGAGAAAACAAGAAAAGACCACTAGCGATCAGAGAACATTTGTCCCATCCACCTGTGGAATCCGTGGACCTGGAGAAATGGACGATGAGAAATCTGCACACACACCTCCCCTTTTCAACAAGTGACTCGTGTATCCCTTCCAGGTGCTGCTACATATCCATGTCCACACCTGGACTGATGTCATAAAGCATCTGAGACAATAGTCTCCAAAATGGGGCATCTACTCCCCGGGAAATGTGCATGACGGAAGAAGGAGGGGCAAGAAGAGAATATTAGGTAAGTCATTTGTATTTGCTTTTATCATTTCCATTTTTGTGATATTTGTAAATTTAAAAATAAAACTATCCTTTCACATACTGTTGGGTGC